>NC_136812.1:15815514-16065514 GCF_951216825.1 Electrona antarctica
GCAGTGCAACTAATTACTATTTTCACAGTTGTAATTTTTACAGCCAGCACCCACGCTATATAGAGTAGATATCAAATTATTTTGCACCCATCTAGCGCCAATGTTGGTCTTAAAGATGGAGTGCCCCCTAGGGTAGGTACCCTCACAAAAAACATGCAGTAATCCTGGTCTCTAAACTGCCTCCCCCTGGCCAGCTGGGGCGCCTGATGGAGGGGAAAGGTAGCCTGGCTAATAAGCCAGACTAATATCACACAACACTGTCGCGGTATATCAGTCTGGGCTGGCTCCACTTGGATTTCATTTCCCGGGGGGCGGGTTCAAACATTTTCTCTTTGACGCAATTGGTCAGAGCTACTGTCAGTCAAAAGTCTCAAGCATTGAACGTCACTGTACCAAAGCCCGCCCATATTGCATACCGTGTCCCGATTGGTCCGACCTGTTCTCGATTGTAGGAAAGAGGCGTGCTACTGAGCCTCGCCAGACCGAAATCCGCTGGTAGGCAACTTTTTTTTGCCAACGGCTGATTCGGTCTGGTTTATTAACCAGGCTAGGGGAAAGGAACTGGTTGGAATAACGTGTTCCTTCCACGCGCTACGTCCAACCAGGGAAACTCCCCCCTGTCAGGTGTAAAGGAGCAACTTGGACACTCAGGCATGAAGGAAGCATGAGTTCAAGTCCGTTGCTCTCCCCATGTCCCCCATATATGGGGACTAGGCTGGCGGAGGGTGTGTAGAGCCCATGATCACATTAGATAATTGACACAGGGGTGAAAAATGGGTTACAAAATCGTGGGATATATAAAAAAAAAGAAAAAAAAAAGATGGAGTGCCGTGATTTATTTCCCCCCTAAACATGATCATCAGGGCCCGGGGCGGCCTAGCGGTCCGGGCACCTGGGCTGGTAATTGAGCCTGACAGCGTGTCGCAGGTTCGACTCCCGATCCCGGCGACCTTTGCTACGTGTCACTCCCCATCTCGCTCCCCCCATTTCCTGTCAACTTACTGTAAAACTATCAAATAAAGGCAGAAAAAATACCCCCAAAAATCTTTAAAAAAAACCCAACAAAAACCATGATCATCAGATAGTATGATTATACTAGGAGGAAAATATTTTGTCAAAAAAGTGTACAGAAAATGTTAAAGACGTAGGGAAATGAAAAATAAGTTTTTCACATGCACTTTTAGAGCATATCTGGGCATACCTAACAATCTATGCCAAAACAATGGGAAAATGTCCATCTTTGTGTATTTTTATATCAAAAGTCAAATTTTAACATCCATTTTCACCTATTCCCATCACTGCGTGTTCCTTCAACACAGCTGGTTTTAAATACAGAACTACTCCGTTTTTAATCTCATTCAAGATGACATCCAGACAATGTATTACTTGTTTTAAACGTACTCATCACGCTAAAATATGTATCTGGAAACATTATAGGTTAGAAATAAGTCACAAGCTTTGCTGCCCATCTCTCTGTGACAAAATGTAAACAAACTCAACGCACGTGTGTTCTGACGGACGTGCATATATGGGAATCAAACTGGTGAGCTTCATTTTTATTAATTTTTAAGTAATTAAAAAAAGATTTGTATGACTTTTGATATAAAACACACAAAAATGAGAATTTGCCAATTTTTTTGGCATCCATTGTTAGGTATGCCCATATGATGACCACGGATATGGTTAAAAGTGTGAAAAACTTTAATATTATGTTTTTATGTGGCCACACACACCAGTTAGTTAAGTATACCTGGCTACACATACAAAACAGAAAAAGTAAAAAAATCACGGCACTCAAAATGGAATTTGACAGGTGTGGGCAATGGCAATCATTTGGCTCATTCGGGCCATGGCCAGAACCTTTTCTGGCACTACTCGACAACACATGCCGAATTTGAAGTTGGTCGGTCGAAGGTATGTACAGACGTCAAAGATTCTGTGCATTTATTGTAAGAATGGGCCGGTGCTCGTTGGTTACCGGCTCCAGGCTTTTATTTTCGTTCGCTACGGCTCAAACAATGAAAGTGTGACATAGTGACGTCAGTTTCTTCCGCTGTTTTCTACCAGGGAGGGGAGGGGCGGAGGGTGGCGGGGGGCTCTGATCGGTGAACCAATATTTCTCCAGCGCTTTATTTCAGTAAGTAGCCTTCCTATACTTTATTGCTGATGGAATGTGTTCAAATACGTCTTGTCATACGTGAAGAATGCGCTCCTCTGTGTCACTTAACTAGCAACATCGGAGGGGAAACATCCCAGATGCTATTTGTGCCTTAGCTGTGCCTGGAGCCATAGATCATCTACATTGGGCAAGGGCCTCTGAGTTAAAGTCATAAGGTCTCCACACAACGGGCGCGAATCGGATGCGAATTCGGATTTTTAGCGGCGTTTCTCCATCGGTTTTCCGAAAAACGCGGCCGGTGTGCAACCACCTTTACTGTGTAACATCCATTTTAGTATTTTTAGGGGGACACCTAAAAATACCAAAATTTGGCGCTTTTAGATGAATTAGCATGAAATATCCCTAAGCTCCTCTACTAACAGATAATGTAATTGAGACCTGGGATCTCACAAGAGAGACAGCAACAATTAGCAAAGTTACAAACAGTATGTCGACAATAGAGAAGTTAAAGAAGTAAAAAAACACATATATGTGGAATGGTTCATTGCGAAAAAGGATACCAGTGAAAATGTTACACAGTATGATTGAAAAAGTTAAATTAACAGATTTAGTTGTGTACACTGAAGGAAGTACACCCACTCAGGAGTAAAATTGGAAAGACAGGGATGGTATAACTCCATTGCTTGGGAATTTTAAACAGGGGAAAGTTGGCATCGCCCGCCATTTAGTCTCTCCTAAATTCAGCCATGAATATTTCCCGCCTGTGGAAAAATGACTCGCCTTTCAATCCGGCAGAACCAGAGCATTTAGACAGAATTATAGATAGATATAGCGTGCTCTCGTATTTTAGGACAGGTCAAGATTTAAGTGCTTTGTGGCCCCCCTGGAATTCGATTTCACATAATCGGTAGCTTTTGTACAAAGAAATCCCCTCGGGTCATATTTTAAAAAATATGTTTAAAAAAGTGTTTCCCTTGCACGGTAAACTTGTTGAACTTTGGCCATCGTATCAGATGCACAAACAGTCCATTCCGTGACTTATGAGTGGTCAAAAGAATTGGGAAGAGCTCAGACACACACACACACACACACACACACACACACACACACACACACACACACACACACACACACACACACACACACACACACACACACACACACACACACACACACACACACACACACACACACACACACACACACACACACAGAGTGGAGAAAGACAGAGCCCATTTCAATGGACTTTCCTGCTGTCAGAATGTCTGGTATGCATTAGCCACAGACTCCAGTGGAATAGCTGGTGTGTGTACGCACCCGTGCACCCGTGCACGCGTGCACACAAACACTCACAAAAGAAAGAAAAGAAAGAAACTCCCATCATCGTCTAATATAATACCCAAACACCACATGCATAAAGTCTTGTTGAGATGAAGAAGTTTGTCTTATAATAAAACATATCCGATATTGTTTTCTGCAGCACAGTATGTCGCAGCAACATCTGATTAAATAGACCAGAGAAGTATAGCTATCAATAGCTATGACGGCATAGGCCTATAGGCTTGAAATCAACCACAACATACACACACACACACACACACAATTATATTTACCTCCTAACAAGAAACAACCTATAATTTCTTTTTATCTCTCCCTTTCCCTAAACTCTATACTAAACTCTGCCCTCTCTCTTATATTATGCCAGCACAGCAAAGATTTTTTTACACAGTATGAACGAATGACAGGAAGTCCTATGTTTGTGTTGGTCACCCTTGTGAATGTAGTTATGTGTGTTTGTGGGTCTATACAGTGTTTGTGTGCCTGTGTGTGTACATGTAACTCAGTCACTGCAAACATGGTGAGGATGTTAAACTTTGAATGCGTGGGCAGTGTCGAAAAAAACATCAACTGTTGTTTCCCCATACAAAGCCACAGAAACGCGAGGTCCAAATGAAATTGAACATACTCCTTGTTTGCTTTTGCTCAGTGCCAGATGGCTTTGTGAGAAATGTACTGCCATGTTCATAGTTTGCCCTCAGCACAATTATTCCCATCTCAGAGCAGAAAGCTACCACACCACAGCTGTAGAAAGGACGAAATCTGGCATTCCTATGCCTATAGCCAAATGCCTGCTGTGTGCCTGCTTTTTCGTTCAATTAAAAATATTCTCGTAATGAAAGTTTTTTTTTAATACTATTACAGATGGTGAGACTGAATTTAGCTCAGCCTTGCATCGGATAAAGCCCCCTTAAATCTGTCTTTGAGAGAAAATCTGCCTGCTATAATGTGACCTATACAATATTATGATACAGCATAAGAAGTATCTTCAACTCAGATTATGAGCAGTAGTCAGAACAGCGCTTTTATTTCCTTACAATAATCAAAACCTCCCCTTGGTTCTTTGTCGACGATGCCCACCAAACATGGCCTCTGTTTCCTTGTAAAACAGATTGACATCACACTTTCCTTAAAAAAAAAAAAAAACACCCATGCAGTGGAGAGAGAGAGAGAGAGAGAGAGAGAGAGAGAGAGAGAGAGCTGGAGAAAGCCACGCATGCTGCGATCAAAGATCCAACGCCAGGGAGAGGGGACCACAGCACTCCCACAAAGTAGCTTTAATCCAAAGTCTGTATTGAGAGTCTGGATGGGAACATGGAAGGTCCAGTCTGGGAGTGGGAAGCCATGCGGAAAACACTTTTTACCCAAACTCACCATATGTACGTCTATGAAGTCACAACACAACAATTGGCCTCCTTGAAAGTTGAAACTAGCCTAGAGTCGAGCGTGGAAGCTTCCAGCTAGTCAGATATTAAAATCTATATTATTTCCTTCAAGTACTAATTCTGATAGGCAATCATTTGCTGTCAAAAATAGCCAATCTAAAAGCTCACAAGCTTGTAGATCTGCTATTTTTGGCACATGACAGTGTCGTACAACACTGTGTAAAATAAATCATTGTTCTGCGGCTACGCCACTATATAAAGTATAAATCAGGCTTTAGATCTGTTGTTGACAGTACTGACCTGGATTAACTTGCGATGTGGCGACTCCTAACAGGTAGAGGAGTATGAGCAAGGGAAAGAATACGTCCCAAAGGCGCTTCATCCCAAACACATGGACGGAGACAGGCTACCTGCAAAACATACAGAACAACTCAGTTAGCCACGTATCCTGTATGGATGCAGATGATGCACAGTCAAATATTTGTTGTTTTTTCTGGGGTTTTTTAATATATCTTTAAACAGTAAAATCTGGAGACAAAATCTGGAGACACAAGACATGTATGAACACTGTCACTGTTAAATTAACCACATTGAACAACTAAGAGAATACTTAGTTACTAAGTAAGTATATACTAAGAAGGAAGCCAGACAATTACACAGATCTATATGGGGGAAAATGTGAGTTTTTATTAGAATCACAATTTTAATTCACCCAATAAAAGACAGAATAACTGCCACCTAAATGCTTTACTACTCTGTTAAATTATAATTGAAGGGAGAGTACAGCAATGGAGTTCAATTAACGAAGAACTGTAAGTGGTCTAAACCCGATTAATATGGAACAAATGAATGGAGCAATTCATGACAAATAAGTCACACAAGAATAAGAACATTTCTAAATAAAGTTAGAACTAGAAAAAGTTATCCTCGGAGGACACATGTCTCCATCAGGTCAGGAAGGTTTGTGATGTGTAGGAGTAATATAAACATGTGTTATTGTTTTTGTTGGGTATTTTTGGTAGCTATTTTTTTGAAGGGTGCTATGATCGATACGGCAATGTTAAAAGGGTGGCATTAATTGTTCCTCAGCGCAGTTGAAATGTGCGTGCAATGTTCCTCTGTGATAGGACACTGCGTTCATGATTTGTAAGCACCCGACAGTACACCCTTCTTCTGGGAGCCAATAGAACAGGCGCACTAGCATTTCAGACATTTAGAGTTACAGTATATTAGATAGAGAGCGGACTGCCCCGCCCCCTGCTATTCATTTCAACTGAAGTTGCTCAGTAGCGCTTTGAAGCACCCGGAAGAACGCTTAACTTCAATGTTAAACCCCAGCTGCACGGGGTTTACTCGTGCTAAATGCACTGGCCTGCCTGCAGTCCCAGCTCTGACCAGTAGGCCTGAGCGCTTCAACATTGGCCAGCCATTCTGGAAGCTTGGTTTCAGACAGAAGCATGCACAGGAGAATAATAAATGCGGAAGTCTTGCAATACCAGATATGGCTTGGTTTCAATAATCCTCTGTAGTTCTGGGGGATTGTTTGAAACCCCAAAAGTGAATAGTCTCTTCTGTCTAACTCTGGACTGATTACAATATGCATTCACGCGTTGCACAATGCACAATGGTAAAGAAGCAAAAAAAACAACACAAACAAACAAACAAAATTACTATAACTCCTACAGTATGAACACTATACTCCCAATGATTTGTTGTCCTTTGATGTTGGTTAGGTTTTTTAGACATCCACATAAGTAGTGTGGCAAGGAAATAATGACATGCTGATGCATGATGAGGTGTCCCTGTGGCTCAGAAGGTTATAGCACGTGTGCCACATAACCTCAGTGGCAACGTTGTATGTCAGCCACACATCTTTTTACTGGTTCCCTCCACTGTGTTTTTGGTTTAAAAAAAAGAAGAAGAAATACAAAAAACATCTAAATTACTGAGTTGGATTGAATCAGACAGCTTTGAAATATTAAGATTGTTTCACACTGGCTTAATGGCGTGGTTAATTGTTCAGAGAAACCAGTATATATGTCGGTAATCACCCATTAACAAAAGTTTACAGGAGAAACTGTGTCTCCTTTTTTTAATGAGGAAAAGCTATACAGCTGTAGCTATACAGTAGTTTCATTATTTTGAGGTGATGGCTTTTGTGGCACCTGTGTGTGTGTTGTGCGTGCGTGCGTGCGTGTGTGCGTGTGTGCATGTGTGCATGCGTGCGTGCATCTGCGTGTGCATTTGCGTGTGCCTGTGCGTGTGTGCACTTCATGTCTGACCAAATAAAATCATTCCCCTGATGTTACAGCGTGGGAGTAACAGAGGAATCCGCATTGTATGAGAAAGGCACTGTACAGCGTACAATCTCTTCTATGGATTTACAGTATATACTGTAGATCAGACTGAACTGTACTGGGGTTTCACACACTGTCCACTCTACTGTTATCGGCCTAACTACACTGTAAAAATACTAAATCTGACTTAACCACGGATCATGTTTTACACTCTTACAAGAGTTACAAATGGATAAGTTAACTGAATAACTCATCTATACACACGAACACCATTATATGCTCCAAGTATCTATAAGGGAGGGGACACAGAATGGGGGTAAATAGGTTCTAAAGACCCTAGGCCCTTGAAAGATTACAGGTCCGGTGTGATGTGTTGTTATGGAACCCAGAATTTCAAGCAGTGTTAATTTAGCAATATTATTTAGTTTAGTCATAGTCTTTTGAATAAAATTAAATTTATTTTTGGTCATACAACTACAACTAATGTTTTAGTTAGTTGTAGTCGACTAAATATCATAAGATTTCAGTCAACTAAATTTCCTGGTGATTTTGATAATAATTCCTGATTTTACACTTGGTTGCGTGCTGAAAATAGCCGATCTACAAGCTCACAACGCATCGCAGCTTGTACGTACTGCTATTTTCAGAGCGCAACCCCCCAGCACAATGACTTAATTGTCTTTTAGTTCTACAGGATCTCTTCTCCAGTAGTCCCTCCATAACATTTTAGTCTAGTTTTTATTTGTTTATTTATTTTTAGTCATCATAGCTTAGTTTTTATTTACTTTTTTAATTCCGAAATCAGTGTGACAAAACTATGACAAAATTAACACTGATTTCAATTGGCTCTCTTGAGCTCCACAGACAATAAGCTGGTCTCTTTAAAGTGGATCTCTCTTCCAACCCACTGACATGCAGGTTCATACCATATATATGCTGTATCATTCTGACTATGGGAAACAAATCCAGAGCTGTTGGTTTTGAACCGCTGCCCAAATGCACTCTCGTCGTACACAGCAGGCTTGGGGCTTTTCACCATATTCGATATTAGAGAATAGTTTCCATGCCACTCCTTATTGCCTGCGACAGGGATTACACTTTTTTTGGTTGTGGAAATATGGCTATTGGTTTTTTAAACAAAGAAAATATCTTTTTGACAATTATGCAACAGTGACATGATGATCATGACTACAAATATCCTATGGCCCAGTGGTGTGGATCAAAAGGTCTGTCTGTCTGTCTGTCTGTCTGTCTGTCTGTCTGTCTCGGCTGAAACCTTGACCAATATGGAGTCATGGCATGCTTCATAGATACATCATAGTCTGCGATCCACACTGTTATTAGAATCTGTCTTGTTGAAAGACTATTTAAGGCATTGATTGATTGATTGATTGATTGATTGATTGATTGATTGATTGCTTGATTGCTTGCTTGCTTTCTTTATAGACAAAAATGTATATAGGCTACTGAAAATATATTTGTCCAAAAGGATATAACAAAGAAAGGCTTGAGAGCTTATGACAGTTCAATGAATAGAGAGAGGAGTTGACATTTCACACCTTGTCATGAGCCAAATTCACGTACGTTGTATTTAATGCTGCGGGCAATGCCTACTGTATGTGCCATGTGTACTAAGTGGATGAGCAACCAGGACGGCCCAAAAGTCGCATACTGAAAGAAATATGCTTAAGAAAACACATGTGCAAAAATAACATCAAGCTAATTTAGCAAAACCACCGTTAATGGTTCTCCTGCAGAGTTCTATCACAGCATGACGTGCCTTATTCATTGTGCCTTCACACATAATCTTATTGCTTTTCATAAGCCCATTTCCTATAGCCTTGAGTTACAGCAACTTCCCCAGCGAGACACAAGAGGTCCTTTACTGAGCCTAACCCTTCCTGGATTTGCGAAGTTAATGAAACAAAAACAGCTGATGACTTGAGTGTGCTTGAAAGTCGCAAATGTGTTTACCATGTGCCGGAGAGAGGGTAAAGGACGCCTGTGCTGTGTTGTGGAGGAAAATCCCTCCATGACAAATTGTAAATCGTTAAAAAAGGTCTTTCAGCTCAATGTTTAGAAATACAAAGACTCGCAATCATCTTAACCGATTAAAAAAATGGGAAAGCATCCATGCTGTTTTAGATTTGAACCACTTTAACCATTATTTTACACTTTGGCTATTCAAAAATAGCAGATCTACAAGCTCATAGCGTGTCACTTGCTCATAGTTTGTAGATCTATTTTTGAAGAATTTAGACATTTTGTGCAATATAAATATATATTAATTTATTTTATTTTTAACTAAAATCTTTGCTTCCGGGGGTCCCTGGAACAAAACATTTTGAGATGGGGGCCAAATACATTTCAGGGGTCTTTGACATTAAAACGTTTAAGCACCATTAATATAGTTTTTCAGAAAACTGAAACATTTGTAGAATCGGACTCAGGTTTTAATGGGTTAAAAAGGTCTTTCAGCTCAATGTTTAGAAAATACAAAGAATCACAATCATCTTAAACATCATCACAAAGTTCCTAATGGTTGACGGAAGGCCTGAGGTGATTTCCTATTGGTCTAGGTTACTGTTTTCCAAACAGTGGCTTGAGACCCATCTTTGGGTCACGGAGAAAGTTTTATGGGTAGCGAGGAAATCTATTTTTTTCTGTTTCATATATATTTAAAAAAATCTTTCAAAAGATTTAAAAAAAGAATTGAAAACAATTCCAACATTTTTTTAAATAAAATAAAAATAAAATAATTTCCATAAATATGCTACATTTTTCAAAAGTTTAAGAAGTAGTGAAAATAGCCTATATACAATTAGCTCTTGTAGATCAGCTATTTAAACTAATTTGGGTACTGTGGCCAAATGTCTAATTTCTCTTTTGGGTCTTCAGCTAAAAGGTTTTGGAACCACAGGTCTAGGTACCTGGTTTCCTCCTTGCACAAAGCAGCAGTGATCCAAACTACTTCTGAGAACCATTCCGTATACCTAGAGTTCTTTTACAATTTAACAATGGAAACATTCTGAGTGCATGACCTCTGGCGAGTGTAAAAGAAAAGTGGGAAATGGATTCGTTGTGTTTGAATTGTCTTTCTTTGGCCTCTCTAAGGTCACAGCTGTATTTCTCATACCTGTGTGAGAAGAGGACAGCTGTTATTCCATAACAGGGCCCTTTGCTATAGTAACATCATAGCAGTGACACACAGGAGAAAGGCTTATGGGCTCAGGCCCACTGTCCTGCATGGAAAGAAATGTTTTCTCCATTCTTATTTCACAGGAACACCAGAGGAAAATCTGATTCACACACGTCCTATCTCAGCTCCTGTGAGCATGCGCACAAGAAAAGTGGGATACTTTTCGGAGAAAGAGTGCAGTACAAGAAATGCACAACGTCACTAGATGGGTCATTTTCTAATGGGCCTAATCATTCTTTCAACGTTCAATATCTGAAACACGTCAAAGTGTCGGTTCGATTGCCATTTAAATAACAGCAGATATTCAAGTGTATGGCTATTTGTCTGTCCGCACGAACGCACGCACGCACGCACGCACGCACGCACGCACGCACGCACGCACACGCCACGCACACACACACACACACACACACACACACACAGACACACACACACACACACACACACACACACACACACACACACACACACACACACACACACACACACAAACAAAAAGTAATTACTGACTATTCTCATGTCTGTCAGAGGATAAAGCAAAGAAATATAAAGCCTCTTGACCCGCTGTTATTCAGCACAATTTCAACATACAACAAATGGTTGACAAGTATTCTTCTCTAAAGCCACGCTGGAAAGTTTCTTCAGGGAAATGTTCCTCTCCGTGAAAAAATATATATACATTGAGTTAACCGCACCGCAAGTTAACGCTTGCAAAGCAACCGTCACCCAAAAAAGCAATGACGGACAGGAATATCTCCTTGCAGGTATGTCAGGTATTACCAGGAGAGGCCAAAATCCAGGGTTATATTTGGACGTTAATGGTCTGAGGTAAAGTCTGCTCTCTCCCTGCCCAGCTATACCAGGTACTGTCCTCAGGAGAGAAGAGAATGGTTTGTCACAAACCTCCGACCAGCGTTCCACAGCGAGCTGACTGTCCAACACAAACAGGTCCAAGAAATTTGTTTGCATATTGTGTCCAATATTTGATTAGTTTCTTCTATTTTTGAATATGTATATGTATATTTGTATGTGCCTTTTATTTTAATGTATCTTTGTTAATGGTACAAGATACCGGGGTTGTGGCTCTTTCAGAGCGGGAACTCTGGGGGGAGGGAGGGGTAAAAACTTTCAACAATTTTTGTATGCTATTTTTGAGTCATATGTGACTAAAGAAACGTTGATTTAAAAAAAACAGGTCCAAGAAGAGTGATGCCTGGAGGCCAGGGGGAAGTGTAGGGTGTGAGGGGGTAAATAGAGCATCGGCAATGGGAAAGAAGTGGGGATTTGGGTGAATTTGGGAGTCAGGTGAGGGAGGGAGGAGATGGAGATATAGAATAGGTCCTTTACAGGTTTAAGCAGAGGTGGGGGACTTGTGTGGTCTTTTTTTCACGAGTGAGGGGAGGACGGAGCAGGAGCAGTATTGCAGAAGCTATAGACCGCACCGTTGTGGCGAAAAGAGAGCTGAGTCAGAAGGCAAAGCTCTCGATATACTGAGCAATCGAAAGAATAAGATTGCAGATACAATTGGACGAAATGAATTTTCTAACACGGGTGGCCGACCTCTCCCTTAGAGATAGGGCGAGAAGTTACGTGAGAGACTCGGAGTAGAACCGCTGCTCCACCTTGACTTGAAAATGAGACAGCTTGTGGTTCAGGCAATAATAGTATCAAGATAAGAAATACTAACTACTGTATACAACGAGTAATACTCCTGAGGGCGAGGTCGCATGCACGCATCCGCCTCAGTGAAAGCAGACTGCTGGGCGAGCGCTGGTGCTTTGGCATGGGGGGTATAAGATCTTAATTTTCGGGCCTGTTTTCGCCGGCTGCCGGGCGCGGCTGCACTAATAACTTTGGGGCAGGCCCGTCTAAAGTTTAAATGGACAGGTATCAGTCAAAAGGGAGACGTCGAAGAGGAAGGATGGATGGGGAAGGATCAGGATGTTAGAACAGGTCAGCTCCATATATGGAAATCTAAGGGTTTGAGGTTTGAGGTAAGATGTAGAGTTGCTAGCCAATATTGATGACATCAGGGATCTCCATACATGGGCTTAATATTGATGACATCAGGGATCTCCATCCCTGATGATGTCACTTGATGTCACGTGCTCCATCCCTGATGATGTCACATGATGTCATTGTCACTTGCCCGACCAACACACTGACGGGAAATGCACGATTCTATAGTTACAGTAACTGCGACACCACTTGATCCATAGGCCTATACATATATATTCTGGGGGACCATTAGCAAACTAGGCACAGGTCTCCACCAGGAGGATAGGAGTGTGTGTGATGTTTGGGAGTAATATAAATATGTTTGGAATACGAATACGAACTTTGGAAGACAATATTAGCCAATCAGAAAAATCTGAAAGACCCGTTTCGTTGAATGGCTCTAGAGAGACGGTGTACCAATTTGCGTGATGTTTGGACAAAATCTGTAGGTGTACTGTCCAAAAAATGGTGTTGCACAGAGCGGCCTCCTGGTGGCGATATACAGTAAGAGGCCAATGTGAAAACCTTGGGGCAGAGATTCACCTGTGGCGTTCAGGTAGTGTGTGTGCAGAGTATGGCTGCAATCAAGCCAACGGTGCCGGAGATTAGCTGTCCACAGACGGACACGGACACATGGACGGACACACAAACACACACACACACACACGGACGGACGGACGTACTCATACTCTCTCCCCATGCCTTCGGCCTGGTGGAGACAAAAATAGCAGATCTACAAATATAACGTAGTCAGTAGTGCAGGCTATACAAATTACGTGAGTTTCGTGCCCAACAGAGACAGCCTCTAATGCTCTTGAATGTCAGCAAGAATGAGTGTAATATTTGGGAAAATAAAAGCCAAAAAGTCAGATTCTTTAAATTGAGAAAGCTTTCAGAATGGGAATGAAGAAAAGTCCCCCAGAGTTGAAAGTGTGTGAAGCAATCAAAATGTAACTTGTTTGACATCCTGAGACCCTGTGAACTGAGTGCTAAGAATCACAGAGCTGAGCTGCAGACAAAACAGCTGTAGTCCAGGGGGATATTTTGTCATCAAATATACTGTACATCCCATGTGTAACCATGGGTCTATGAGATTTGATCAAACTCACAAACCTCAAAATATGTACTATACAAATACATCATTCACATGAGACAATGGTATTTCAATTCACATCCAATTCTATAGGTGCCATTCCCTTCCTAGTTCCTATACTTCCCTACAGGCTTATTATACTATGCTCCCAAACTGTCTGGGGAAAGACTCATAAAGCATAGTTTGCATGTATATTGCAACCCCAGAATGCTGTTCTGCCCCTTGATGAAATATACAGCTATTTTCCTGCTTAAATGGTTCTTTGTCACATCTGTCTAATTAATTATTACAAAATGTGTGTCTGTGTGTGTGTGTGTGTGTGTGTGTGTGTGTGTGTGTGTGTGTGTGTGTGTGTGCGCGTGCGTGCGTGCGTGCGTGCGTGCGTGCGTGCGTGCGTGCGTGCGTGTGTGCGTGCGTGCGTGCGTGTGAGGGGTTCAGGGAGTAGCTGTAATGGATGTGCGTTTGTAAGGGTGTGTGGAAACTTGTACACGACTAGTGCTTAAGTGATTGATAGTGGGAGAGTTAGGGTAAGTGATATTTTCAAAACAAAAGGTTTTTTGTTCAAAGTATAAAGCACTATATAATGATAATCATTGCTAGAGTGTTTGTTCAGTAACAGGGCTCTCCCTGTCTCTCCAGCCCGTTAATAAACATAAAACACATTTTCAGGTGGGTTGCCATATATTCAAATAACACACAAGCTATTTAACACTTATTTTAGAAAATAGAAATCACATACCCTATGTGGGTGGAACAGACTTTGGAGAGCAAATGCACCAACTAGCTCATATATGTCAAACTCAAGGCCCGGGGGCCAAATCAGGCCCGTGGATGAATTATCTTTGGCCCGCGGGATGATATTTAATTAGTATTAGAACTGGCCCTCTGGTATATTGCACAGACCACCATAATACTACAAGTGCCACAATGCACTGCGAGTGCATTGGCACATATCACATAAATGAAATCAGTGTTGGTGAGGATCATAGAACAGGAAACTGAGCTTAATAATAATGCATTTTCAGTTTTAAATGCATTTACTTTTTTGCTGTTTGCCTGGGACGTCCATGACCGCGGTGCCCGTGTGTTGAAATACAGTCCGGCCCTCGACCTCGACCGATTTCTTTATTTTGGCCCACTGTGTATTTGAGTTTGACATCCCTGAACTAGCTCATAGTAAAACTGGCAGAACTTCAATATATTCTTCTTGGAGTTGAACTGTCAACTGTTGATGTGTCAAAATATCTCCACAATCTAAAGTCAATAAACTAGAGGGAAAGGGCTGTTCAAGGCGACCCCACGACCTCACAACAATATTAAGAGTAATATGTCTCCATATCTCACAATCTTGTCATAACGTACAATGGTACTGATATTTGCTTTTGCACATAGCCTGAACATTATATTCTCACAGACAGAAAACTAAATGAAAACAAAAATAGCTGATGATGCTCATGGGGTCATGGTTGGGAAAACTAGAAGAGTTAGATTAACCGCTCGAATGCCAGACAGCACATACTATAAGGCCAGCCTTTAATATGCTGGTCATGTTTTTACCCTGCTGTCGTTTTTTTTGTAAACAAACTATATACGGTTATAGTGGTCCGTTAAAAGGATATGGCGGCCTGGGCCATGGCTCAGTGGTCCAGGCACCTTGGCTGGTAATCCAGTCTGGCAGTGTGCCGCGGGTTCGACTCCCGATCCCGACGGCCTTTACTGCATGTCTTCCCCCCATCTCTCTCCCCATTTCCTGTCAGCCTACTGTCTGTCCCTCCATAAAATATGCAAAATAAAGGCAAAAGCCACACAAAAAAATCATTTAAAAGGATATGGCATGTCATTTCATGACTCAATGTCAGTTACTCACCTATATTGAGATCTGGCTCCAAATGTAGTACAAGCAGAGATATATGCGAGGTTGAACAGTCGAGCTAAAAAAGCCATTCAGAACCAACTAACAGAGAGCATTTCACACAAAGCACAACCTCCATCCTCCCTCACTGCGGGGCCTTTGTCTGATTTCCAACATTACTGCATAAACACCGTGCACAGAATGTTGATAGCCACCGAGCAGAGTTTATTGTATCAACCCAGCGTCTACCGTTACTGAAAAGGACGACTATTGACTTGGATTTCTGCTGCTGGGAAAAAGTCTGCTGCCCATAAATATCAGTTCCCTCTTGGCCAGTCCAGGAAGTGGTGAAGGACAGATACTCCCTTCAGTAAACCACAAGCCCCTGACTCCCAACTCCAGTGCTCCAGATAGCACCGAGAATCACCTACATTACTGTGGACTTCAGAATGTGAGGGTAAATTGCAGTGGTGGAAAAAGTACTCACATTTTTGAGGGGCTATGCCCAGCTTTGTGCGTCTGTGTGTACCCCATTGTGATGATTTGATTGGCTGAGCACGGAATGTGATGTATGTATGACGATAAGCGCACCCCTCACTGCACACAAGTGTGATTTCTATTTACTTGAGTAAAAGTAACAATACTGCAATCTAGAAATCAAATGTACTTGAGTAAAGGTACATGGTATTGACATCAAAATGTACTTAAAGTACCAAAAGTAAAAGTACTCATTGTGCAGCATGTCGCAAGTTTTAAAATGTATAAACATCTTTTGAAAGTAGCAGATCTACAAGCTCACAATGCATCGCATCGCGACACATTGTGAGCTTGTAGATTGGCTATTTTCAAATGGCCGAATACAGGGAAGTGTTTAATGTATGTTTTGTAATCATAATCTAAATCTACAAAGTAACTAGTAAGTAAAGTTTTCAAATACATGTAGTGGAGTAAAAGTACAATATTTGAATCTGAGTAGAAGTACTTTGTACTTGTACTCAAGTACAGTACAAAAGTAAATGTACTTAGTTACTTTCCACCACTGGAAAATTGATAATGAGAAATATAGTGATGTTTCAACTAACTTAAATGAGGTATTAGGTAAATGAGGTAAACTTAAATGACTGTAGAAACATCACTCACACACACAAATATAGACACTGACACACTAGTCAAAGTGCTATAGTAAAACTCACAACTCCCTGGAGAGTACTGGAGACCATGGTGTTCAAAATAGATCTTTAAACTAACACACAGTCATTAATGACTCCTTGTGTCGATGTTTTCCCTCAAGCGTTCTCACGTTGCAAATGTAAACAGGGCCTTGTTGTTGTTTCTTTTCTTACAGAAACAGTCCTATTTTCATGGACGCTCTCCCTTCCCTGCAACATTGGCACACAGCCACAACGGTGCACCGCTTGAGGTCATGACATGCACCCTGGGAGACCCCACTGGGTCAACACAGAGGCTTTACCTTAGCCTGGCTAATAAGCCAGACCGAATCAGCCGTTGGCAAAAGAAAATTGCCTGCCGGCGGATTACGGTCTGGAGAGGCTCAATTGTACACCCATTTCCTACACCAGAGAACTGGTGTGGCCAATCGGGACACGGTATGCAATATGGGCGGGCTTTGGTACAGTGACGTTCAATGCTTGAGACCTTTGACTGACAGTAGCTCTAACCAATTGCGTCAAAGAGAAAATGTTTGAACCCGCCCCCCGGGAAACAAGATCCATACACAGCATCTCCAGACTCAAATACCACACGACAGTGTGATTTGAGTCTGGCTTATTAGCCAGGCTAGCTTTACCTGGCATAGTTGTCTCTGACACCTGACGTGACATGCATTGAGTAACCACCACACACACACACACACACACACACACACACACACACTCACACTCACACTCACACTCACACTCACACTCACACTCACACTCACACTCACACACACACACACACACACACACACACAGTCGTAACAGTGTTACGACTGGGAGACACATACTTAATTAATATTCTGCTGTACAGTTGCAAGGCAAACAATGCAACGTGTTGTGTACTCACTGTACTGTAGAACTGCCATTATCACCAAATGTCACCAGTGTACAGTGAAGTATAAATTGATCTTCTAGATCTGCTGTTTTCAGCAAGGGGGACAACACCGTTTGACAGAGTATAAATCAGCTACCCAGAGTCCCTTGGTGTACTGGCGTGGAACCACTGAACATTTCACTGAATAGCCATCAAAAACCTGGCCAGGTACTAATGTCAATGGGACCTTGCATGCAAAGGGAGAGGGGAGAAAACGCCTAAAGACCAGAGTTACTGACCTCCTGGAATAATATCTCTCATTTCATGACCACACCATTCAAATGCCGCTCATGCTTCCAAGTAAAATAGACTCACACCTGCTTAATTGCACACATTTTATAATTTCAGACTCGTGCAAAGTAAGTTCAAGGTAATTATTGTATCCTCAAATAATCAAAACGTCAGTCAGATGAGTTCATTTAATACCCCTCAACTTCAAAGCAGTGACCGACTCGTAAGATCTTAAATTCATGCGTTTTGACTCATTTGTGCTTTTGCCTCATGGAAAATGTATTTGAAGCAACATGAAGAGGAAAGTACTGCAGGTGGCAGCCATTCATTTAGACCTACTGTATGTGTCAGTCTCATCATATCTGTCCTTTTTTGTAAGACTTATTTTTGGAATTTTATGCTTTATTTTCAGATAGGTGTTTGTGTACAGACAGCAAACCAAGAACAGAGAGCGGAGATAAATGGGAGACGGGAGTCGGAGTCAAAACCCGGATCCTGACAGTCACAAGAAGCTTTGTGATCTGTGTACTAACACGCTCGCTCCGGGTCTAATCCGGCGGCCTCGGAACGGTCACCACCAGGTAATCCTAAATGTAACCCTGGCATAGCCAAAATTGAACAACCGCTGGGGGCAAGCGGTCCCAGGAAGAAAAACGGGGGGCTGGTGTGTTTTCGGGGGCGAGGGTTCCGGTTAGTTACATGGTTTAATTCTGCAATGGTGTCAATGCAATGGTAATGATTTACCATCCTGCTTTAGCTAACTGTAAAGTAGATAATTCTGCATCATTAGCTAGCTACAGTATAACTCCAGAGACAGAACATATACCGTACATATTACAGTGTGCAGAATAGTAGCTACAGTACATACTTGTGGGACATTTGAATGAACAGAATCTTTGATCCAAGAAAGCCGTTACAATACTTCAATTTAAATCAAACACTATATTCCTATTACATTTTTTCCTATAAATTTGAGAAGAAAATACAGTAAAGACAATGCCACGTGGTTGCTTGCATTTCTAGGCAATAAAGAACAACATGCTCTAGAGATATATGAGCTGGTAAAAACCAGGCAGGTCTAATTAGCAGGGAGCCAAACAATGCACAGAGCACTACTGTAGGTCTGCATCTACTACTGAAGTCCATTGCTTGCTTGTGCGTGTGTGTGTGTGTGTGTGTGTGTGTGTGCATGCGTGCGTGCGTGCGTGCGTGCGTGCGTGCGTGCGTACCGGTATACATGCTTCTGCAGGAGCTGGGCCTAATTAAAAAAACAGTGCATCCATATGTACCATGACCAACCATGTGCTTTCCATTACATGCTCTTGTTTCCTCCATTTACGGCTGTAACACAGCATCACAGGTATTTTATTTTTATGGGAATACATGCAATTGGAATGAAATGTCCAAACTGGAGCCAGGTGCGCCTACAGGTAGGTCTGCATATATGTTACATACAGCGTCTGCATGTACAGTATGTGTACAAAGAAACACAGAGAGGCCGAACACACCACAGGCACCATCCCCTATATGCTAATGTTTCACACCTGGATGAGGCGCTTCATTAATGAAGGGCATGGCTTATAGTTATACCACCTATTGACGCATGATGATATAACCCGTAAATTCTGCATGGTGCTCGGCAGCAGCAATCTGAGAACCCATTGGTGAAAGATAAAGGAAAAACAGTGCCCTCTTTTCCTTCGAATTTGTCGAGTCAACAGTCTGTCTTGAGAGACTATACTGTGTAACTGCAGCAGTTATACCTACCTAAAGTTACCTAACTTTTCAGGTCGAGACCCAAAAGAGAGATTTGACGTTTGTCCGGGACCCAACTAGTGAAAATAGCCGATCTACAAGCGCACAACGCGCCACTTCGCGCCTCATTGCAAACTTGTAGATCGGCTATTTATTTTATTTTGTTTTTTATTATTCATGGAATTTGCATAATAGAGAGAGACGGTTCCATAACTCTCCTTAATTTGTGTTAGTTTATTTTTCCTTAATTTTTTAAGTGAAGTATGTCACATCACATTTATCTCTGCCTATATCTAATAAAGCAGACATGAATCTTCGAGCTCGGAGTCTGCTACTGTGTCTGCTTTTGTTTAGCGCGACATGCCCCTGAGCTGTGTGCAGCTGCTGGAGCACCTTCCCTGTGGGTGCCATAAGCATAAGGTACCTAGAGTATAGTTGCCCCAAAGGACACTTGGCATGCAAGTCAACCTGGAGTCTCTCATAAAAGCTGATGTTATGCAGTCACGAGGGACGGAGGAAATGAGAGGTGGCAACAGGACCTGCTGAAAGTGCACCTGTAGTTGTGTTCACAGCCATATCCAGTGCCATTTTCCATCCACCTGCACTGTCACGATGTAAAAAATAAATAAAAAAGATTTCAGGAAAGATTCATAGCCAATAGACGTGAATACCGTGCTATGAAATGAAACAAAATTCAATGCTCTCTTTGTTATGTAAGGAGGACAGCCTACACTTTTTGCCTGGAAACCCATTTTGATTGAATATCCAGGGCCTAAAACTTTAGTGCTACACTGTCAGAGTTAAATCAAGCACCACAACTTTAGCCACTGGAAAAAGAGCTACCCAGGCCAAGAAAATCGTTTCTTTCCACCCCACCCCCACCCCCATTAAAGCTGCAATCCATCTCTAGTACGTCGCTTATATCGCATAGCTCAATGAAACCTGCTCCTGTCAACTCTAAAACAGAAGTAAACAAAATACATCAATATCTGTACAAATAGTAGGATCTCATCATGTTTACTAAATTAAACTTTTTGTAGTATGTAGTTTACTGTAGTGTAGCCTCGGTACCCAGGCTTTCAGTTCCGTAGTGCCGTCATACTATGGGTGTATTACTGGCTATATAGCAACAAAGATGTTTATAACTTTTGTCACTGTTTAGTTTGCGTGCCTGTGTGCTAATTGCCAAATGCACATTAACTTGAAACCAGATTATGTTAATAGTCTTTTCTATACAAAAAACGAAATCTCTCTCTGATGTTTTTCATCGATTCTATTCCGTCTTTGTCTGCTTTTTGCAGTTGTTTACCTTGCATGAAGAAGAACCAGGAAACGGCATGTTCCAGGCTGTTGTGAATTTAAAGTACCCCAAGTTCCTCAGATATGCATTGCTAACATAAATAACAGATGATGTCCATCTCTTAATGGCCATTCAGATACAGACCGTAAAAACGGAAGAAAACAGAGTGTGTGCTGTTGTGGAATATAGTGTGTCACTCGTCAGTGACAATTCACTCTTCACAGCCCAGGCTATCATTAGTACATGTTGACAGGCTCTTTCAAGGTGAAATATCACGTTCTGGCAGAGGGAGTGTGAGGGTGAAAGACAGAGAGAGAGAGAGAGAGAGAGAGAGAGAGAGAGAGAGAGAGAGAGAGAGAGAGAGAGAGAGAGAGAGAGAGAGAGAAAGGGGTTGAGAGGGAAAGAGTGAGGGATGAGAGAAAGAAAGAGTGGAAAGATTTAGACAGACTGTTCCAAAGAGAGACAGAAGGGAGAAAATGAGACAGACAGACAGACAGACAGACAGACAGACAGACAGACAGACAGACAGACAGACAGACAGACAGACAGACAGACAGACAGAGAAGGAGGAGTGACCAGAACGCAGAAAGCAAGAAAGTAAAAATAAATAGACAACTGTATATATGTGCAGTCTAAGGCTTACAAATAACTGTACACAGACAGTTATTTGTGTGTGTGTGTGTGTGTGTGTGTGTGTGTGTGTGTGTGTGTGTGTGTGTGTGTGTGTGTGTGTGCGTGCGTGCGTGCGCGTACGTGCGTGTGTGTGTGTCTTGTGTGTGTGTGTGTGTGTGTGTGTGTGTGTGTGTGTGTGTGTGTGTGTGTGTGTGTGTGTGTGTGTGTGTGCGTGTGCGCATGTGTGTTACTGACTGTTGTGGGTAACAAAATGGTTCAATCTCTGGTGTTTAAAATAAAGTCCATCAAATGCACACTCTCACCTAAACATGTTACCTAAGCTAGTCAGGCATATGATAAATCACACTGAAAATAGACACAACAAAAGTAAATGTGAGTTCAGTTACCGTATAGTTATGATTGCATCTCTGTGGTGGAAAAAGCTTGTTCATCTTCCGGTCTTAGAACTGGACTTTGAGTCAGACAAAGGACAAATAAGAGAACTCAACATCAGAATAAAGTGAGACACATGTACACCCTCATTTAGAATACATGTAACCTAATCTGCCTGGATGGGTAGGCGGAGGGAGGGGTCCTGGTTAGGGCAGGGTCGGAGTTCAGGCACGTGTGGGATACAAAGTCAACAACGCAGTATTTTAGGCACAAGGTTCCTTGAAATGCTGCTATTTATGTGAAATTACAGTATGTACCTCTGCCGCCGAGCATGCATGCATCTGGCTTCCTCTCGCCCAGAAGCATTGATTTGGAAATGCATCCAATCAAGCAACGGTAAAGCACGGTTGCAGCTAACCTATATGTAAGCACTGGGCGCCTCCACTGCTGTGTTTTGAAAGGCGGGCTGAAATTACAGCCTTTGCTGTGGAGTATGATTAGGGCCTGTACGTGAGGATGTCAGTAAGACTCCGGGCACCGGAGGGTAGGGCTGCTAATTGAAATGACATGTCTGAGGGAATAGTGATAACACACTCGTAATGCACTCCAATTACAGTATACTGCTCATCTAGCCACCCAACAATAGATCTATTTGTCTGTCTGTCTGTCTGTCTGTCTGTCTGTCCACCACTCAATCTGTCTGTGTCTCTCTGTCTGTGTCTCTCTATCAGTCGGTCTTGCTCTCCATCTATCTCCGTTTTCTGAACCGACTCTACGTGTCTGTACACCCCCCCCCCCCCCCCCCCCCCCCTCTTTCTCTGACTGATGTGTGTGCGCACGTGTGTGTGTGTGTGTGTGTGTGTGTGTGTGTGTGTGTGTGTGTGTGTGTGTGTGTGTGTGTGTCGCATTTGACGCATTTGGTATATTTCCCTGTCCGGCATAATCACTCCAATCTGCTTTTTACAAAGAGTTTATTTACACTGATCAAGCTAGTTTCCTGGCTCCTCCAGTCCAGTCTTAGAGGGGTTTAATAGACTTACATCAACACGGGAATGGACATCAGTGTCAGTGACAGAAGACTAGACTGTGGTAATACAGCCACCATGAGCATAGGTTGGTGTATATTATTATCCATAGGATATACCTGAAGCATGGATGGATGGATGGATGGATGGATACCTGAAGCAGTCACCGTGAAGCTCTACAAGTCGTAGCTTGACTACCTGATGTGCACACAGCACAATCCTTATGGTTAAATTGACTCTTCAAGTGTAAAACTCAAAAAGTATGGGGCCATTGTCAAATGAACACTCAGAATCGTGCGGTGTACATTCCTCTGTTAACTTAAAGGAAACGTGGAGATGTGAGGGCTCACGGTGAATTTAAGACAAATGAAAATACTGTGTGCTGTTGATCCATGTTTACACAGTTATTTATAAACGTACGTGAATGCCTGCACAAGGCACACAGTTTAATGACTGCACTATACTGTATGTGCAGTCATTATTACAGTGCATACTCTCACATGCATGTGAGAGTATGCATGTGAGAGTATGCATGTGTGTGTGTGTGTGTGCGCACGCGCGCACGCACACACACACACACACACACACACACACACACACACACACACACACACACACACACACACACACACACACACACACACACACACACACACACACACACACACACACACACACACACACACACACACACACACACACACACACACACACACACAGTATTTCCCAGAATGATATTAGGTTCAGATAACCAGGCTGACCACTGTGACCACTCCATAACAAGTGTTTCATTGACAGAGTCCCCCTTTTCCACCAAACCTGCTCAGATTCCATAGCTGGTTTTCTACTGTAGAAAAAGCCAGTCAAGTCCATATACGTTCTCTCGGACAAACATCTGCAATAATTAAATTAGTAAAAAAAGAAATGTCTGCTGGGTGACCACATGTCTGCTTCAACAAGGTTGAATGAGGGCTCTGTGTGTGGAGATTTATCACCCACATACCACATGAGGACACCTGCATGCCACCTATACGCCGCCTACGTGACACCTACATCACACCAGAGCAGCTGCATACCACTTCTACGAGACTACGACCCAGCAAGACATACTTCTAGGGAAAGGATTTTCAGAGCTGCAGTACTTGACCGTGCTTCCATTTGCTTTGACAGGATGAGTTAATTACAATGAGCTTTTTATAGTTTAAAAGTCTATTGTCCACGTTTTTGACAATCCAGGGAGCAGAAAAATAAGCGGTTGGGAAATAGGTTTTCAAGTTATTGCTCAACTTTTCCACGAGCGTTCCACAACAAAGCGAACAAAATTGATGTTTTCAGCTGGAAGCGAGACAGACATAAAGGAGTCACATACATTCTAAATTGTACAATCATATCTGTGGACCTGAGACACATTCTCATATGACACTACTACAGCATAACAAAACTATAGAGTAATAAGGTGAAGAAATGAAAATGACAACAGTTTTAAAGTTTTAAATCCTTACTCCTGGTTAAAGATGAAAATATGTGTGAAGGAGCTTCTTTCACATTTTAGTATAACCACATAATGAAACAGTAAGCTATGGCTTCTGTATGAAACAGCTGTTCTTGCAGCGGGAGCTGAGTGGAGAGTGAGCATTAGGATTCACTGAATTGCTCTGCTATCCTCTTCTAACCTGCCATGCAAACAGCCACAACCTCAAATGTAATGTCATTTATATGCCATGGCATTCAGAATGATGTATAATCCTAACAGCATTGAACACCTAAAGAGAACAAAAACAAAGGCTCTGTAAAAAGAAGCACATGCAATCTCGGTTCCAAACATTCACAGTCCAGAGGCTAATAAGTTGGACAGAAAAGTAGGAAATATTAAGAGTTGAATTTTGGTTGAGAGAAAGGCAACTTACTTCTGAGATGTTTCTTCTTTCAGTACATTTGTTCAGAGATGGATACAGATCTAGTCCAGTGAGCGTCCCTTTGTCAGGAGGCTGGATATACAATCCAAGCCTTTCTCGCTCTCTCTGTCTCTCTTGGTCCGTCAGTTGCCTTCACCAGGTCTCACTGGGCTGATGTAAGACACCCCTGCAAAAAGGAAAAAAAGAGAGGGAGAGGAGAGAAGAGAAGAGAGAGAGAGAGGGGGAGAGAGAGGAAGGAAAAAAAACTTC
Source organism: Electrona antarctica (assembly GCF_951216825.1). Taxonomy (NCBI): domain Eukaryota; kingdom Metazoa; phylum Chordata; class Actinopteri; order Myctophiformes; family Myctophidae; genus Electrona; species Electrona antarctica. The sequence continues at coordinate 15,840,368 of NC_136812.1, forward strand.
ACATTCTGAGGATTTTTGGGGGCATGCCAATGTCCCAGAATTCCACATGTCACACATAAGGTTTCAATTAAAGCAGAACCCAATGCCCAATCAGAAAGCTTTATACATCTTGAAAAGAGTCCTTTCTTTTGACAGCTTGGGGTATTGCTCAATCAATCATTGATAATTCAAGGTAATGTTTCCACTGCCATGTTGTAATTTTGTTGGATTTAGTGTCTATTGACCTGTCAGAGTAGAAACATACAGAAAATATATTCAAAGATACTTGAATTCATTAAAGATGTTAAAGCCACTCTACTCATCTATATGGATTTGGTTCAAAAATCATCAATCGACAAGCAGTAGCGACCTTTTATGAAAGTTTACCGTTGGCCTCATATTCCACTGTAGCTGCCATCAAAGCTAAAACTCCATGAAACCATCTTGAAGGGACTTCACTGACTCACATGGTAGTTCAAGAAGTATAATAATATAATAGTCAAAGCAGATCTGTGTACAGCATGAGTCAAATGTAAGAAAGAGTTCATCTTTTAATGACGTCATAGAACAAGTGTTCTACTGCTGATATGGACAAAAGTATTTGGCCATTCCAAAGTCATCAAAAGGCTCATTTAGGAATGTGAAGGTTTCGTTAAAAGTCATTATGATCACGTTTGAATTTCCTTTTAAATTGTACCCTTTGTCTTCCCAGGTGGAAAAGCAGTTTTGCCTAAAAAGATATTGTTCTGTTACTCCAAGAGTGTATACTAGGCTACACCTACATGAGGAGCTTTTTGCAACTGAATGAATCTGCTACATTTAAATGGAATGCAACTTTATTGTAGGGCTGGTGGACAAAATGAAATATCACAAGATATTCATCCATTTTTCATTCATTATTATTATTACATATTATTCACATTACATTATTACACTATTACATTATATACATATATTATAGTATATTATTATTACATATTCATTCATTCATCCATCCATCTTCAACCGCTGGGGTCGCGGGCATAGATATTATAAAAAATAGATGCCTCACTGGCCACTGCAGTTCATGAAGGCAGGAAGTCAAGCGGAAGTGCAGTGCTGAAGGCTTTTTTTTTTTTTTTTAACAAATCTTTATAACAGTCATGACAATACATTACAATACAAAACAAACAAACAAACACAAACACCAAAGTTATTAATACAACAATACAACATCAGAGCCAGGGGGGATTACTAACAGAAAACATTAAAGAATGAACACAAAGCAACAGTTCTCTGCAGCTTTCTTATTTGGAAGTGCTGAAGGCATTTGCTGAAGGCACGCTGCGACTCCTCCATGTCTCTCGCTGTCACTCAAGTGACTACTGGCCAATCACAGCGCGTCTTTTCCGGGACTCATGTTACGCACGCGGAAGCTTGACATTGAAGGCAAATGCTTTTTCAAGGAATCTCGGGAAAATTGTGCCTTCAATTGTGACACGCGCCTCAGAGCCGGAAAGGGCGTCTACGTTTATATGTCTATGGTCGCGGGGGCAACAGCTCCACCAGAGAGCTCCAGACTTCCCTCTCCAGAGCAACATTAGTAACTTCCTACTGGGGATCCCGAGACGTTCCAAGGCCAGTGAGTCGATGTGATTCCAACTGCACATTTGGTCTGCCCCGGGGTCTCCTCCCAGTGGGACGTGCCTTGAGGACCTCCCTAGAGAGATGCCCGAGAGGCATCCTAACCAGATGCCCGAACCACCTAAGGTGGCTCCTTTCCAGGCAAAGAAGCAGCGCCTCTACTCTGAGTCTCCCTCGCTTGACTGAACTTCTCAACCGTCAAAGAAAACTCATTTCGGCCACTTGTATTCGCAACCTTATTCTTTTCGTCATGACCCACACTTAAACTCCTTCACCTGGGGTAATGTCTCATTCCCTACTTGGACTGCACAATCCATCGGTTTCCTGCTGAGAACTATGGCCTCAGATTTGGAGATGCTGATCCTCATCCCAGCCACCGTACACTCGACTGCAAACCGGTCCAGTGAGAGCTGAAGGTCTTGGACCGATGGTGCCATCAGGACCACATCATCTGCAAAAAGCAGTGAAGCAACCCTAAGCTCACAGAGCCATATACCCTCTCCGCCACAACTTCGCCTCGAGATCCTGTCCATGAAAATCACAAACAGGATAGGTGACAATGCGCAGCCCTGGCGGAGGCCAACCCCCACCTGAAACGAATCCGACATACTCCTTACCACACGGACACAGCTCTCGCTTTGGGTGTACAGAGATTGGATGGCCCTCAACAAGATCCCCCTCACCCCATACTCCCGCAACACATGGTAGACTGGATATGCATACTCCCAGGCATATCACAAGATGATATCACAAGATGTTTTACGAAATACCTCAATGTCAATTTTGTGACGATATTTTGGGGATTAATATTGGTGTTTTCACAAAATAAAAACTGTACTGTACTGTACTGTAGGCCTACTGTATTGTACCATACTGTACTGTACTGTAGCAGACTGTACTGTACCATACTGTACTGTAGCAGACTGTACTGTACCATACTGTACTGTGTTGTACTGTACAATACTGTATACCATACTGTACTATGCTGTAATGTACCATACTGTAATAATAATAATAATAATAATACTCTTTATTTATTATAGCACCTTTCAGACAGTGTAGTTCAAAAGTGCTTTACATACAAGTACATACAAGTGTGTGTGTGTGTGTGTGTGTGTGTGTGTGTGTGTGTGTGTGTGTGTGTGTGTGTGTGTGTGTGTGCGTGCGTGCGTGCGTGTGTGTGTGTGTGTGTGTGTGTGTGTGTGTGTGTGTGCGTGCAGTGTAACCGGGTGTGGCCTAAAATGTGGCGTACAGGTTTTAAAGCAATTCCCAAGTTGTCCTCAAAACCGTAATTTGCTGTGAATGGCTGAGACGTGTGGTGGAAGTAGTACTGATTTTGGTTCACGTGTTAACCGTCCACCATGGCTTGTCAACTGAGCAAAATGCACAATGCCATTGACTTACCGGTCAATGCGGTCACTCGCTCCGTCGCTCACCGCAGCGCCGACAGCGAAGGCTTGTGAAGTCTGCCTGTCTTCTTGTCAAGTGATTCATAAAGGCATGAGTCGACTTTATAAATCACCTACATGTGCAATGCACATGACAAGCCCAAAACTAGTGCTAACCAAAGATCGTTTGGGAATCACTTAGACGCCCTCAAATCACTACATAATTTTGGTGTAGGAAAAATTGGACATACCTACCAATAAATCATTCAGATATCTAATTTATTATGTTTTCTTTTGTTCTATTATTTATTTACTCTCCCTTGGCTTGAAATAAACAACTAGGCTATGAAAATGTGTTGTCATGTGGAAAGTGGAAAGCATTATTTTACGCACGCACGCAAGCACACACGCACACACACACACACACACACACACACACACACACACACACACACACACACACACACACACACACAATTTAGAGATTTGCTAATGTCAAAAATGTACAACGCGCAGTCGCGCATTACCTCCATCTCGGTGAGAGAAAAAAGAAAGCCGGTGGGGGCGGGGCAGGAGTTGATTAAAGGGCCACTTCACCTCTTTTGCAACCAGAGCTTATTTTAATGATGTGTAGGACACAAGAAACACTTTCTTGGGGTTTTTATGTGTGTAATATGGTTTTTTAGATATTTTAGTTATGAAGCCATGTTCATGACCAAAAACCTGATTCAGATTTTACGGGGGCTAGTTTCGAATTGCAGCCATCCGTAGATGCCCTTTGAGAGCGGTTTTGAAGGAGTCAAGGGATTCGCAATGTCTTAATGACTGTTGGTAGGGCGTTCCACATTTTGGTGGCATAGAAAGCATAGAGTAATAAAATGATAGAGACCGAACCAGAGCGCTAGCCCCGCCCCCAAGCTATTCATTTCAATGGAAGTTGCTCAGTGGTCCAGTCAAACACACAGACTTATTTTTCTGCCCATACAGGGTGCAAATGTCAATTTGTGCTACTGTTATCTATAATACAAATACTATTAACATTGAGTGACTGCAGTTTATTCTAGCGGTGAGAAATGTCCCATTAATGTCAGAAAATTGCCCCACCCTCACCAGCGTTTTTTTTTTCTCACCGAGATGGCAGTAATAAGCCGTCGTAAAAATGTGAATCATTTACATTTAGAGAAAAAAAATGTCTGGTGACCAAACAAAATAGAAGAAATGAAGAACTCTGGAGGAAAGGGACTGGGAGTCAGTAGCCAGTGGAGAAACAAATCCTAAGGAGAAAGTGGGGATGGATTGGCCACATCCTGAAAAAAATGGCAGCTAGTAGCCTACAACGTGCCAGGCCCTGACTTGGAACCCCCAAGGGAAGTGGAAGAGAGGGCGACCTAAGAACACCTGGAGGCGGGACACTGAGGCGGAGCTGAAGAGACAGGGAATCAGCCCAAAACCGCGTTGGGTGGAGAAGAGTCGTCGATGGCCTATGCTCCACTGGCCGCGATGGGCCTAAGTAAGTAAGTATTGCCTTGCATACTCCCAGCCCCAGGAAACATTTGCGTGCATCCCATAGAGTCCCATTTAAAATAGGATATTCCCTTCCTGTTGCTGTCCGTGGTGTTGATCATCCATCAGAGGTTCTGATCTGATTTTTCATCGTATCGTGATTGAAATATTAACGCTTCTTGCGAAAGATAAACATTGTGTGCTAATGCTAACACAAGCCGTTTCTTACAATGGCGGTCTGCGAGCCGGGAAAACGGAAGTGAATGAGTTGTAATCTGCCCAATTCCGGTTCGCGCAAGCTAACTACCATCTATGGCAACATGGTATTAACTTGAGAAGTTTTCAATATTGTTTCACCAATTGCAAATATAAGATTCAATAACAAACTTTATTTGGTTGGTCGTTAAGAAAATAAAGACTATTTGCAAATAGTAGTTTGATAAGAGACTACATTAGTTTAAACTTGAAAATGTTAAATATTTGACCCATTGACTTGGATCAACTATATCAACTTATACCACTAACCTTAGGGGCAATTTGGGCCACAGCTCACAGGACCACTTTTTTTTTAAACAGCATAGGCCTATTCTTATGTCATAGTTGCTTACTCATGATTTCAAATGATAGAAGACATCTTGAAATATGTATAGATGTTACTGCTGTTAACTTGCTTCAAGGACAACACAAGTGAAAAGTGGCTCATCTTCTTACCCGACTTCCCCACATGTTGACTACATCTACTCCAATGACCTCTTGAACCGTCCAGGAACCACTTCTGAAAGTAATCTTTTTCCCAAATAAAAGTTTTGTGAGGCAGCAAAGTCAATGATGTCTTTCACCTTTGTAGCAAGCAATATATTTAAATGTAATTTAATGAGATTACCACTACTGCCAATATATTTGGCAATAGTGGTAAGTTCAAATTACATTTACAGTAAATATATGCTTGCTGCAAACTGGGTGAGACTCAAATGACCCTCAAATGACCCTCCCCTTGCATGTAAAAAAATACAACAATAGCCCCAGGCCGTTGGCGTGGTGGTCCGGGCACCCAGTTTAGCCTACTAATCAGACAAATCTGCCATTGCAAAACAATTTAATTAAAAATAGCTATTGGATCCCTGCTGGGTTGTTATTGGAATTCTCTGCCCCCGAAGTTGTGGGGCACCAATCAAGGTCCAGTATGCATTATACAAATGTGGGGCTGGTTTATCATGAGACTAAGGTACTTTTTTAATTTGCCCATTGGAAAACCAGGTTCCACACAGATTCCAGACTAATATCTACACAGTGATATCAGTCTGGCCATGCCAGGCTACACCCAGTTATTTGCATGGACTGCGCTGCAGTCTTTCACATCAGGATGCATGCAGTCATTGGTTGGAGAGCGAGAAAAGAAAAGAGCAGCGAGTCTGAGAGGAGCCACAAAGCATATTTCCTGAATAGTTGCAGCGGTGTAGCATGCTCTGGCCCATCTTAGGCTGAGCTCACACCTTTCATGCAATTCTCGTGCTCGTTGGATGCTCGTTGGGTAGTGTCATGGCCGCCCAATGTATTTCCAATGGAGGTCACATGGTTTGACCCAACATTGTGTTGTGTGAGGGGGAGGGGCGCACGACTGCGCCCCTCCCCCTCACACAACACAATGTTGGGTCAAACCATGTGACCTCCATTGGAAATGCATTGGGCCGCTGGGCGGCCATGACACAACACCCAACGAGCACAGAGAATTGCATGAACCGTGTGAGTGCACCCTTAAACATAAACCATGTGCTGGAAAGTCTGATTCAAGCCACCGGGAGCTCTAATGCAAAAAACACACACTGTGCAAGTGATGGAAGAAGTACTCACATGTTTTACTTAAGTAAAAGTATCAATACTGCAATGTAGATATACTCTGTTTGTGGAAGTCCTTTATTCAAAATGTACTTGTAGTAAAAGTACATAAGTATCTGCATCAAAATATACTTACCAAAAGTACCAAAAGTAAAAGCACTCATTGTGCAGAATGTCCAATTTCCCAAGTTCAAAGTGTATAAAAAGTCTTTAGAAAATAGCCGATCTACAAGCAAGAGAGCTTTCTCTGAGATGTAGTTGGGTAGAAAAAAGTATTATGTACTGAAGAAAGTAAAAATGTACTGAAGAAAGTAAAAATACCTAAAAACTTTACTTAAGTCCAATACTTGAGTACATAGTACTTAGTTACTTTCCACCACTGCAAGCATGGGCCAACACACCAGCACACACACATTGTACATACATTTGTGGAAAACACTAATACTTACTCGCAGATGCATATAGGTTTAGCCTATGTGCAAGTGTACATACCTGTATAGACACACATGACCAGATATAGTGTACACACGTAAAGTACATAAAGAGAAAAGCATGTTCATACAGCACAACCACAAAGATGACTCATACAGTTGCTGTTTTAAATAACATTTTTCTTTAATAAAAATAGAAAAGAAATTCATGCTGAATCGTGTCTCTTTTCATATGATTACAAGCAGAAACAAAAGTAACTACCATAAATACCCCATCCCTCCAAACCCCACCATCTACATTCATTACATATTAGTAAAAAAAATCATCTGATTTTCTTTTTCATTTGATTTAAGATCTAATGTACTGCATGTTGCAAGTTGTGGTTTATCTATGTACATACTGCATAGAACTGGGTAAAATGAGAGTAGATGGCCACTACCACCTATACGGCATCCTTCAATGCATATAATATAAAAATAATTCTCATAAGCAAAATAAATAGCTGCGTCATACGAATGCTTCATCCAGCCAGTCCTTCATTTTCATACTGTGCTCAAGTGCTCTTTTAAAACAAACTCTTTGTAGTACCAAACAGGAACCGGTCACTAAGATGTACAACGGTACACTTCAGCTCATTCATTCATTCATTCATTTATCTTAGACATGAGAGCAGATTTTGACAGCTTGTAAAGAGCATATGGACACAGCGTTATTGCACAGCGATAACATCACAGTTTTCCCCCCACTTCAGAGCAGAGGATAGACAAAGGTTGATCTTTGGGGTTTGTCGTCTCTCTCTCTCTCCCTCTCAGTTCCTACAGTCCGTTCTTCACTAGCTCATGGGCTCCAGTCGTGTCAATGACCAGGGTGGCCCGGAACTCCCGACCCGTCACCAGTTCTTCGAGACCCTGACAAATGAACAAACAAAACTCTATATATAGATTTTGGCGCAGATAGTTTGCCTTTGCATGTTGTTCTTTTTTCTTTTTATCTTGTCTGGTGGGATGACCTCTCAGTTTGTTTTTGGTTCAGCCGTGATTTATTGTATGATACACTCTTACTTTATCTTAAATCTTTGTATCTTTATTTTTCTTTGTTATTTTGTTAGTCTGCTTGGTTGTCTGTTTTGTCCATGCACTTTTATGTTATAAAATCAATACAAAGATCCTCAATATGAGCTCATTGGCGCATTGTTAGTTGTTGTTAGAAGAAGACAAAAACATGTTGGATTCCCATCCCTCCCTACCTCTCCTCCATAGGACACCAGTGGGGAGATCTCGCATTTGATTGGCAGGTCTGTTCCATCCTTCAGGCTGTGTAGGATGGGAAAGGTCACAGGGGAGGGAGAAGAAAGAGGGAGAGGATGAGTAATACGCTCTCAGGGACAGACAGACAGACGGAGAGACAGACGGACAGACAGATGAAAGAAGCAGCTGCATATGCTAGGACCAGCTGTTCTTCCACCACGGCTAGTGATTAGAGATCCAACTCAAAGCATTAGGCCTACATCGCACGACATTGTCGCTCGCCGAAAATGGACCATCTACAAGCTTGTGAGACTTGTGAGCTTATAGATCGGCCATTTTTGGCAGAAGAAAAAGGATGAATGACAGGCAATGTGGTCGTTCCTCCATCACATGGGAGCTTGGGAAAGTTTCCACAACACTCACTACTGCCATCAATCATTTCCAGGTACTGATTACAGAGAGGAGTTATCAATCACACATCAGGATGGCTGTTTCGGAAGTGTTGCCATTTCGTCTCAATAGCTGAGAGGGAAGGAGAACTTTGCTGATTTTGAGAAGAGGACAGTGTTACTACAGCTCATTACACCATCTAAAGGAGCAACAGATCAACGAATCACATTTATGGCGACCACAAATGTCAATGGATCACAAGATCGTTTGAAATCAAGTCGGAATATTGAGGTGAATTTAAAGGTAAACTGGCAAGCATATGGATCTGTAAGGAGGAGTGGTCTGCGTCTCTGTCCACCGTGGCCCCGGCAGACAAAACAGACAAACAGGGGATAGATAACATCAGCTGCAGAGTGAACATCATCATCATCATCATCATCATCATCGAGCGCCCGTTGCCCAGCATGCAACACATTCCGTATATTAGTATCAACCATCTGAGGGAGAAACCGCCCCGTCAACAGGTCATATGACACTATGACCTGGACTCCACTCTCTCCAACAGTTATCAGGAATTCGTGTTCCAATAGTCTCAAACTATCATACTCACCGCCATTTCCGTCATTGGCACTGACCGTTAATGAGCTCACTGGCGTTTTGCTTTCCACACATCTCTGCTCCTCACTCGGCTCAGTCGGTTCAGTGCCAGACGATGGAAAAGGCCAAGAGAGGATATGAAGCAATGCTAGACTATTGACGCAAGTGAGCGACAGTGAGAGAAAAGCCAAAGCCCGACACCATGCACTCTGTACCGCAGAGGGATAGTTACTTTATGTTGACATCCTCTGTGACATGGCCTGCTGCTCCGTCTCTGGAAACATTATACATACAGGGACACACTGGTGAGCAAGCATGAAGCGTGCGTGCACGCGTGCGCGCGTGCGTGCGTGCGTGCGTGTGTGCGTGCGTGCGTGCGTGTGTGTTTAAAAAGCCATAGAAATAGTGAGTAAAGTTTATTGAGCACTTAAAGGGATAGTTGACCCAAAAATGACTTATTTTCTATCAATTACACACCCCATGAAGCCTTGAATTCATGGAGATGTTTTTGTCGCATCTTTAAAGGAGCATTCAGTGATTTGGGTGATTTGGAAAACCACCCAGTCCGCCCCGGTAACAAAATGTGCACATGCACACTCTACAGTGGGGGGAAGTGCAACAGGCCAACAGCATGTGTACCAAGGCCCGCCCCCACTCGATCATGATTGGCGGAAGGCCCCTCTCATCCTGATTGAATGAAGGCTTTGCCACCCGCCACCAAAACTGAAACTAGGGTTTTTTGACCCCAGGGGCTCACTGGGGACAGGGAGGAACTCCTTATATGGTCAGCACACTCTATAGTAGGGAGGATTATCCAGAAAAAAAGAAAAAATAAGTGATATTTGAATTAAGTCAAATCACTGAATATACCTTTAAGCTAATAATTTGATGACCTCAAAGAGTTTCCATTGAGACATCACTGGTCATCAAAGAGTCTCCATTGAGACTCCACTGGTCATCAAAGAGTCTCCATTGAGACTCCACTGGTCATCAAAGAGTCTCCATTGAGATTCCACTGGTCAACAAACTATTGAATGCAACAAAAACAAAACAAATTCAAGGCTCCACGTGGTGAGTAATCGATAGAAAATAAGTCATTTTGTGGGTGAACTATCCCTTTAAGCTCTATTTCAAAAATAGTGAAAATAGCCAATGTGATGCGTTGTAGATGATCTGCTATTTAAGCTATTTTCGAAAAAATATTGGCGCCAGCCCCTCCTATACACAGGTTTAATGTTCGTCTTTAGTGTTGTTTGTAATGTTTGTTTTGTAAACGCCATTGACAATGAAGGGAAATGTTACGTCATAATGTGCCTCATTACGTCATACTGTCTCTTTATTGTAAATTAAGTTTAATGTTTGTGTTTGCACCGTTTGTTTTACATCACCATTACATCACCTAATCAACATGAGTTAGACTTTAATATATTAGCGCCCCTCACTTCACACGGGTGTGATTTTTTAATATTTAAAGAGTTTCGTGCTAGAAGGCTTTCTCACCTTTAGTTGCAGTTGGTTAGTCATCATAAACGTGGTCCAGTTGTTATTTTGTGAAAAAATGCATTATTGGCTATTTCCCCTACCCCACCATAAGCCCTGAATGGGGCGTTGGATTGTAGTGCTAATTTGCTTATTTCCATCGCTCGAAAATCTTTTTTTTTGTATCTCTTCATAATGTCAACAGTATGTGTAGCATGACACTTTACTGCATAGTAACACCGTTGCTTTGTTTCAGCCGTAAAGCATGAAGTCTCGTCTATCGCGAGATAATGTTGACATTATGAAGAGAGGATATATACAAAAAAAATGATTTTCGAGCGATGGAAATAAGCAAATTAGCACTAAAACCCAGCACCCCATTCAGGGCTTATGGTGAGGTAGGGGAAATAGCCAATAATGCGTTTTTGCACAAAATGACACCTGGACCACTTTGGTGTGGACCTAACAACGACAACTAAAGGTAAGAAAGCCTTCTAGCATGACATTCTCCTTTAAGACTTGCCTATAATGAAATGCACAAAATGGTTAAAGATGGTTGGGAAAGAGGTCTAGAAGTGAGATTTAACAAGAGCCATCCACTCAAAATGTGTGTTGGACTTGTGTGTACATGTTTGTGGGGTCGTGTGTAGAACATGTTCACCTTGTGTGTAGAATCAATGGAGGGGGATAATATTATGCTCGTACGTGGGCCGTCTGAGACTCACCTGGGTATGGCGGGCACGTGCGTTCCGTTCTCGTCGATGAAGTGACCCCCTGCGTTGAGGACCCAGCGGTGGTGGAGCGACATGAGGGCGTGTCTAGCAGTTGAGGGTGTGTCCTTGCCATCTTGACTGTCGGCATTCTTGAGGGGAGAAAACTCGTCTTCTCTCAGCACCTCATACACCACAAATGTCCTGTTGGACGGACACACAGACACACACGGAAACACACACACAAGAACCGCATACAGTAAGTACGCATGCATGCATTAAAAAGAACCATACCGGCGTCAAAACAGGTCAACATAAAACCAATTTGTCTGGCGATCGATGCCAGGCTAGCTTCCTCGAATATGCTTTGGAAAATGGTGGCCAGTAATGTAAATTATACTGTGAGATAAAGTCAATGAGCTAAGCTAGTGCCAGACCACCATTATGGGCCTTGTATTATGCGCCGGCACGTGCCCAGAGATACTGGCAATACTGGTTTCTACATGTGGTTCCTGTCTCAGGAACCACATGTCTAGCCCCAGCTGGCCTAGGAACAGATCCCTAGGAACAGAGCCTTCTCCTCCCCTGTGCATATACAATATACACCCTCCTCTCTCGGCTTACCAACACTACTAAACAGTATCAACTGCCCTTTTAAGACAAAAAGAAAAGCATACACCAACACACAACATGCCGACGAAAGACGAGAGGTTGGTATAGAAATGTGGTGACAACACTTTTCCCGGTAATAGCAACACTGTAAATTTTTCTACCAAAAGCAACAAATGGTCATCATTCTCCCTGGTTTAGAATGCACTGAATAACCTTGAGAATAAGGGGTTCCAGTGGACAGTGGGCTGGCCCTCCTCTCCCCCCATATATCCATCAGGACAGGACTCCTTTCATTAGCTGTTGGGTTCTATTAGTAAGAGCGTGACTCAAAGAGCCTGGTGATGTCATGTAATTCGTACTGGAGGTGGAATGAAGGAACTGCTCATAAAACCTCCATCCTTTGGCAGGCCTGGCATCTGACTTATAAAAAGATAAAAATAAACTTAATGGCAAATTGTACTCAATGGATTGGACTGTACAATCATTTTAAGAGCATCGAACAAGAACAGAGAATAATTATTACCAACTTTGAACGATAAAGAGGTTTTATCTTCTTGTAAAGAAATCAGAGAAAGTCATTATAATCTGCTAATTTTGACAGCAACTGTATGTAATTTAATACTTATCTTGCACACAGATTACAAGTATTCTGTGTAGATGACATGACCAGGACCTTGGAGTCATGCTAGGGCTGGATAGGCATGGGACCAGTTCAGGCGACTGGACTCTACGCCTCATTGAGAGGCATGTACCATACAGCAAATATAATCCTTATATCTTCATCACTCTGAGTCTAGATGGAAGGGCTTCCCAACCTTATCAGCTCGAGACCCAAAAGAGACATTTTATGTCTCCCCGCGGGACCCAAACTAGTGAAAATAGCCGATCTACAAGCTCACTATTGAGAGGTTGTAGATCAGCTATTTCACTACTTCTTAAATGTATTTGTATCCCTCAAATTAATGGACTTTCTTTTTTCTTTTTTTTAACTTATGAAATATTGGGAATTTTGTGGGAACTTTTTGGAAAATCTTTTGAAAAAATAATGAAAAACGATAGTATTTACTCAAGTTGTTGCGACCAATAATAATTGGCATATGAGTCCCCACTCACTGTTTGTGAAATAGTGCTCTAGACTGAGCTAGAGCTATTAAAAAAAAGTCATGGCATTTTTTCTTTCAAATCTAAAAAAACCCCCAATATATAAATCATTGTGATATAGATAATAGGCCTATATAGTAATTTAAATGATCCAAGCCGGTCATTAAAACCAGTAAGACGCCCTGAGGTCGCGTGCACGCATCCGCCTGGGTGACGGCAGACTGCTGGGCGAGCACTGGTGCTTTGGCATGGGGGTCAGATCAACATATGGAATGAATTCTACTGTATATTGGCCATATACAGTATATGGAGCGTGTCTTGAGTGTACAGGGATTGATGAGGTCAGATAAACATATGGAATGTGAGAACAGGTCAGCTCCATGTATGGAGATATGGAGGTAGGGCCAGGCCTTAATTTTCGTCCCGTTGAGAACTCTAGTTTTTGCCGGCTGCCGGGCGCAGCTGCACTAATAACTATATCAGTCAAAAGGGAGACATCAGAAAAGGAAGGACAGGTGGGGAGGGTCAACATATGGAATGTCAGAACAGGTCAGCTCCACATATGGAGATCTAAGGGTTTGAGGTCAGATGTAGAGTTGCTGGCAGGCTCCATATATGCAGATCTAGGGGATGATCCAGTCTTCTCCATGTATGGCTATCCAGGGTTTGATGAGGTCAGTGTTGTGATTTTCATATATGGAGACGGCCATATATGGTGCATGTCACGAGGCGTGATGGACTGACGGCCATATATGGTGGCGTGACGTGTCACGAGGCGTGACGGACTGAAGGCCATAACATATATGCTGGTGTGACGGACTGACAGGTTTTTCAGGTTTTTATAATCTGCGACATATGGTGGAATACACATGCTCTGAGCTACAGTACCATGTTAAGTTGTTAGAGGGGTGGGCCACAAACGCGTTCGAGATTTTCAAGTGGGCCCTGATCCACAAAAGGTTGGGAACCACTTCTCTAGAGACCTCTGAACTACAGAAAAACATTCTGCTCATTGTTTTTGGTAGGTCCTCGCAAGCACCTCTCACTGGGTTGGACGCTGGGAGACACGGTCTGCCAGTAGCACACACATGCTAAAGCAACAATCACAGCAACTCACTTGGCAAACTGGAAGATGTCAAAGACAAACTTTTCCATTTTAATCCCATTGGGTTTGTCTGGTTTGATGAGACGTCCTTGTGTGTCCACATAGGGGATCTTCTTCTGGGCCACATGGTGCTGCAGTTCAGGTTCATGCTTCCTGAGAGAGAGAGAGAGAGAGAGAGAGAGAGAGAGAATCAGAACCAATAATACAAGATGAGTGGGTACATATGGCTGCTTCAAAGGGTTACACATTTATGACTCTTACGACACTTACTGCTCTGAATGAAAACAACCACAAGTACACAGCAATGAAAATCTCTATCTTTCTATCTATCTATCTATCTACAGTATCTATCTATCTATCTATCTATCTATCTATCTAGGGGTGGTTTAGTGATACAGTAACTGCATCGATGCAGTTAATTTCAACAATCAAAGTATATCAAATATCTAAACAGCAACATATCGTTTGACTTCGTATCATATCGAATAGTTTTGCAATGCAAATAATCTGTCTCGAATAGTTTTGCAATGCAAAAAAAAAGATTGTATCGATACTAAGTAACGTATTGGGGCTTTTCTGCTTTTATTTGATAGTGTACAGTAGACTGACAGAAAACGGGGAGAGAGAGAGAGAGATGGGGAGTGACGCGCAGGAAAGATTGTTGGGATCGGGATGTATTGTCATGAATGAACCGATATCGTCCATGTACAGTATCGTATCGTCGTCGATGTATCGAATTGTCAATTTACTAGTCGACTAGTTTACTAGTCGACTAGTAAATCCACTAGTCGACCTTGCTGGTACTAGTTGACTAGTTGATAAGAAAAGAAAAAAAAAAGAAAAAAAAAGAAAAAGGTTTATTTTTTATTTTTCCCCCCGATTTTGTAGGCCTCAATAGCAGGTAGATTATAGTTATAGTCACCAATGTACACAGTTTTTAAATGTATGTAAAAAAGCTTTTAAAAAAAAAACATAATAGGTGGTTAAACAACTAGTCGACTAGTCGACTAGTAAACTAGGCAACTAGTCAACTAGTAAAAATGACTAGAAGTGAATGCCCTAGATCGTACTGCTGTTAAAATGTATCGTTACACCCCAACTATCTATCTATGAATTAGACTTACTGCACAATGTCTTTGAGGAAGGACAGCGATGTATCGTTACACCCCTACTATCGATCTATGAATTAGACTTACTGCACAATGTCTTTGAGGAAGGACAGCGATGTATCGTTACACCCCTACTATCGATCTATGAATTAGACTTACTGCACAATGTCTTTGAGGAAGGACAGCGATGTATCGTTACACCCCTACTATCGATCTATGAATTAGACTTACTGCACAATGTCTTTGAGGAAGGACAGCGATGTATCGTTACACCCCTACTATCGATCTATGAATTAGACTTACTGCACAATGTCTTTGAGGAAGGACAGCGATGTATCGTTACACCCCTACTATCGATCTATGAATTAGACTTACTGCACAATGTCTTTGAGGAAGGACAGCGATGTATCGTTACACCCCTACTATCGATCTATGAATTAGACTTACTGCACAATGTCTTTGAGGAAGGACAGCGATGTATCGTTACACCCCTACTATCGATCTATGAATTAGACTTACTGCACAATGTCTTTGAGGAAGGACAGCGATGTATCGTTACACCCCTACTATCGATCTATGAATTAGACTTACTGCACAATGTCTTTGAGGAAGGACAGCGTAAAGAAGTGATTGGCAACGTTGCCGGCGTTGAACATGAGTCGCCCGTCGGCGCTGCGTTTCTCTGCCGTTGCCAGGGTGATCTCACTGTATTCCACCACCTGGTAACGCCCATCCACCTTACAGACCACGCCAACTGCCTCTGTTGGGTTGGTCTTCTCTACCACCTGTGAGAGATTTGACAAAAAGACAATGTTTTACAAGACGTATGGCAGAATTAACGTATAGCAGAAGGAAGCTTAAAAACAGAGTTCAAGATGAGAGCAACAGAACCATAACAAAAAAGGTTGGTGAAAGTGAAAAGTTCTGTAAACCTGTTAACCATAAGGGCAACAAAGTCTACCCAATGCACGTGAACGACAAATTGAAAGTTACATGATTTCATTAGAATCTAATGAAATCATGTAACTTTCAATTTGTCGTTCAATGATTAGATCATACAAATTTATATAAAAAACACTTGGGGGAGAAAATAACGAAAAACTGCTGGAGATGGGGATTCTTTGAGTGTCTGTGCACCACTTTATACCCAGTAGCTAAAGTTTTGCTCAGAATGAAAAAACCCTCTCCCCCATCTGTTGGTTCCTAATGACAGACTTTGTGCTCATGATGAGGGGGTTGGTGCTGGGAAGGAGGGTGGGGGCTGGGGGAAGAAGCCACATGAACTGTAGCGGAGGTCGGTAATTTATGACGGGAGGGTGGGTCTCTTTTCTCTTCTGATCCGACTATCCCTGCTTCACCGCACAACTCGTAATGTCAAACAGGAGTGGGTTCTGGATGCTCTTTGGTTCCGCACTTTTAACATTTAAATATAATATATAATATACAAGCTGGTATGTTTAAATTTACGTCAGAGGCGTAGCGCAAAGCCCTGGAGAGCGTAGACAAGGTTAGAGACAGTTTGGTTGGTTTGGTTTTACTGTGCCCATTTGGACAATCTTCAGACAGGGTTATCAACTTTGACGCTACTCAGCAGTGGACTTAAATGAAACTAGAAAAGTGTGCTCCTTGGAACACACACACACACACACACACACACACACACACACACACACACACACACACACACACACACACACACACACACACACACACACACACACACACACACACACACACACACACACACACACACACACACACACACACACACACACACACACACACACACACACACACACACACACACACACGACTTGATGGAGGCAAAATGGAATGGAAGCATTAGGCAGGACAGATAAAGACATGTTCATCGGCGGTGGCTCAGGAGGTAGAGCAGGTCGTCCAATGATCCCTGGGTCGGCGGTTCGAATCCCAGCTCCTCCTGTCCACATGTCGGAGTGTCCTTGGGCAAGACACTGAACCCTACATTGCTTCCAATGAGTTGGTCGGTGTGAGCTTGCCACCATTGGTGTGTGAATGTGGGAAGTGAGGACGCTGGCGTCGACTGTTCGCCGCTTCACCTCCCAATGTATGAATGAATGAACCATTGTAAAGCACTTTGAAAAGCATTATAAAAATGCAATTCATTATTATTATTGATATGTGTACTCTAAGTGAGTTGAGTGAAAGAGAGCAGCTTTTCGAGTGAGAATCTATAGTATGAGCAACAAAAAGGCAAAACAGGCCAGGCTAGAATTCAAGCTACTAGTCACACAGTGTGTGTGTGTGTGTGTGTGTGTTCAGAAGAATGGTCTGGTCAGCAGTAAATAATTTGAAGAGACATATAGCTGAGGGGTCTCTATTCATCTGAGGAAAGTTCACACTAATGAGGTGTCTCTTCAGCAGATGCACTGACAAAGATTGGGAGCAGCCAAGCTTATTATACCTAAATACCTTCAACTGATTTCTGACCAGTTTTGACTAGAATGTTGAATACTCCAAAAGGCAATTATCTATGCATTGCATTTGGACATTCATGGTGTGGGACAAAAACAATCAGTACACCTAGAGAATATTTGTATTTAAAGTCATACTATTACTTTGTAACAAAATAATAATCTTTCACTGGTATATATTTTCCACGAGAACCATACATAAATGTGTTTAACAACTTGAGTGTCTTCCCCCAAAATGACATAGGCACCGGAAATATATTACCGGTAATTATGCTATTTTACAGTTAATAAATACTATTTCTGACAACTTCTTGTTGTATTCTAAAAGTGTCTGGAACGAGTGCCCTGCTGCATTTAATTTTTGAGTGTTAGGTCCCATATAGACAAATGTTGGGTATGATCATCAACCTACCTATTGTACAGTAGTATATGTAAGTGGCTGTCTGCCCACAATTGCCAGGAAATACAGCTCTTCCTACTTTCATACTCCTGCGAAGCCTTTTCTTGAAGCGACATCTCCATCTCTTACTGTTCCTCCATTTATTCACCAAGGTTTTTCCATTCACACGGCCAAAACAGTTACACAACCATAGCTTTTAAATGGTCCCAACTGCCTTTTCATTGACCCCTCGACAATGAGCTGAGTTTGTCGAGTGTGTGTGTCCACATGAGCATGTGTGTAGAAGACAGTTCATAGATACAGGCTGAAAAGGCTGTGGTCACAGAGTGTTTGAAACCACAAAGAGGTATCAGAGCCAGAGCTCCGGAGCATAGAAAATGCTATTTTCCCATTCACTAAACAGTGAAGTATGGAGTGTTTATTTAACTCTAGTAACATTTGCACTCCAACTACCCTCCTTAGGTCCGTTGTGGCCAATAGTTACTATAGGTAAAGAAAACACAAAACCTAGCCCAACAGAGAATTCACACATTATCTTAGTGACAGAGTCCAAGAAACATTTTTTTAAAACATGAATCCATGGGGTGTACATACATTGTATCTAAAATGAACAAACTATGAACTACTGATTTCTAAGTTAGTGCGAATTCTTTAATGTTTCAACCACATACAGTATAGTTCTATTCTCAGAATATGAAATAAAGAAGAACTATACATAACCTCTGTAGCTATATGTACAGTTAATGTACAGTAAAACATCCAGTTTTATTTAGTTCTAAGGAAAAACCTATAGTAAGCCGCCTACATTTATTTGAATAATGGTGTCTGTCCTCTGCTGTTAAAGAAGCATATTATAAAACATTCATGTGAAGCTAGCGTGGCCAGTTGGGGCCACAGTAGTTTTAAGATGTGTCGTAAAGCCAATTTATTTGCTGAGAAGAAACCAGTTAAGGTTCCTATTTAACCGCTGTACCCTGTAAACTTTCTTTCCCTGAAAAATAGCACGCTCTCTTCGGCACAATTGTTTAGTGAAAGGGGAGATCCATTTCCATCCATACATCATACCTCTGTTATCTAATACCACAACACTGAGAGCCAACATTCTCTGGTTAAGTAAGTGGTTTTGGGGCTGAGCGAGAAGATACTGAGCAGAGATCTTTAAGTGACAAACAAAACGCACCCAGGAACCCTGAACCAAAAGCCATCCATGAACTACTATTTGCCATCAATTAACTACTAATTGTCTAATGTCTATGAATTGATTGCATATGGCCTAACGGAAACAAGACAGCAAGGACCTTTTTTTGGTGCTATCTATCACTTTTGGACTAAGTGTGTTTGAAGTAAGTGTTACTTCAAGGTACATTTGTGTGAATAATTGAATGAATACATAGCATATTAGAAAGAAAAAAAATCTTAAGAATTCCTTGAAAACCATACTGAAAATGTTTGGACACAAACTGAGTTGAAGAGATGAGTAGGAAAACAAATGGTGTACATCCCCACCCAGTGGACAGTTACGGGAAGTTCAGCTGCCTCCTAACAGCAGTTCCATTGTTCGGACCACAAACTTACCACGCCTGTGTCAAACACATTATGTACACTCATTATGTAGGATATCCTAGTAATAGTATCTACAGTACACAGAAGAACTCAAGGTGGGGCAGAGAAGTTGTAGTTTAACTGCAATGATACAGTGATCTAACTAAGTTAAGTCACTATAATATTGTGACTATGTGTAACATATTTGTATGTCTTCATGCACACACATCCTTATAAGATGATTGCTTCCTGATGAAGTGAAGGGCAGATCATAATACGGTCAAAGTCAAAATCGTACGATTTCACACACGTTACCACAGTGAAATGTGGTCTCCGCATTTGACCCATCTTTTGGAGCGGGGGGCCGCAGCCAATGAGCGATGAGCTGCAGCCGTGCCGCGCTCGGGAATCTTCTGATAAGTTGATTTGACCTCCCAATCCAACCCATTGATGCTGAGTGCCAAGCAGGGAGGCATTTTTACAGTCTTTGGTAACAGGTATACAGTGCCCGGACATCATAAATTGTGTTGTCACAAATGATAAGCAGGCCCGGACGGTTAGCTCAACCACCTGGGCACCTAGGCGCCAGCCTGGCGGCGTGCCGCGGTTTCGACTCTCTTCTGTGTTTCGAAGGGGAAGATACGAAATCGAAAGCAAGGTGTCTGTTTCAACAGAACTCATTAAAGTGGAATACCACTAATTTTCAACATTTTACTATGTCAATTAAAAGGTTGTCAATTCATATGACAAGACATAAAGGTTTATAATGTAACCTTAACCTAGTAAGGTTCCCAGTGGCTTTAGAGAGTGTAAGAATGTAAGCAAATGGACCCATACGGGTAGTTTGTTACATTTGTACGGTCTCAGTTGAATTAACACTCACAATTTTGCAGTGTATCTGGAAACACCCTGACAAAGACAAAAGGAGAGGAATGAACAAGTTAAAAGGGACACACTAACCTTAGCCCCACAGTCTGCTCCCTTCTGCACACAGAATCCTACAAAGGCGGGGTCAGCCACTTTCACCAGGATGTTGTCCACACAGTACACATGGATGGACTCGATCCCCCTACGGCCCATGTCATCTACGATGCCCTGGTTCCCTAACGACCTGTACAAGCCACCGTTGCCGTCTAGCGCGCACACACACACACACACACACACACACACACACACACACACACACACACACACACACACACACACACACACACACACACACACACACACACACACACACACACACACACACACACACACACACACACACACACACACACACACACAATGAACAAAGTGAAAGGAACACGTCAAGGTGCTGTGAGTGCTATTTTCTTTGTTGAAATGAGCTAAATAGCTCTATGTATATCTATATGGGTGGGTAGTGCGCGACAATCCAGCTGCCCAGGTGCAGGACAAGCAACAGTTCAGATGAAATAAAATAACATCCGCTCTCTTATGAAATAAGCTCCACTGTTTTATTTGTCAATGTTTCAGAAATCAAGATCCAGAGTCCACCTCTGAGAGGGCATGTACTCTCCTATAGTGGGTATTGGTGAGGACTGATGCGTTACTATAGTTCGAGAGTTATCAGATAGTCCAATAAACAGGCAGTAAACATAAGTCATGGAATCATATATTTAATGATTTCCCGGGATACTTATCCCAAAATGAATGGTCATGTGATATGCATATGAACAGCAAAGGCATAGATGATAGCAAATACGACCTGTTACATCACGAATCAGATTCGCTCATATCAGCCCGTTGATCGGGGCGCCCCTGGAAGCAGGACAGAAGGCTCGTCTATCCTGGAGAATTCTGACGCGTCTCTACTTTCTCAGACACTATATAGAAATCTTTCTGTCGCTCTGTGACCTTGCTTGAGCACAGCTAGGGTGCACACTCTCATAATTAATGGTTACTGCTTAAAGGTCTACTTTATCCCAACAGGACCCACATATGAACACAAGGTTGAAAAAAGGATAAATGTTCTCTTAGCCCAAATAGATGGTTGGTCACGCTGTGATTGGTTAATTAGTTTGTCAGGTTTCTGCACAAACTAGTTTTGCCTATGGATATATTTAAAGAACGGGTTTTGACATACCCGACATACTTACCCTCGTCTATACTGGTTTATCCACTGTAAATCAAGTGGGAGGAATTTGAATATAATGGTGACAAAAAGGTGTGTGTGAGCCACCCTACTCATGTTCCGTTCTTCCTCCTTCCATTTAATAAAGAATATCCTGGAGCATCAAATCTCGCACCACCTGTCTCAGTAACAGTTTCTTTCCAGTCAGTCAAGTTGCTGAACAGAGACCCATATCAGTTTCCACCCAACAGAGAATGTCCAAAAGTGTTACTTTTCACGATTCAAATTTGGAAGTATCAAAAGTAGCAGATCTGCAAGCTCAAAACGCGTTGTGCCACGTTTCGAGCTTGTGGATCTGCTACTTTTGTGTGACGCTGTAGTATGATCAAGTAGGGGGTTAATTTACAAAAAAATACAAAAAGTTAGAATATTATAAGAGGTTTCTGCCCGACAGCAACAACATGCACCACATGTTGTATAATAATTATGATGTGATATGCACTGTACACAGTCTGTAGTGTTCTTTTATGGTTTGGGGATGATATGTCCTTTGTGTTAATCAACTTTGTGTTAACTTGATTTGACTATTGAATTAGGAAGAAGATTCGTGTAGGTATGCTTGAGAAAAATGATAATAGTACCTTTAGTAGTAGTACTATAGTAACTGTCATTCAGACATGCTAAAATTGGTTTTGTAATTTTATACAATCTTTCTTCATTTGTTTGAGAACTGTTCCAGCGTGAAGTGTAAATCAATAGGGAGAATATATGGATATTTGGAGTTAGACCAAAGTTAAATTGTGCTCTATTAAAGACAGAGACAGCCATAGCACAATTTTCAATATTGTATTATAATGCACATGTGTCATGGTACAAAATACACAAATACCTGGCGCCATGGCTAGTTTTCCTTTGCTCTCCAGAATGATCTTTCCACTGTAGTCCATGGCTGGTAGCATGCCCTGCTGGAAGAATATGATATCATTCTTGTTCAAGCCAAAATAGTTGTGGTGGGAGAAAAAGTCCTGGGTGGACTCCATTGTCCTCCCGCTGGTCATGATGTACCTGCAAGGAATTCAATAGGAAGTTATTAATCATTTGTCTTGTCCAATTCTTTACTTTGTATATTGTTATATTTAAGTGTATAATTGCATTGAATGAAGACATGTATGATTATTAATATACAATAATTAAATGGATGCAAGGCTGCGATGAGACAGAGGCAGAGCTTGCATTCATGGCAAAACCTTTCCCGAAACAAGTCAAAGTTAAAAAGCCTGTCTTGGATTATGAATCCAGAGAGCAAAATTTACTGTATGCCAAGTCTTCCATTTGTATTCAGATGAACTTACTGACAATAAAACTCTAAAAGCCTTACCTCAGCGAAACTAAACTGAAAGATGTAATATGCAGTAAATGTTTATAAGCCAATAAAGTCATAACCAAGTCCTTCCTTATATACACAAATATTATGCCAATCTGATATAATCTTCAGTAGCTGCCCAAAATGTTGTTTTGGTTTCCTGACTGGCTTCTGCTGATTTCCTGGCACTCTACAGGGAACATTAATCCCCTTCTAGGAGAAATGCTTCCTGGAGTGATATGTCTTTGATGGTGACAATCATCTGAACAAGTTAATCATCATACAGGTCAAACTGGGTCATGCTTGTTATGATGATCATTGAAATTACAGTCAAACTTTGGTTATTCAAGTATACTGTCAGACTAACAGCGACACTATATCTATGTTTACTGTATGCTCTCTGATCAACACTGCAGTGTAATATTCATACCAAGGAATACAGCACTTGGTCTTGTGCTTCTGCTCAGCCAACCGTTGCAGCTTCAGAATGCGCTCCGCCTGGATCTGAAAGAGGGTTTTGTGGGAGGGCAGCCCCACATCATACATGCCTTTGGGGTAAGAAACCCCCAACCTGGTTCCCTGGCCCCCAGCCAAGAGCAAGACAGCAACTTTATTCTGGGCAATGCAATGCAAACCTGAGGGCACAGAGAGAAAGAATGTTTGCATTATTACCTACAGTACGATATTTATTTACCACTTATAAGTGTTGCTGAGATAACTTATTCTGATGACACCCAGTGTAGCTATTAGTAGCACAATCTCTTATTGATTTTCCTTCTAAAATACCACAAACTAAACAACTTAGTATACCTATGTACTTTTATGTATTTGTTTATATATTTCATGAATATGTTACTGGCCTGGAAACCAGACGAATCTGCCACTGCCAAAAATAAATTGCCCTGGGCAGATTGATCTGGCACTCTTCGGTTTGAGTTACATTTCACTCACTCCCGAGTTGTGGGTGACCAATCAGAGCCCACTATTCAAAGTGGAACATTTCTTGCTGTGACGTTTGAATCCATTTGTAAACACCCCTTGGAAATGAATCTTCCACGCTTAAGTTCTAGACTAATATCTACGCAGTGATATGCTAATATTACTGGCCTGGAAACAAATCTGCCACAACTACATGCCATGCCAGGCTAATATTTATAATAGTATGTTACAGCAGGTTCATCTGTCTGTATGTATTGGTTTTTTGAGGTTTTTTTTGACAAACATTAAACCTGTATATAGTAGGGGCACTACAGGTTTAATGTTTGTCTTTAGTTCAATGTTTGTTTTGTAAACTCCATTGACAATGAAGGGAAAATGTACGTCATAATGTGTCATTTACATCATATTGTCTATTAATTGTTATTGTATTTGATTTACATCACCATTACATCACCTAATCAACATGAGTTAAACTTTAATATATTAGCGCCCCTCACTTCACACGGGTGAGATTTTTATGCTTTGCATGGGTATGCTATATGCTACTATGAACTTAGCTATTTTGTGGGTGATCAGGTGGTGGAGCAGCTAATCCTGATAGAACTTTTGTCTGTGCTTGTACGGAATGGATGTAGTTTTGTAGTCATATTTCAGTTAAATATAACTTGCATCTGCCAATGCCTTGGCTTGATGTAATTTGTTGCACGTAGTATTGTGCAATGAATTAAATCAAGCCCTTAACAGTCATTATTTAATTTCAAACTTTTTCTCCCACACCACGCTTATTAATACAAATATTTGATGGACATATTTTATTTATGTATTTACATTCTAAAACATTTCCCATTGACTAGCTGCAGGCCTAATTAAAGTGCCCCTCTGGGAACAGGTCTCCACCAGGCCAGGTCAGCTTGTGGCCTCCTGGTGGCGCTATAATAGGCCAATGTGAAAAGGGTGCCATTTCTTCTTATGCCTTGGATGGCTTGAGGCATTTTGTTCCAAAAATGTGTTTTGCAAAAATCCATCTGTTGGTGGCGCTATAACAGGCCAATGTGAAAAGGGTGGGATATATTCCTCAGCCTAGTAGGAAAGTCTGTGAAATATTTCACGTAAATTGCACGCTGCATTCATGATTTGCAGCTTTTTGTTCAAAACGGGCCAATCCTACAAACTTTGAAAGCCAATGTTAGCCAATTAGAATGGAATATGAAATATTGGACAGATCAGTCTTGAACACATGACTATAGAGATACTGTGTAACGATTTGCGGGATTTTTGGACAGACTCTGGAGTAGTAATATCAAAAAATGTGTTTTACAAAAGTCGGCCTCCTAGTGGAGCTATAACAGGCCGTTCTGGAACATTTGGGGCAGAGGTCCATCATTGGAATCCAGGGAATGTGTGTGCAAAATTTGGCATCGACCGGGTTAACGGTGTCGGAGATTAGCTGGTAACAGACGGATGGACGGACGCACACATGCACACACGGACAGTGCAAGACATACTCTCTCCCCATGCCTTCGGCCTGGTGGAGACAATTATGCCATGGATGGACCACTAGTAGTCTCGTGGACCATTGGTTGAGAAACAGTGGGATGTATAGACATGGGATGCAAGTGTTACCAAAGCACTAATCAACACAATGAATGGTCCCCAGATTGATTATATTAGCCCTATCCAGATAACCTGAGATGATTATCCGAGTTGATTACCTCATTAACATGCATTCTAGTTTCTTACATAAACTGTTGCTGTGTGACACATTATCAATTTCCTGTGAATGTGCCATACAGACAGACTAGGCTACGTAAATTATGACAAACCACTGGGTGGGTCTGCTAGACTTTGAGCACATATACACACACACACACACACACACACACAGACACACACACACATACACACACATAAGCGGACTTGAGTGACCTCATGATGAGTAAGGGTGAGGCAGTACCCCAATTTGCGTCAGAACTAAATCAGAACCAGATGGTGTCGGCCTCCCCTTTCTAAGGTCATCTTCCCTCAGGGCAGAACTCCTTAAAAAGGCCCGCTAAAATCCCTGCTGCCAAGTGGGACTTTACAAAAGCGTACACTGCTGAATCCTGACTGTTAATTAAAACTCTTAACTCACTCTAGCTGTGTCCATTTGTACACTCTCAGATTTAAATTAACACTCAGGTTTCTACAGTGTGGTGAGAGATGCCAGTTAACTTTCTCATGTAACTGATCCATGTGGGAGACTGAAGCTGGAAATGTTTAGTGAGAATGTATAATACACAATACAAAGAACGCACACAACAGTCTGAAATTTAAGTAGGCTTTGTCCTTCGCGTTCTCCACAAGATATTTCACAAGGCTTTGTTATGAAAGGCTACTTTTGAGTCTTCCTTGTTCTTTAAATGATACTGTATACTAATAATTACATATTCAGTTGCCAGGTAATAATCTAACCATCTTTCGTTTTGTCTTGGTTATATGTCAACCCTTTCCACACCACCAAACCCACAGCTGTAGACTAAACTCTGGAATATTTCCCAAGGGTCAACTGTTGGCGAGTGTTTCTGAACAACTGGCCAATGTCCTCATATTCTATGATGTCATTCAACACCATAATGAACACAATGAACATTTACAGGTTTACATTTACAATAAAAAAAATAAAAAATAAAGTCTCCTCCCTTGTAGGCTAATAAACTTCTAGCATGTACTAAAACAGTATTACAAAAGCACTTGATGTAACTCACCTACGGCCTCCCACTGTTTGAGGCAGTCTCTGTCTCGTGTTACACTGCCAAGCACCTCTCTAGGCACAGGTTCCATGCGGGAGTCCATCTTCTCCTGCTTGCTGCCACTGGACATCTCCATGGCACTCTTGAAGAATCCATTAATCTCCTGAAAGTTCATTGGCTCCAGGTCAGCGGCCATGTCCTCCTGCTCCTCTGGGCTCAGTTCACTCCAAAACTGTAGGAGATGAGACTGACCAGCTTCGGCCAACCTGTGGGCCAATTTGCTCCTGCTGCTTGGTTCCATGTTTACACTTTTGCTGGGTTTTCAGTTATCTCTGTCAACATGAAACAGACAAAGACATAAAGATCATAGAGTACACATTTACAAATGTAAGCTGACTGAGGAAACAGATTTAACACGGACAATCCCTTCTCTCAATTTCTCTTTGTGAGATCACACACCCCAGCTAGAGTAACTTGCTGTACAGGAAAATCATTACATTTACATACATAGGTATACACCTTGCATTTATGGAAGCTTTATCTATTACTGCAGTAGCCTATAAAAGTAGCCTACACCCCTCAATTTCTTCATAGAATTGCATGAGATTAATGTCTTGTTGAATTGGTTGTATTCAACAAGACATTAATCTCATGCAATTCTATGAAGAAATTGGCATACATAGGTTCTAATTAACATAATCATATAATATTGTTTACTAAGTTTGAAGTCATGACAATATAACTCTTTATACAATTTAGCTCAAATAAATGTACAAATTGAACCAAATGGACCCTACCATTTGTACACGCAATGGGTTCTATTAAGCAATAAACGTGTTATTACAGTATATGTCAGTTAATGCGGAGTTTCGTTGGGCGTTTAGCTCGTTGGGTCCAGTGGTGGTACAGCACAGCAGCACGCTCGAATGACAAGCACAAGTTAACTTCACGTCAGCTAGCTATGTATGTACAGTATTCAATTAACCAAATATACGTCTGCTGAACGAATAGAAAGTGGCAGTCGTGAGATAGAGACCAGGGCTTACCTTCTCCAACTGAGCTGCTTGCTTGCTTGGCATTAAGAGCATTGAATGTCTCTCGCAGCACTTTGAGTGGAGATTCTTGTTCTCGTATCGGCGTCTCTCTATCGCTCCACCCACCTCCTTGTTCGTCACGTTTGACGTGGCACTCGTAGTACGCGTAGTACCGGCCGCGTTAGATCCGTTTAACCATGGCACCGTGCACGTCCGGTCTACAGCGGATACGGAAACAAACACCCGCGTGTGAACACCGTACGCATAAATGACCGGATATGATAGAGGCGGACTGATGACCGGATGTGAGCACGGAACTAAATAGAAACCAGGCTTTCCACAGCTAAATTCCCTATGCTAAATTCCCATAGCCCGAGGACCGGGATGAGTTATATGGGATGGTCAGTCGCGCTGTGATTGGCTGGTTAGTTTGTCAGGCGGACTGCACAACTTTAAGCCTCTGGATAATATACATTTTTTAAAGAACGGGTTTGACAGCTAGCCTAGACTTGTCCATACTGGTTTATCCACTGTAAAACCATTGGGAGGAGTAACCTTAAAATGTGAAAATAGCAGTATAAAATAATAATAATAATTCTCATAAATGAGGCAACATACAAAGGGTCAATAATGTAAACAAATAAATACTCATACAGATAATATTTTTGCAGTAATAAATAATACCTGTAGTGTGTATTGGTTCTCAAAGTGGGAGGTTAATACAGCATCACAATCATTTTAACCACTTTATCCATTTAGTACATTGGCTATTCAAAGATCTAGATCTACGTCGTAGAAGTGCAATTTTTTTATTAAAATATAAAGACAAGTTTGAACATTTTATGTTAACTATATATTTTTACATAAATCTTCTCTTCTGGGGTCCTGGCACAAAACATTTTCAGATTTCTTGGCATGAAAAAGTTCTGATCCACAAACCAGTAAATGGTTCCTCTCCGTATCACCACCAGGGGGCGCCATGTCAAAGACGCTGGCAGATTGCCTCTCTCTCTTCAGCGCTGTGCAGGCTGGCTGGAGTCAGTGTTGTTGTTGTTTTGGCCGCCCTGCTAACGCTAAGCTAGCCGCCATACATCTGTGCGTTACGGGTCTGTTTTCTGTACAAGTTCAGCAAAATGAAGAAGTTCTTTAATGACATAAAGAGTGACATGAAATTCAAAACTGCTGGACCTGGGAAGAAACTCACAGCAGCAGACGCCAGGCAAGTAGCAAACTTTACCAATCCTTTCGCTACTACTTGGCTAGCTACGCAGCTAACAGAACTGTCACTGTCTGACAGCTAGCGTATCGGCGCGCCTTCTATGGCCGTACTGTCTATCTACACAGCACCAGTTTATTAGCATGGCTAGCTGTTTGCTAAATGTACGTTGGATAGTGTAGACTAGAGCCCGCTTTCTAGCCTACCTAATCTCATTGAAAAGCTAGTTAACCAAACCAGCTGATAGCCCCATATGTGCCCTCTCCCTACGCTCATTCTGTAGCAGCTACAGGGCACATATGGGGCTAACCAGCTGACAGCTCCACAGTAAATGAGGATAACGGTAATCGCCAACCCACCAGGAAATGGCCCTGTCAGCTCATTAGTAAACCAGCTCTATGTGTACAGTATGTAATAACTGCAATGTGGGTGGGCCTTTCAGGTAATTTAACTCTGAGAGTGTTGTTAGTTACCTTTGTACAATGTACTCTATCAGTTACACATGGATTTTACTGCTTAGTGTATACATGTCGCCAAACCAGCACATCAGGAGCAATTAGGGGTTCAGTCTTGCAGCTCAAGGACACTTCGACACTAACTGGGGGATCCCGGGTTCGAACTGGCAACCTTGCGGTTACCATCCAGCCACTCTACTCCTGAGCCACTGCCACCCCTATGTATAATGTACCTGATAGAAACACATAAACAAACTGTGCGTGTGTGTGTACACAACATTACAGCTCACAACCTCAAGATGTGAAGAGCAGCGCAAGTGCCAAGCCTCGCTACCATGCACCCACCGAGGGGGCACAGAGGGCAGGGGCGGCAGCCTTGGCCAGGATAGAGCAACATCCACGACCCAAGGTCCACACCTCGCAGATCGCTATCAGGGACCAGGGTGAGTCCAGGGTACCATCTGTGATATTGGAAACATCGCTCATTCATTGCAGCAATGGTAGCATCTATGTTGCATGTCTCCCTCTGTGTCCAAGCTACCTTGGTAGTTTTTAATGTACCTATGTACCTAAGTGAGCTTCTATGATGTAGTGATGCTCATCACTATCAATCATGTAGCTTCTGTTCTGTTTGTGGTAACATATAGCGTCATAGTACGTATTAATATATGTTCATCAAAATGATTATGCATTTAACTACTTTGAGTCCCATGATGTAGTTCATTACATTACTTCATGCATGTAAAGACTAATTCATGCATGTAAAGACTAATTGGCCAATTAGTCTAGAACTCTAGATTAAAACCATTGCCAATTCGTACCCTTAAAATGTGTGTGGTAACTAAGCACGATGGCCATAGCTTGATGATTGATTACCTTATTAACAGTGTGTTGATAGTAATGTGGTACAATTATACAATGGTGCTAAAAAGATGACGCATAAAGCCCCAAGGGCTTGTTTCCATTGTGGTCCTGTGTATTCAATACTACTTAAATAGACTACTAGATCAATTGGTGTTGCAGTTTGTATATTTGACCTTGTGTGGTTACAGAAACGATCTGTGTGTGCATGTATACTGTTTGAGTGTGGACGTTATCAGATACAGTAGGCAGGCTCTAGATTGGATATGAATACTGACCAGCAAATAGAGTGGAAACCGGGTGTTTCCAAGGTACTGTGGAAAGTTAACACTTAAATAATGGATGCTGATTATTATATTATGTGTTAAAGAAATAGATCATTTGAAAAGACTCGTTGCCTGACATGACTTTCCATGTTATCTGTCTGTAGTAAAAAGAGAACTGGAGGCAGAGGCGGCTGCACTTGCTGAAAAAGAACCGGCAGCAGAGGTGAGAACTACAATTTAAACAAATGATCAGGGAGAGGTGGGGGAAGTATAACAACCACAGTTCCAAACAGTATGTGTATAAAATAAATTAAAATACATTTAATATATGATGTCTGGAGATCCTCTTGCTGTTTGATTGGCCACATAAATTAATCACTTCTGAAAATCATATGTATTTTTCCCAGGGATCCCAAGTACCAGTGAAGGAGTTTGCTTGTCTCTCTGTCTCAGGAGTGTATTTTACCTGTCCACTGACTGGAGCCACTTTAACTAAAAGTGACAGAGAAGTACGCCTCAAAGAGGCCATTTTCATGGTAGGTCAGATGGTTACGATTTATAAAACGTATTATTTCATCTGAAATAATTGTTGTTTTGAATTAACCATGTGTCATTGTTTCTGTCAGAGGTTTGAGGAGGATGCTGTGGAGGCTTCTATTATGATGATGCACACATTCAACAAAGACAGAGACAAAGTGAAGGCTGCTGTGGACATCATAAGCAAGTAGGATTCCCCCATGTATTTATGATGAAAATGCTAATGAGATTCATAATCTTAAACTAGACTGAATTTGAAATTATAATTGTATTTACCCTTGTAAAATTGTGTACCATTGTTTTGCTATTCTTAAAAGAACAGGTACAGGCTTTAGTTCCGACACTATTATTGGTCCGACAGTCATTAGACAGACAACCTACCTCAAACCCTAACATAACCATAATCGTGGGAGCAGCGCATGTTCGAGCGCTAGTCCGACCGTTGTTCCCGTATGTCGGACTAATGCTCCGTCGGAATTACCATCAGATGACATGGGACCGATGGACGAGCGGGGAGGGAGGGAAAGGGGGAGGGGGGGGGAACCTGGGAAATGCACTAATGACTTTTTTATGTCTAAGAAAAATGCATTCTATACTGCACTGCTTTTTCCAAATAAAATAAACATTAAAAAAAGAAAGAAAACATAATTACATTAGTGCATTTCCCAGGTCCCCCCCCCCCTTTTCCCTCCCTCCCCGCTCGTCCATCGGTCCCATGTCATCCCCCTCCAAGTGACTCCAACTCCTATGTGTCTGTATAATCCTCAATTATGTTTTCAACAGGTATGTTGACAATGTGTCTAAGAACCCTACAGAAGAGAAGTACAGGAAAATTAAAGTCAGCAACAGGGTGTTCCAGGTAATTTTATGATTACGCCACTGACTCCTCACCAAAGAGTCGCATGTGGACTATGCTTTTGAAAGAAAACATGACACCTGACTTGTTTGTCCCATCGTTATTGTCTTCTTTGTACCTCTCTGCAGGAGAAGGTTCACAGTGTTGAAGGGAGCAGAGAGTTTCTGCAGGCCTTGGGCTTTATAAGCGCTATGATGCCTGTGGATGGACAAGGTAAACTGATCCCTTGATGTGTCCATCAGTATCCCAGTGTTCACTTGTGCTAGTTGCTACTGCACATTTAGATTTTCGGTGAAGCTTTTGTAATTGGAAGTTGTAAACATACAACTTCCAATAACACTGTCACGAAAACACACATTTCTTCCATGAATAAATACTCAGTGACTCCACATCCCTTCTCCCTCCTAACACAACTCATTTGTGTACACACCTTTCCTGGAGAGCAGAGGAGGAAGAGGAGTTCCTGGTGTTACCAGAGCCGAGTGCAGACGACCTGGAGCTGATGATGGAGAGGAGGGAGCGCCTCCAGAGAGGGGAGCCAGTCAGAGCCCAGTTAAACAGACAGCCTCAGGCTTTCAGACCCTCTCCTAATGCCACACACTTTGAGCTGCCTCCCGAGTTCTACAACCTGTCGGCGGAGGAACTCAAGAAAGAGCAGCAGCAGAGGTAATGGTGGTCGCACACTACTAAACTCCATCAGTATGAAGTACAGTTCATAGATATACTGTGGAAAATAAAACTATTGTGCTTTCCCCTCTCAACGTTTTCTTATATTGGAGCCAAACAACAGAAATGTTTCTTGGAAAACAGGAGTCATTAATGTGTCTGTGGTCATATTTATCAGGAGTGAGCTGGTAGATAAAACCACCAAACTACGCACCAAGGCAATGAGAGAGAAAGAGGAGCAGAGAGAGAGAAGGAAATACAATTACACTCTCCTGAGAATCAGACTACCTGATGGAAACCTGCTGCAAGGTTAGGGTCCACATAATCATTCACGTTGTCCCCAATGCCCCAATCAGCACAATGAATACAAAAAGATCAAGGCTTGGATTGACCCGATGTGTGTGTGATCTGATCCCAGGAATCTTTTACGCCTGGGACCGGATGCCGGTGCTGTTCAGCTTTGTGCGGGAGTCTCTTGTGAATGGCTGGCAGCCCTTTGAGCTCATTGCTCCTGGAGCACAAAAGCTACAAGAGTCTGAAGAAATAGCCCTCGCTGAATGTAATTTGGTGAGTGGAATCTACTGGCAATATTAATAATTACAAATTAACGCACATTTAAGGTGTCGACTCATGTGAGATTAACTGTAAGATTTATAGAGGTTTATATCTTTTATTCTTGGCAACTGACTTACTGTATGTATTTTTTGTTTTGAAAAGTGCTTTACAAATAAGTAATTAGTCCTGATTTGTGATACAAATGGCAAATCAAACTTTGTTCATCTGTGGCATGCACATCAGGTTCAAGTGGTAAATGCAATTGTGCAGCGAAAGCAGTGAAGAAAATCACTCGGCTTTGTTTACTAGCATGGTAATTAAACACAGAATCTTTACATTATGCGTTGCTGTTTCAGGTCCCCGCGGCTCTGTTAACATTTTCCTGGGATCCAGCCGTGCAGGCAGACATTGCAGCTGCTGGCGGGAAGAGCCCTGCCCTTCTCAAACCAGAGCTACTGGAGAACATTCGGACCTTTAGCTGAGCCGACCTCCCCTTTATCCCTGAACTCCCCCTGCGATCCCCCTCTGAAAAAACAAATTAAATAATTAGATATTATACCAGACCCAAAATTGATTAGGGGCAACTTTTGAACTGTCACCCTTTGCTCTACTAATGCATCGTTTTTGCATAACAGTTGGATTGACAGGAATACATTCACGTTTGTTAAATAGCAGCAGAATTGAAAGGGGGAGTGTGACCGGTCTGAGTCTGTACAAATTGCAATGAGTTCAAGTAAAAAAAAAAAACCTATTCCTTTGTATTCAAAATACTGCTAGGTATGTTTCAGTTGCTTGTGTAGTGTTGACATTGTGACATCAGGTGTTCAATGTGTTATGACACT
This sequence comes from Electrona antarctica, assembly GCF_951216825.1. Lineage (NCBI taxonomy): Eukaryota > Metazoa > Chordata > Actinopteri > Myctophiformes > Myctophidae > Electrona > Electrona antarctica. The sequence goes on from NC_136812.1 coordinate 15,874,291, forward strand.
AATGGTTGACTGGTCTAATGTGTTAAGTCCATTACTGTATAAACATGACCTACTCTGCCTGGATAATGAAGCTAAGCTAAGCTATTATACATTTTAAATTAATCGTTATTTTTCTGACCTAACAAGCACTTTTCAGCAGTGAGTTTTTGAAATTAGTTTATGTACAGAGACCCTTAAGTGGACACTTTAATTGGAGATTGCTTTGTACTGTAGCACTCAATTGACAAGTGAATTCTAGTCTCCTAACAGCTTTACCGTTACCTGCTTAAGCACACAAGGCTGTCATGTAAATTACTTGCAGCCGTTTGTTAAAACTTTAGTTAAAATTGGCAGCATGGAAACCTTAATAGTGGTAGTTGTGCTTAGTGTTGCTTCCTCCAGGCAATTTTAAAATGGTCTATATTTCACTCCGCAATGAGATCATAATCTGTAGAGCACACTAGCCCAACGAATCCCATGAGAAACTGACTGAACAGACCAGCTTCATTTTTGGTATATCGAGTTTCTATTGCCTATTGAATGATTTAATTTCCCCCCCTCCACCCTGTGTGTTCATAACCTTTATCAAGTATGAGGTTGGTGTGGCACAATGCCATACAAGTTATATGCTTTTAAATGCACGCAAGGAATTACTGTATGTACACTTCTAATTTAAGTGCGAAAATGCATGGTTTACTCCGTTTGTGGGTGGCTTGGACTACAACAACCTACCTCTCATCACAATTTGCGTTCCACACAGGCAAACGGGCAGTGTCACAATGATGGTGCTTAGAATACTGGGAGCACTAAGCCAAATGTCAGGTTTGTGTAGAATGTGTTGTTCAACCAGCCAACTCAACATTAAGTATAATTTTACCAGTGCGCTCACACCTGTTTTTTTGCTGTCCATCGGTTTCCCACAAGGGTTTCATTGCAAAGTTTCTTAACACCTGATAGCGAAGAGCCATTGTTTGTCCATATAATGAAGTTCAGAATTGTGTTATTGCTTTCTAACCTGCCTGTAATAAAAAATAAATAAAAATTGCACTGCAACTTAACGTTGTCTAAATAACATTAAAGTTCTAGTCCACCTTAGTCCCCCATCTTCTAATTGAGTTCAAAAGATCTTAATGTTTTGTTCAACACCGCACCCACCCAGAAATGCTTTTATTCTAGTTTATTTTTTTAAATAATGCTTTATTTAAACAAAATTAACAAATTTAGACCTTTAGAACACCTGAAAATCAAGAGAACAAGGGCTCAGTGCATTCATAATGCCACCAACACTGAATAGAGGACCAAAAGAAAACAGTAATGTTACTGGACGGCTAGCTTTCTACTCCACCTCGAACTATAATGAAAAGAACATAACACAGGTCTAGAGAAGTAGTAGTTTGTTGAGCATCCGTTAAGTCTACAGCACTTGCAGTACTCCAAAATAATGTAAAGGATGGCAACATTTCTGTCTACTCACCGTCTCACTTGTAGGCAGTTCAGAAACCTGCCTACAGATAACATTAATGGGCATTCCAAGACAATAGAAACTACAGCATTTCTCTTCCTGAAAAGTTACCATGCTGAAATGGAAGACTTTGTACTTTCAAAACATAAAAATGTCATTGGTGGACAGGTTTCTTGACTGTCCAAAGCCCTCAGAGACAGTGAGTGTGATGCAAGTAAATAGAAATGGAACCATCTTATGAGCAAGGACCAATTACATGAAGATGAGTTGAACAGTTGTTGAAATGATTCTTTATACTGCAAGCGTAATGAGGTTGGCATTATGTTGACTGATAGAGAAAGGGGCAGGACAAAGGCGGCATATAAAAGTGCAGTACATTTAACCATATTGTTATTTTCTTTAATGAATTCAACCTGTTCAAGTATTCTTGAGAAAATAGGGAAAAATACATATTTATATAAATGACACAGGGCCTAACTGTACAAGCCAGATCTCACACACAGCAACTACTCCAGTAGGCTCTCAAAATGAGTAAATACACCCACTGAATCAATGGGAACTAAAGGAGGACCTGTAGCCATTCACTTTTCTGACTTACTCTTGCCAGACAACAGTTTTGTATTAAAATTGTTTGTCATTAAATTAGACGTGCCAGTCGTCACATTCGTTGGGCATATACATTTTGATATTTTCCTCTGTTCAACTCAAGCTGTCCCGAGAGCAGTGCCATAAAGTCACCTAATCCTCGACTCGACTAATCCATAAGAAACAATACCCGACAGAATTCCCAACCTCAACAAAAAAGATAACATTTGAAGAAAATCTGTCATTAACGGTTTCATATAATCAGATACTTGGATTTTGCAGGTAAGATGTCTCCTGACACTGAAAGAGTTGAGAGGGGCAAGGCATAATACTGCGAAGATGCCGTGACGCTTTACTGCGTGTACACTTCTGTAACTTGATTGACAGTTTGATTCTTGTTAGAACATAAACCTTGATTTTGTCTGCACATATTGAATCCCAGGAATGGCGAAGTGAAGGGGGGGGAAAGGGGACTACCTTGGGCAGTGGTAAGAAAAAGTCAGGATGGCCAATGGACAGGAGGAAGAACAGTCCTTTCTTTAGGCTGTGGCAATTGTAGGAGTGGGGTTAGTCAGGGGGAGAGCAGCGTTGTCTGAGGCAGTGACTTCCATCTGGTCTGAGGCCTCTCCCTCTGTGGTGGAGGAGGTGCTGGGGTTGCTGGAGGAGGTGTTCCCTTTACATGAACCTGTGGTGTTAAAAGTTCACTTTTAGATCTCAGTTACACATGCTATTATCAAACAGGCCTTAGATTTCTAGGTTCATAGTTGATTCCCTGCACATAGCCTTTTCAATATGACCCAAAATCTGCATTTAAAAAGGCAAGCATATACCTGTATAGCCAGCAGTTAACACTGTAATATACTACATCACTCAGTATCCATGTCTAGCAATTTAGTGCATGTTCTGCATTCACACATTCTTGCCGTGTGGCCCGTGTCGCCATCTAGAACCAATTGTGTCTGTATGTAGTACTAGAGCTCTTCACCGGGTCCCCCGACTCCGAAAATACCCGAGTTGACCCGAGACCCGCTCTGGTAGGAGTCGTGTTTTAACGTAATCACTCAGGCAGGGTCGGAATCGGACGTATCCCCCTCGGATCTCGGGTCATTATTTGTAATATCCGAGTGGATCCGAGAAGACCCGTAGGCTACAGTCTGTGCTTTTTTGTTGTTGCAAATGTTAATAAAATATTCATTCAGTGTGTGATTGTGTTTTCTAGTCTGACTATATACTCTTTTTCTCTGTCCGCTGCATGTGCGCTCATGCTCCACATCGCTGCGGAGGAGAAAATGGGGGGAAAAGTTCTGTTTTAAGTGTGATCATTTAGGCTGACCTAGGATCAGGTTAGTGTTGCAGCGACACGAACGGCTGTGTTACATGTGATGATTATGCTGATTTAGGATCAGCAGCGCAAGACTTACCACACAATTCAAGCCCCATCCTGCATGGTTTTGCCTTGCGGTGATTTGAATGAAAACACCGGCGTGCAATTATACTTTATATCACGATCACGGATCCTGACAACAATGTTGACCTCAACGAGGTGAAAGCAAACTAGCAAAGCTCAAATCAAATGAATATAAGAAGGGTTAAAGCAACCATGACAACTCTCCACGTGGATAAAGAAGAGAGCAAAGTAGGAGCTGTTTATAAGTGCATCGAGTGTCGCGCCTTGTTAATATTCCATTCAGCCAAGACCGGTACATGCATGATGCATCTGCTAAAACTCTGATGATTGTGTGTAAAAAACAAATGATCCGTTTGGTTAATTTTAAATGCACACACGCTGAGGAGACGAGAAGAGACGACTCTTTTTTTCCTCTCTCCCACCCTCTACTGCAGCGTGCAGTCTCTCTCTGTCTGTCTGTTTGTTTCGATCTCTCGCGCTTTAATCATAAAATGGTAATTGGTCAATACGTTATATTATTTCTATATAGTCCACATTTATGTCTGCCTGGCTCAGCTGGGTCGGGTCTCTCGGAATGTCGGAAATAATCGGATCTCAGTCAGACTCGGCCCCGCAATTAGTCACATGAGTGACGACAAGCTATTCGCCTAATTTGTAGTTATTGCCTACCCAGTTCAAGCAAAGTTTGGATGTTCAAGCAGTATAGAACGATTTGTGCAACTTCATTCAGAACTGAACACAATACCTTAATATCAATTACTAAAGATTGGAGAGGTAGGCCACACCGTTATTAGACTATGACTTGTGATTACACAGATGAGAAGCATAGTCAAGTAGCATTTGCTATATGGGTCAGAAATGGCCATGCTATTTCTACTATGCTACAATCCTATATTACAATTGAAAACATGTGCCCAAAAGCACGCACAGGAACAAAAGGCACCAGCTACTACGTCACTGACACGCTGCAACACGCTGCAACACACACTGCAACAACACACTAACACGTCACACACTTACCCTCCGCGTCGATCCACGGCTATCTCCTAATGTCGCGCAGCACGGCCACACTCCACATCACGCGCGTAAAAATTGTCATTGCACTGCCACTAAAGCCGGCTCCCGTCCACACTCGCAAACAATATCAATATAAATAATAAACACAAACACGCCACAAGCACCGACACCCCCGCCTAATTTGTTGCCACGTCTATGAAAACAAGCCCAGAAAAAATGCCATTCAACACGCTACTTACAACTCGCTTACAATTCGCGGACCTGGCAACACTGCATCCCGTGATTCCACACTTTTCATTGGCTGCGCCGCCAACATTGTCAAACATTGTTGCCACGTCTATGTAAACAAGGCCTCAAACCCTGACTTCCTACAGCCTACAGCCTATACTTTCACACACTACCACTCGCTTACAATACGTGGACCTGGCAACACTACATCAGCCCTTCCCAATGGCTCAAAACCCCACCACGTGACCCACGTGTGTTTCGTCTTACCTTTCACACTTCCGGAAACAATACCGGAAGTTACACGGTACACACACACACACACGCACACACACACACACACACGCACACACGCACACACGTGCGTGCGCGCGCACACACACACACACACACACAGTGTACAGCCTGCCGGAAACCAAAAGTAGAAGAAGACGAAGAACAACAACACAGGTTCTACACTGATTCTAACTTGGATGGACAGCGCCGCGATTACATACACAGTTACACTCATGCAAACACGCCCGCGTCGACACCTGGCGTGGTACAATCGGGACGAACCGACGCGCATATATATGGATAACAACAACAACACTACACGCAGCAACAACGCGCTGCAACACAACACGTAAGTCACGTATGTAACTATGGTTCTATGAATCCTGGATGACTGCTTAACACTGGATGATTGGCGTCCAGTGTTAAGCACTGACTCTGGCAGTCAGTAAGGCTGAAATAGAACAGCTGTGTACAACGCAGTGTCACTGCAGACACGTGTGTGTGTGTGGTGTGTGCGTGCGTGCGTGCGCGGGGGGGGGCGGATTTTGGATCGCCTCGCGATGCAGCTGAAATGGCACACACACACACACACACACACACGCCACAAAACGCTAATAATAATAATAATAACACACAATTAGAACACTACACTAATCATAACAACAGTACAGCACAGTACAGTACACATGAGTACAGTACAGAAAGAAAGCTCACATCAGAATATTAATCCATGTAATAATAATCATAATAATAAAACATAATAACACAACACTAATAACTATAATATCAACACTACAGAGAACAGTACAGTACATCAGAATATTAATCCATGTAATAATAATAATAACAATAAATAAGCACACAACACTAATAACAGTACAGAGAACAGTACAGTACACATGAGTACAGTACAGTACAGTATACTGTTCCTGCGCCTTGCCATGCTCTCTTTCAATCATAATAATAATAATAAATAACAACACTACACTAATAACAACAATAATATCAACAATACAGCGAACACTACAGTACACATGAGTACAGTACAGTACAGAAAGAAAGCTCACATCAGAATATTAATCCATGTAATAATAATAATAATAATAAATAATAACACAACACTACTAACTATAATATCAACAGTACAGAGAACACTACAGTACAGTACATCAGAATATTAATCCATGTAATAATAATAATAAAAAAAAAACACTAATACAACAGTACAGACAACAGTACAGTACAGTACACATGACTACAGTACAGTACAAACACTTACAGTACAGTACAGTATACTGTTCCTGCGCCTTGCCATGCTCGCTTTCATACGCACATACACAAAACCAAACAGGGCCACTCAGCCAGCTTGGCAACTTTGCGCTTTCCAAGCAAATGCATAAATGAAAACATCATGGGTTGCCATTGCCTTCTTCCCATTTGCGACGCATCGCGTTAGGATGAGCGGGCCGAAGGCCCGCGAAATTCTAGTGAGTCTACAAGTGATATTATACCACCAGGTTCACCAATGCAACAGCATAGGTGACTGAATTATCTGTATTGGTTTCTTTCTTTAACTCGTATTGGGACACATAAATGCCCACTAACATGATCCCATTATAACATAACATAGAGAAAGTACTGCCGTACCGTTTTCCAAACATTAAAATCATTTAATGTGACATTTGTTTCTTCCTCATTTCTGGAGGTTCAACTCACCGCTCTGTGTGGAGACAACAATACAATCATCCTCATCGCCATCCTCAGTGTCGGCCTGGAAACCATCCGTCTCCATTGCCTAGGAGACCATTAACATTCAGTCATAGGCAATTATATGCATGCCTGCCTCTCCTGGCTTACAGTTGAGAATAAGTCATCTTTTAATACTCTTGTGTTGTTCAAAACAGTCATAAGTAGTAAAACTCCTGTTTTCATAAATACACAGATTGTTTTTAGTAATACTGTGCATGACACTAGAGGTTCCAGTAATGGGCAGCTTGTGTTACCTCGCCCAAAATATAAATTTCTAAAGAAATAATGTATTTATAGATCATTGTCACTTTGGAATAACATGCATCGAAACCTCTGTTGCATTTACAGTAAATTAACGTTTAAAAAGCATCTAAAATTCCATTTGATACAGTCAAGTGTTGTGTGTTCACTGTGTTGTTTATTTTGCCCTTTTTCCGCTCTCACTTGTAATTTTAGCAATTTCTATTTGCTTTTATCCGAACTAATGTGTGTTGAATACGGACTTCTTAACAATTGTGTATTTGTAATTGTCTCCACCAGGCCGAAGGCATGGGGAGAGAGTATGTTTTGCACTCCGTCCGTGTGTGTGTCCGTCCTTCCGTCCTTCCGTCCGTCCGTTACCAGCTAATCTCCGGCACCGTTAACCCGGTCGATGCCAAACTTTGCGCACACACTCCCTGGATGCCAACGATGAACCTCTGCCCCGCATTTTCCAGAACGGCCTGTTATAGCGCCACCATGAGGCAGCTTTTCACATTGTTTACCTAAAACTGCACCGATCTGCGTGAAACGTTGCATGCACACTCCCTAGAGGCCAAGGACAAACCTTTGACCTGCATTTTCCACATCTGCCTTTTATAGCGCCACCAGGAGGCCGAATTTTGTAAAACACATTTTTGGATATTACTCCTCCAGATTCTGTCGAAAAATCGTTACACAGTATCTCTATGGTCATGTGCTCAAGTCGGATCTGTCCGATATTTCATATTCCATCCTAATTGGCTATAATTGGCTTTCACAGTTTGCAAGATTGCCCCGTTTTGAACAAAAGCCTCAAATCATGAACGCAGCATGCAATTTACGTCAAATCTTTCACACATTTTCTTACTAGGCTGAGGAATATATCCCACCCTTTTCACATTTAGTCCATGAGCCAGACAAGTTTTCATTACGAAATGAGTGGGCAAAACCATACCTATATTAAATTGTTTAGAAGGTCAATATAAGTAAATTAATATATGATAACACTTCCACAGGAGCAGCTTTTTCATATTTATCACACATTGTTATTTTCACCTATATACATGTGAATAGGATGAAAAAACTTAAGAACTAGTGATCACCATGAAACTTCCCTAGTAGGCCACATTGAAATGCTCTGATGTATGATTACATCTATCTAGAACACTCTAATATACACATTCATATTGATACAGATAGGAGTATTAAATAATTAATGCACAAAATCTCTGTACGTGCATACACACGTCCATCTAGTAGACCATGGGTTTTCAGGTGGTCCGTGGACCACTGGTGGTCCGTGGAGGTATTGCATGTGGTCCCTGACCATGCATTTAGTAATGTAGGATTTGTTGATTTTTTTAAATGTTCTTTCCACTAGTTGAGAAACCGTGAACTGAATGACCTGGTGACCTATGATGAGTCCATCCATGTCATTTACTGACAAGTTGGAGTTCAAGAAATTCAACAGAAAAAGGGAGTTAGAATCTCAAGAAAGGGGAAGTGCACTGAATGACCTGGTGACCTATGATGAGTCCATCCATGTAGTAATTTACTGACAAGTTGGAGTTCAAGAAATTCAACAGAAAAAGGGAGTTAGAATCTCAAGAAAGTGCACCGGATTGTCTGGTTGAGTCATTATTATTAGGACATTTTACCAGTAGTAGTCAACGGTTGAGAAACAGTGGGATGTTGTATACACATGGGATGCATAGCAAGTGTTAAGTTACAAAAGCACTAATCTTAGCCCATATCCCCACCCAACACAATAGTGGTCCCCAGGTTGATTTGAAAAAATGCATTGAATGAGCAGTGCCCATGACGCGGGAACGAAATTCATTTTCTAGGCACTTTTTCTGGGGTCCCAACACGGCCTATAGTTGATTAATTACATGAAAACAATGATTTATTGTATTACAAGTTTTCTGAAATTGTATATTTAAATATGCAAATTAGGCATTATATAGGAAAATATGCCTGATTTTGCATGACTGTCAATTGAATATTGTATTGACAGAGTCAACATTCTTATTTCATTTTGTTAACATGTCAAAATCAAAGGTTTTAAATGAGGGAATATTCAATGTCCATATAGTAGCCAATGTATCATCTAACTATAAATGCAAAGTCTCTGTGTCTGTACAGCTGTACGTCTGTAATACATGTAACACCAAAACCGTTCGCCCCACCTACTTCAAATTCGACACACGCGTTCTACACCCCCACAGGGAGTGCAGTGCCCGGTGTTGAGTTGGTCGGACCCATGATTGTCCAGAACCGCCACAAAAGGCCTCTGCCCGGGCCACAGCTGACATCACAAGGCCTCTGCCTCTGCAACTCCATATTTGGGCATGCCTAAATACGGGTTCGTCCCACCGACTTCTGACATCTGCATAGACCCCATATTTGGGCATGCCTGACAAAGATGGGCATAAAAGGTGATACCGCTGACATCACCATGACTTGACCAGCTCAACAGAACGATGAATTGGCTAATAGATGGCAGTTACAGATCACCTTTTTTACATGCCAATATGCCCAAAGGTACCCGAGCCTATACTGCAACCGGATGCGTGACGCACAACAACGTGCATAGAGAGCTGAGTCAGACAAAGCACGAGATGCACGCCTAAAGCTGCAAGATCTGTGGTTGGTGTCAATGCGGGATGCAGTCCACGGCCACGCATCACCCTGTGTCCAACCAACATCATCTATCCATTCACTCTGCCCCACCAGTTTCCAGTGAGACCCTGCTTCGGCATGACTGTCAATAAGTCTAAGGGCCAGACACTACAATGTGTTGGGGTCTTCTGCATGAGGAACTTCTTCAGTAAGTATTGAATAAGTATTGAATAAGTAAAATGACTATTCCAGTCAATTACCCATACTTGAATTATGCAGAAAGGTGTGATTATAGGTCTCTACACAATAATGGCTCAAACGTTTATCATATATTTTTGTAAGAATGTGTGTGGTAATATAGGGGGCCACATATTCAATGCATGATAACGACCACTAAGCTATGTGTCTGCAATGGTTATCATGCCAAACTGTGAAGTAGAGATGCACAACAAGTCAAAAAAATCACACCAGCTTTGCCCACCGATTTGATTCTATAGCTATGGCCCTGGCTCGTGTTATCACACTATAATAGTGTTTCTGATTGTATCTCTAGAGTTACAAAACGTACAAACACATGTTACCACTCATATTAAAGCTTAGAATGGTGAGCAGTTTTCTATAGCCATTAGGAACATGTTGGTTCTTAGCACACACTTCCAAAATGGGGATATTTGCAAGCCTTATTTTAAATTTCTTAGATGTGTGTGCAAAATACTGCATTAAAAGCCCATTTAAGCATATATGGAAGTTTTGTGGAAGTAAAATAACCATTCCAATCAATTCCCCATATTTGAATTATGCAGAAAAGTGGTTTCATTGGTCTCTGCACAAAGTAAGGTTCAAAAGTTGATCATATATTTGTTGTCACAATTTGCATGTGGCAATATAGGGGTGCATGTACTCAATGCATGATAACTACCACTAAGCTGCTAGTCTGCGATTGTTATCATACAAAAATGTGAAGTAGACAAGTACAGCTAGTCAAAAATTCAAACAAGAATTTGCCCACCCATTTCGTAATTAACGCGCAAATTAGGGGGGTCTGGCTCATGGACTAATTGGCCTGTTATAGCGCCACCAACAGGTTGATTTTTGCAGAACACATTTTTGGAACAAAATGCCTCAAATCATCCAATTGCCATCAAAGGCAAACATATTACTTATTTATATTACTCCTAAACATTTTGCCAAACATCTCACACAGTCCTATCCTCCTGGTGGAGACCTGTGCCCAGAAGGGCACTTTTTCTAGTTGTATGTGTACTGGAATGTTTATTCTTATGTGGACCCCAGGAAGACTAGCTGGTTGCTATGGCACCAGCTAATGGGGATCCTTAATAAAAATCTAATCAAATCAATTAAACTGGCCCTAGCAAACAAACCACATGCCTCCGCTGATACACAAAGTCGCCATCTACTAGCCTGGCTTGGCCAGCCTCATAGCGGAGATTCACTGAAGATTCTTCCCCGCATATGAGTCTGGACTTCGGCCATAGGCAGCTTGAAAAGTGGGCGTTAGTAGTTGCCTTGACAGACAGATCCATCTAGCCAATCAGCGTAACAAAAAGCTGACGTCACCACACAGTGCGCTGGTCCGCTCCTCATACCACGGCAACCACGCTAAAAACAACAAGGTCTGTTTAATAGTTTCTACTTTATACGTGAGCGAGATATGTCGGATATATGTCAGAGTCTATATCTGAAATAACTGCTGTTCTTATCGTTTCTGTGTAAACTTTTAAACTTGTTGCGTTGAGGGCAGCCATTGTTGTTTTGAAAGTCCTGCAGCATGAATGTTACGTCACCATATACACATGAACCAATCAGAGGCTGCTTTTCACTGTTGTACGGACAGCCGTTGAAACGCAGTCACTGATTGGCCCGATTGGCCCCGGTCATTTTCTGATTTCTCCAGCTTCCGCATACACTCTGTCAATGAGCCCGAGTCCAGACTCATATGCGGGGAGGAAACATCAGTGAACCCTCGCTATGAGTCTGGCCGCGCCAGGCTAGCCATCTACTTCTTTGCACATGACATTGAGGAGTTTCACTGGTAGAGCATAACACACACAGAGGAACGCGCCATTAAAAGCTCCACTCCAGAACAGACACATAGGCTAGGGCCCAAGTCGAGACATTAAGTGATCCGTTTGAATGGAGGACATTGTTATTAACCCATTTAGACCTGAGGATGATTCTAAAAACACCTTCTAAATCCTGACCTACGTTTTCTGAAAAACACCAAATATTTATTAAAACATCAAAAGTGAACAAAATCACAGTTGTGTGAAGTGAGGGGAGCCTTTGGGGGCATGTACACAAAGCCACATAACGTCACGTGGGGGCACAAACAAAGCCAGGCCTTGAAGGGGCTAGCGAGTGTTGCAGGACAGATATGGGGCTTAACGCAACCGCAAGGTGAGTGGAAAAGTGTTCCGTCATAGCTGATATGGACATCTCTGATGTCATTAGTATATGGCCATATATGGAGACTCGCACTGCAATAGACAGACACACTCGGTCAAATGTTGGAGTGGCTTACACCACTCAAAAATAATGTTGCTATATTGTACATGGCAAACATTGTGAAAATAGCCAATCGAGCTTGTAGATCGGCTACATTTACAATATTCATCTGTGGAAAAGAGTCAAACAAAATGTACTGCCTCAAGTGCAGTACATTTTACTTGTCAGGGTGGGGGGTCCCATTTCAAATATGATTTTTTTTAAGGAGGGAGGGAGGGTCATGGTCTTAAAAGGTTGAGAACTGCTATAACAATGTGGTGGATATAATTTACAAGGACTACTAGGCGACTAGACAAAGGCGATTAACACAAGGTAGCATTATCATTTCCTACCTGCTCGCGGTCCGTAGTACACTTCTTCATGAACTTGGTGATCGACATGCTGCCCACACTCTTCCTCTTCGAGGATGAGGGCATGGTGGACGAGGCCTGGGGTGTGGTGGGGGAGTTTCCATGCGAGCCCGTCGCGGCATGGGGATCTTCCCGGAGCTCTTCCCGAGCCCCCGAGGTGAGGTAGTTCCACTGGCAGGGCACTGGGAGTGTCTCTTGGCCATAACGGACCAGGACCTCTGCATGCACGTACCAGCAGCGGAATCTGTGAGTAGAGCGCTTCTCATAGACAGCATTGCTCTGTATGAGGCGCTTCAGGCGTAGTCTGGTGGAGGGAGGGATGGATGGACGGACGGACGGGTAAATTAATAATGTACAATATTTTGGACCAAACAAATAATTACAAAGAAGAAAAACAACAAAAAGTGTTGTAACCTGCCGTTTTTTTCTACTTTCTAATTCTTTGTTTGGCCCAAAACATTGTGTTTATTGTCATGATTCGTCACGACAAGAGTTGGCTTTGTCCGTGGCGTAAACATCTTTAAATAAATACTTTCTGAAAAGTCTATGAGGAAAATGAACGGGGATTTCTTTTCCGGGTCTCTCGAGGGGGCGGGACTGCGACGCTCTATACCGTACATACATTGATGAATCCACTTGCTGACCAGCTGTTAGTATTGGGCAATCTTGGGCAATGGTTTCTTGTGACCCTACCATTAACATCCTATGGCTGGCAAAAATGTCAAATTTTCCTTTTGCTTTAAGTAGCATGTGACATGTCAAACTAGGGGTTTTTCATGATTCTGAATCCATTCCAAGCATTAGTTTTGCACAAAATACACTCCTTGGGCTAAAAGCAGCCATAGCCACTTTCCCAAAATTTGCTGACCTCATCACATTTGTCATGATGTCTATGGCCTTCTAGTATGGAATTCTCCTTTAAACGTTGTTAACTTCAACAGCTTGCAGTTAACAGATGTTGACTTTGCCGTGTATGGTATTATCAGGGCACAAATGAAAGCAGCTTTTTCACCTGGATGGGATGTCAGCAGAGCTGAGAGGGCTGGAGATGTTGGGAGGCGATGGTGATGATGACTCTGATGAAGACGAGGACTGCTGGCGACAGAATTCCTGGAACTCTGTGATGATCACCTTATTGCTGTTGAAGTTGCCATGAAGCAGAGGCAGCAGTTGACGGACCACTACACCAGATGGAAAGAAAGAAGGCCATGTCTAAAATAACTGACTGAACAAACAAGAGCTTCAGAAATGTTGTTCGTTTCTTTTTAGGGGGGGGGGGATCTACAATATTTAGAAGAGCCTGTTGCAGTGACAAGAGAATCAAATGAGTTGTGAATGAGATTCAGGAATACCCCTGGAAGTCATGAAATAACTTTCTGAAAGTATTTCTTAGTCTTAACCCATTTTGACCTGAGATGAGATTCTAAAAATGTCTTCTACATCCTGACAGTTTTCTGAAAAAGCTATGTTTCTATGTCAGTGGTTCTTCGATTTTTCAAAAATAGCAGACCCACAAGCTCGTAGAGCGCCACTCGGTGGCGCGCTATGAGCTTGTAGATCTGCTATTTTTCAATAGTTAAAGCATAACATAATGCTAACACCAAAAGGGGTTCCCGCCCAAAATGGGTTAAATAAGTGTGGGCATGATTAAAAACCTAGACGGCTAAACATCACTTCACTGCTCCTGCTGGTTTGTACTGCACGTTTTGTATATTCACTTTTTAATTCATAATGATTAGATCTGTTGGATTGTCTGCACAGCAGCATGGTCTGTTCCAGTCATAGCTGGTTGCAGCAACCACCCAGTTGGTTTAGGCCAGGGTGTTTACACTACAAGCTTAAACCATTCTAATCCTGTTGGCACAGTAAATGCCAAACAATATTGCACACAGCTTAGAACTGGTTCTTGTAATTTATGTGAATGCATAAGCTACATGGTTATATTCCTGTCCGCCTAACTTGCAGGACCATATATAAATTAAATGGGAACACACAAAGCAAGGGCAGGGTCTATAAACTAGGATTTGCTTCTTACATCCAAGTAGAGCACAACAGTCTGCACTACACAGTAGATGTTTTATATAGAGACAAACAGGAGATATGTAGCTTGCCTTGGACACCACAAGGTCATCTCTTGGTGTAGATGGTGTCATACTCACTCAGTACTCACTATACTCACTCAGTACTCACTAGAGTTGTTCCGATACCAGCGAGTATGCCAGTCTATATTTTGGATGTCATATTTGTTGTGTTTTTATACTATGCACAAAATGGGTCAATTTGGTTCCATTTGTACACACTCAGTTAATGTTCATTGGTATTGACCAATAGTATATGCAGGTTATATCGGAATCAAGAAGGAAAAACGTCATCGGTACATCTCGAATACTCACATTGCTCGTCACCCTCGCGTTTCGATGCAGCCTGTGCATCCGGGCTGGGGGTGGTTTCTGCTTTGGGTAAAGGCTCTATCAGACACATAGCATAGGACTGGAAGAACTCTAGAGCAGACCCATCGCTCTGGCCCTCCCAGACACAGCCCCTCACCACCGCCTCCAGCACCTTCATCTTCTTCTTAGTAGAGGACATGAGCTCATCCCACTCTCTCGCTTTCAGCTTCTGGCGCACTTTCTGTTTCTCCAGGTCCCCAGCACCCTCCTGAGACGCCAAACAACATGCACAAAGGCAGATGGTAAGCATAGACAAACTGAATACAATGGTTACCTTTGGTTCTTTAGGGGATTGTGTGTTTCAAATGGTTTATAATGGGAGCGTCGTGTTCTTTAGCGGAACACCTTGCGTTTTCAGCTAGGGAAATAATGCTTTGTTGGACACAGCCCCACATGACCTAAATTGTATTCCTGGTCAAGAGACTGACTTTTTATTACATCCGTGTGACCCAATTGGTCACCATAAGTTGGACAGCTTATTTAACACTTTGACGCCATACCTCGCGGAACCCGCCTTTTAATCAAATATCCAACGCTGCCGACATTGTTTTATTACCTTTGGAGCATACGCTGAAGTATTTGCAGCTTTCAACCACGAAAGTCCGGTAAAAAATGGTCGTTCATCTTGTTATGATCAGATGCACCAGCGTGACAGCATGACAATGCGAAACGAAACCAAAGTGCAGAGCAAGTTGTAGTCCAAACAAACCCCCGGCCTCTGTGGCTATCATCAGGTATACTGAATAGCAGCGCATAAAACAGGTATATATATATATATATATATATATATATATATATATATATATATATAGGGACGTCGTGTTTTTCCACTAATAACGTTTTTTAGGGGAGCTTTGAAAACGATGTGCAGACTTCTTACTTCTTCTAATACAGTAACAGTTTATTCTTTTGTTCGAGCACCCGTTGAATTACCTGGGATGTGCGTGCTCCGTGCACTTACGTAATACATCGGCATTTCAATATATCAATATTAAAAACGGACCGATGTGAACAACCGATGATTGCTTCCGTCTAGCTGCTGCAGTAATGCGTGAATTTGTGTTAATTATGCCAATTACAGCATTTTGTTATGACTGCAGTGCTTCTAAAATGGTAAAGGTGCATTTATAGACATTTAGATCTATGGTATGTTTGGTGTGCCATACCATCGTACAACAAAGTATACACTAGACTTTTAAAGTGCCTTCTGTCTGCTTAAAACATATTTGGAAAGCCAAAGTGTTTCTGTTGTGTTGGCAAATCAACACAACAGAAAATGATTGATAGTGGGATCGATAAGGAATCAATATTTAATAATTAAACATGGGTAGAAAATGTTCCCTAAATCTGGGTTATTGGTGCCTTTTTGTTAATGATACATTGGTCTAAAAAGTTATATATATATATTTTATACACATGATATCGACATCGGTTTGGCTAATATCGGTTATCGGCCATAACAACTATTATATCTGTTATGGATATCGGGCAGAAATGTCACATCGCTGCATTCCTGTGCGGAGCCCCATTCATTCGTACCTCTTCCTCCAGTGCCCCCTCTCCATCCGAAAGGTAACCATGCGGTACAAAGAAACCATCATCATCGTCATCATCGTTGGCACCATTCTTGGCACCTCCGTCCTCCTCATCCTCCTGCAAAGAAAAGGTAAATCAAGCATTATTAGTTGTCATTACAAACACATCCATGCCTTGGTTGTCCCACACAAACCGCCAGTGTCTCGTAAATCGAGCGTTTGGCACAACTACCAATCAAAGTGATTGGCAGTCCGGGACTTATCAAAACACATGACAGGCACACACATAACATGTGTTTAGCAGACTGCGGTGGCTTGTCTGGGACAACCAGGGCATGGACTTTTGACTCAACAAATAGCGTAAAAGCAATATGCTTATGGGCTCCGCTCTACGCTATGAGGGCTGTTGGGTTCTGCTGGGGAAACTAGACGACAGAGGGCATTTCTGCTAAATAGACCCCATGGCAAGTCATTTGGAATCAATATGGTAAGTAGGAAAACCAGCCTATGTGTTATAATAGGCTGGGGTTGTCCTTTAAGAACAATCCAAGGCACTCCGTTCAGTCGAGTTTAAAAAGCCTTTATTTTGTCATGGCTTGGCAAAGGTGACCAACGTGTTTCAGCTCAGGGGCCTTCATCAAGGTCCAATGGAAAATGCAGCATGATCCAAGGAATCTAGCACTGACGATTAGCCGTTCAGAGACTTGCACACAGACGGACAGGGTCAAAAACATAATCTCCAGGCGGGGGGAGATAACCAAATTACTTTACTTTCTAATTTTTATGTGAATAATATGTGACAGTCTCACCCCTTCACTATGTGACAGAGACTCGCCAGGCTCCTCTTCTTCCCATTCTTCATCACTGTCCACCTCATAGTCCAACAGGGTCTGTGGTGGAATCAATGGAATGGGCACTGGTATTAGCCAACATGACTGATCTTTGATACTTGTATACAGTTTAGACATGGTAATGTATGCATCTTGCACATATTGTAGATTGAAAGGTTTTCTATACGTGTACATGCCTTCAGTGTTTACCACGTAAATAGCAAACACGGATGTAATGCTAAAATGTGGGGGGAAAAAAAGGTATAATCGTAACTAAATTAAGGGTATCCATTTGACATGTAAACATACAAACAGCGATATTAATGCCTATTTTGTGAGGGTGCTGACAAACATGCAACTTTGTCTTGTCCAGCCTTACCTTGTCCAGTCTGAGCGGGCAACGAGGCGAGATGTGCGCACTCTTCTTGCTCCAGGTGCCCCAATAGGCTGGTCGGTGGTTCTCACGGAACTTTAGCAGCTTCATGGGGCCATAGTGTTTACGATCCGGAACACCATCTGTGTTAGTTCCCTCCACCACCACCACACAATTGCTGGGGGGAAAAAAAACATGCAGGGATAGGGAATCAAGTACAAACTAGAAAAAGTGCCCTTCTGGGCACAGGTCTCCACCAGGAGGATAGGGGTGTGTGTGATGTTTGGCAAAATGTTTAGGAGTAATATAATCATGTTTTGTGTGTGTGTGTGTGTGTGTGTGTGTGTGTGTGTGTGTGTGTGAGACACAGCTTGGCCTGTTGTAGCGCCACCATGAGGCTGATTTCCTCAGCCTAGTGGGAATATGCATGCACAGTTTCACCGAAATCGGACGCTGCGTTGAGTAGTTGTGGCGATTTGTACAAAACGGGTACCAAGCGGGCTACTCCTGAAAAGTTTAGAAGCCAATCGTAGGCAATGAAGGTGGATTACATGACTATGGAGAGCATGTGTACCGATTTGCGTGAAATTTGGATAACATCTGAAGGAGTAATATTAGAAAATGTGTTTTACATATGTCGGCCTCCTGGTGGCGCTATAAAGAGCAGATGTGAAAAATTCCAGGCAAAGGTTTGTCCTTGCCTCTAGGGAGTTGGCATACAAAGTTATCCACAAATCCGTGCAGTTGGAGGTAAAAACACTTTTCGGCCAGTTATAGCGCCACCATGAGGCTGAGTTGAAAATGTTCACGTGGCATTTCTTCCTCGGCCTAGTGGGAATGTGCGTGCGCAATTTCACGGAAATCACACGATGTGTTCATGATTTGCAGCATTTTGTTTGAAACTGAACACTCCTGCGAACTTTGGAAGCCAATCTTAGCCAATCAGGATGGAGTCTGAGAAATCTGAAAGACCCGTTTGGTTGAATGGCTCTAGAGAGACCGTGTACCAATTTGCGTGATGTTTGAACAAAATCTGTAGGTGTACTGTCCAAAAACTTGTTTTGCACAAAGCGGCCTCCTGGTGGCGCTATAACAGGCCGTTCTGGAAATTTTGGGGCAGAGGTTCATCGTTGGCATCCAGGGAGTGTGTGTGCAAAATGTGGCATCGACCGGGTTAACAGTGCCGGAGATTAGCTGTTCACAGACGGACACACGGACGGACGGACGGACGGACGGAGTGCAAAACATACTCTCTCCCCATGCCTTCGGCCTGGTGGAGACAATAATTTAAAAGCAGAGAGAGATATTCATTGTCAAGTTGACAACGAATGTGAGAGAGTGCAAGCAAGACAAGAGTCCACTGTGATGCAGTAGCATCATTATTCATTAAATAGCACCATTACGAATTTAACTAAATTTCTCAGTAGCAAGTTGGTAAAGAGTCAACGTTTTCTGTATCAAATAGTAACAATGCTCTTTCATTGATCAAGTAGATCAGTGGCGTCCACAAACCAAGCATATGAAGCTGATGTGCAGCAGAGGTTTCTGCTACGTTCTAAAATAAAACTGCTAGGCTATTATGGGAATAGACAAGCAAGCGTGTGAACGGCTCTTTAGAGTAGGAAAAAGAAAGATCAGGATCCAGCCCGACCACCTCATCCTCTAGTGAAGTGGAAATGTTGATATGAAGAGATAGATAATTTCCCATTTAAGATTCTCCAAGGCAAAGCAGAACATTATTCTAATTATTAGAAAGACAACAGTGGCAGGGACAGACCTTACAGCCAGTGTTATCGCCACCATCTCACCTGAGGTAGTCTCTCCGTCTGGGTTTGGTTGTTCCGGGCCGACTGTTTTTTCCCCGGATCCATTCCCTAAGTCCATTCAGGTCCTCACCGGGTTTTAACAGGTACTGGTCTAGCTCTTCCAGAACAGAGTCCTCACACTGGACGCGGCACAGAGGTGCCAGGCACATGTTGTCCTTGAGCTCAAACGGAGCAAACTTCCCACAGGCAGATACAAAGGTCTTGTAGAAAAAGAGCACAGAAATGGTTGGAGTGGTTCCATGTTGTGCCAATTGAAAATGTTCTGCACTGCTGAACTATGTAGAGATGAAGAACATTCTAAACGACTGACTATTCAACACTGGTGAGGGATGGTCGTCAAAATGTAAACATTTTGTGACAGATTAGTGCTCAGAGGATATTAACCACAAGCAACACAGCATAATTTACTTTACAATACATAGTGCAAGGTCTGTGGAAGCCTAGCTTTTGTCGAATAGAAAAGTTAACCGTGGCACATTAATGATTATATTTATGTGATGTGATGTGAGATCTACCTTTGGAGCCTGCTGAGTCTTGGGTTTCTGTAGAAACCGTGCAATCCCAGCATTCTCAAGTTTGAGACGCTAAAAGAACACAAATACAACATATATTAGCTTGTTTTACTTGCACCATAAACAATGTTGCAGTGTAACCTTACCACCATTATGTCTAAACTCACATCTTTCTCCTCTTTCAACCGTTTCTCCTCTTCCTTCAGTTTTTTCTCCTCCTCTTTCTTCCGCTTCTCTTCAAGTTTGGCACTGAGGTGAAATTTGAGGAAAAGATTTATGATGAACACTGATGAAGGCTGGATAGCCGAAACGTTTGTCCTTATTTGTTCAAATATGAAATAAACTATTTGAACTGCAGTCTTGGTGTGTGCGACCCACTACCTTTATTTTGATTAAGAAAAGATTTATAACAAATACCAATCTGAATTCAGAAGGTATGATGTCAAAATCACAAATGTGATGTGAAAGCCCAATGCCAAGCACAGAGATGTGGCAGATTATGACTCACTCTTGCTTTGATTTCCGTTGCTCCTCTTTAGCTTTTAGCCTCTCTGCCTTTTCCTTCTCTTCTTTTTCTTTTTTCTCACGTTTCTCCTGCTCGTCTTTTTCCTTTTTCTCACGTTTTTCCTTTTCTCGCTCCTCTTTCAGCTTGCGAGCCTCCTCTTTCTTCTTCTCTTTCGCAGCCTTAGCCTCTTCCCTCTCGCGTTCTTTCTCCTGGCGCTGCCGATTTCTCTCCTCTTGTTCCTGTGGGCTCTGCAGTATCACAAATTCAAATCCAGTCATTTCCCATCAATGTTCAGTTATTTGTTATGCAACAGGAAACAAATTCAAATCAGTGGAATGTGTGGCATACCTTGTGATAACGTGCAAGAAATAAAATACGAGCAGTACCGTACCTTTAGGGACCGTCTTTGCACCTTCTTCTGGTCAGCTGGTATTTTGGGAGTGGTCTTTGGCTCCTATTATGAAGGAAAAGAATCAGACAATTATTCTGAAAACCTAACCTACAGTCATTCATAATAGTGCTTTGCTTCATTGATGCCCATACACAAATAGTTCTTTGATGTTCCAAGGCACCCAAAGTGAGTAGAGAGAGATGGTACCCTTTAACAATTTAGAGCGGACGTAGAATACGCACAGGCTGGGTGCTGGGTTAAAGAAACTTCAGTAGATATTGGATGGAGCCCGCACACCACAAGTACAAGAAAGACGTTATTTATTGAAAATTCTGACAACGTTTGATCTATTTGATCTTCATCAAGTCATGTGAACATACACAAAAGTTTGTACTTTTATAATAAGGGAGTGCCCCCATTATCCAATCAAACCACCACATTTTGGTGCCCCTCCCATCACTGTAGGTGTGACACGTCAACCCTGAGTGAGGTGTTGGGGACCCAGACATATTGATATAAATATAATCTGTTCAGAAATTTTAGTGCAACAATTAAAAACATTTTAAAACATACATGTATACCCATACTCATTTCACCGATACATCAAATCAAGATCTCACAAGTCCTATATCTACTAGGTCTGTGGGCTTTTACATTTCCAATGTTTTTCTTTTTGTTGTAATTGTTTTCCTTTTGTAAGGTAAACCCTGGCAACTAAACTGAAAGATACTGATGTAAGATAGTATACTATGGAGACAAGAATTGATAAAGAACAATCAAGATAACAAACAAGGAAACTACGGAAAGAAACCAAAAAATATATACATAATACAAACCAAATGACACTCAGGGTTGACGTGTAACACCTGCAGTGACGGGAGGGGCACCAAAATGTGGTGTTTTGATTGGATAATGGGGGCACTCCCTTATTATAAAAGTACAAACTTTGTGTCATGTTCACATGACCTGATGAAGATCAAATAGATCAAAACGTTGTCATAATTTTCAATAAAGAACGTCTTTCTTGTACCTGTGGTGTGCGGGCTCCATCCAATATCTACCCTTTAACAATCTCTCATAGACTTACTGTAGGTGAATTAATGCTGTTAGTCTTTGTCTGTTCTGGTGAGCTCTCAGTTGCAGACATAGAGCTGACAGAGGAGGGAGACAACATGGACATGTTCCCCAGACTGGACACGTCAGCCTTTATAGACTCCTCATCCTCCTCATCCTCCTCCTCCTCTTCCTCACTTTCAGATTCCTGAGTGGTGTCTAGCAGAGAGGCAGACCTAGTCTCCTCTTTAACATCTGCCACCTCTTCTGCGTCTTCATCTTGTTCTGGTATGTTCACTTTGCAGTCTGAAGCTCCTCTCTTTGGAGTATGACTTTTGCTACTGGGTAATTCAGTGGAGGCAGGTTTGTCTTTACTTGGATGCCAGCCTTTTACTGGGAGGCAGGAGGAGGCAGAGACAGGTGGGGTAGGGAGTTTTACAGGAGAGTCATCTCCTGTGAGATCCACAAATGTAGGAGATGGGCTGCTGCGTCGCATGAAGCCATCGAGGGGTCCACGGCCGTTGACCAGTGCGGGTCCGTGACGCACAGGTAGCAGGGAGGGCTCCGCCTCGTTCTCCCCATCAGAGACACTTGATCCGGGGCCAGGGGCAGGGCGGGCTCTTTTATGCTCCTGGCTCTCCTTCGGTTCAGGGTTCAGACGCTTGAACGGGAGACGAGCTGAGAACAGAGTACAGGAAACAGTGACCATGTACCACAACACACATGTCCAGATAATAAGCATTCTTTGTGTATTTGCCTTTCTAACCATTGACAGGTTCAGTTTTCTTGACAGCCTGTGCCGAGTTTAACACAAAGACATGTTTCTTTGATCTAATCGAGAATGTGCAAAATGATTATGAACCTCACCTCCAGTTTTAATATTTGTCATTATACCTGTCATATTGTAATTATATCATGAGCAACACGCAGATAGGAATGTGCTGGTCTCGGAATCTTTGACATGTCCATTGAAAGGCAAGAATGTTTTCCATACTATTATTCGTTTGTTTTAGCAGTGCATGTTCATTTTAACATGTAGCACCTCGGACACACTGGGGGTTGCGCGCAGTGCAGTACAATGAGGTTTCAGTGGGTGGATAAGTATCATCTTTTGTTTTGTTAAATAGACTACCCAAAACAGTTGTGAGAGATAGCATGGACTGAAAGTGGCTGTTCTACAGATAAACAATGGTTACATTAATTTTGTGCACACTGGTGTCGCAGACCACCAAATGGTCCACAGACCCCTTTATAGATATCTGGGCATGGAGCTATAACCATGTTGTTCAGGAAAAGGTTCAAGTTTGATACAATTATTCTACAATAAAGAACTTGTTAATTCAAACAATTCAAATAAAGTAAATACACCCATACAGAGTAAACATCTTGCAGTGTAACAACTACCATTTGGTTACATAGCTAATATTTCTATGACTAATGGATGACAATTTTAGCATGCAATAGAAGATCATAAGATGATGCAACAAAATATATACCAACCAAGAGTATACCCCATACTGTGTCAAATAGAATAAATGGATCAATAGCAAATAAAACACAGTAAATCATTCAGAAATGTAGGAAAATGTATACATGAATAGTTTGAATACATACATTTGATAATACAATTATGTTGGCGCACTAAAGAACCTTCCATAAGCACCGTACCAATTTAGTATAGCAAGACTTGAACATAATGACAACAATCATAATCTAGACGGATAACATACTGTACATTGCAAAAATGGCCATGCAAAAGTGTAGAGTCAAAAACATAATGTCTCCTTACCTTGAACAAGCTTCTTCTTATTGGATTTGCAGTCTGTGCCTGCATGTGGATAGGACATAAGTAAGATTAAACTTTGTACCAAATCATGATCCTCAAAATGTGTGCGCGGTGTGATTGAACATTAAGAGACAGCTGCAGTAAAGGAAAAGCTTCATGTGGTTATAATTAACTACGGTAGATTCTGGCTTTTGTTTAGATTGTGTATTTGTAAGGTTGTTACCTTACCACACACACACCCCTTTTTCACCATACTGTACATTGTTTTTACTTTCTTTGTGATGATGATTTCATGTTTTTTTTTTATTGTATAGAAGTGTATATTTGTGCGTCTCTAAATGTTCTGATGAATTGAAAATGGTGGACCCTGTTGTAAACCAGTGTATTGCTTTATCACGGTTCGTCCACAAGTAACAGTTTTTGTATTGAGTTTTTGTATTGACATACTGTGAATTTTTTGAATCAATCAACTCCTACAAATAGTCACATACTACTATCTTCAAGATCCAGTCAACTCGACCTTGCAATGGTTCTAAAGTGGATTCCAGGAACTCACTGGGTTCCCTTGGGGTGGTCTAAAATGGAGCCTTAAAAGTCTGTAACTCTGACAAATGTATAAATGGCACCAAATGGACCCGTTCAGAGTTAAGGGGAGACCTTGACATGTAAACGTTTGAGAACCATTGCTTTATATACCGTAAATACAAGCATCGTGAACATTGTTATGTTTCGTTGCTAAAGGGGTCCGTATTGTTTTGCCGTGCATGGTTGGTCAACTTTTATAACCACAACTGTGGCTGTGTTTGGTTTGCTCAGCAGCCTCTCCCGCCATTCGGTGTCCACAGGTCGGTAGCGGAGCACCAGGCCCGGCTGTGTCCGCAGCACAGACACCTTGGTGCCGTCAAGAGAAAGGTGGCCAACCGTCTAACACCGGTCCAACAGCACAAGTCCAGCAACTCGCAAATAAAAGAAAACGTGCCGCAGTTATATAGATTCACTAACCACTGAAAATAACCGATAGTGTCCCGTTAATAGAGCAACATTTAAGAACAAAACTGATTTGATGTTAGATGCTCTCACACAAACACATACTGCGGCGTTAGCTTGTCTGCTAGCATAGCAGCCTTCCAACCATACAGTGAACTTGGGTAGATAGCGGTAGCTAACCATACCAAAAGTTAAAAGGTGATTAAAGTTACTGCTGTAAAGAGAATGCTGCATAATATTCGCAATGATACTTATGTTATCAACGCTATAATCAAGTTGATGCTGATGTTTAACATACATAGTTGAATCTATGTTCAAACGAAGTCGTAAGACAAGACAATGTAGTAAAGTTAGCAAATAAAACTAGCCATAACCTGAGTTAATAACACATACGTTTACATTTAGTTAACAAGCGAGAAAATGTCGCTGAAAAAGAAGGAGAAGACAAACAACGGAGGCGAAGTGAATGAGAATAACAAATGATGAGAAGTCACGTCAGTGACAGTTCAGACTGGGACTTTTGTTTGTCTTCACACTTAAGACAAAGAACAATACTACCAAAATAAATATGAATGTTTACTTTTGACACATTATTATTAGAGCTGGCCGCATCATAGCGTGTTAGCGTTTGAGTTAGCATTAGCAGCAAACACTCACCTCTCCGGCGTGGGGTGGAAGAAGCCATACCGTTCAGGGTCTGTGTCTCCGCCGCCAACATCACCACCACTGCCCGAGGCTTTCCTAGGCTTGTGTCGAGACCCGGGACCACGTCCACAACAAACAGTGTCTGACGTCTGATTAAAATAAAAGTCACCCCCAAATAACGACCTGGTTATCACCTCGCTGTTTGGAAGGAAATACGAGTGTCCTTTCTATTGTGTTTTATGTCAATAAGTGAAGAAAAGTTTGGTTTGTTCCCTCCACATCTCCCCTGGATGGATTTCTCCCCCGCTCCCGCTGCCTGCCTCTCCAAGTCCTCGGCGCGCTCCTCACTCAGAATTGGCGGGAGTGCGTAGGTTTCCAATGGGACCCGCCGCTGATTGGTCGGAGCAAATATCGCGAGAAAGGTTAGATTTGTGCGTCGTTCGCACGGCGGTGTCGCGCGCTGGCAAATACCCGATCTGCAAGCTGCCAAGCTCACGTGCACATCGCGAAACGCGACGTGGTGAATTTGTAGGTCTGCTGTTTTCTGTGCGCGACACCGTCGTATGACGACGGATAATGAGTTTAAAACCTATCGACGCGAGATTTGGAAGAGCAACCGGTGGGCTCGTTTGTTTTAAAACACAGCGCGTGCCTGCTGGTTTATTTGACTATATTCATAGTCGTATACGTATTTAAATAAATAACACAACACTGCAGTGTCCATTTTCCCGGAAGACTAGTTGCACTTTATTTTGATGACAGAGTCGTTTTTTGTTGTTGTTTTGTTTCATAAAAATAAAGTGCACCTCAAATAAGGTTAGGTTTGCTCCATGCAGGCCAAGTTGGCCAACCTGTGCAGCAAACGTTCATTAAAATGAATAGCTCAGAAATGAAGATGCAATTCTTCGCTTGGTGCAAGAGAGGGAAGATTTATAGTAGGCTACTATAGGTCATTTGTAGCCATGGTTAACTTCACATGACACAGATCAACTCATAATGTTGTTTTCCAGCCTGGATAGGCCTGGAAATTCCAGACAACTCCCTCTCTGGAAATTCCAGGCCTATCCAGCAAATACCTCTCAATCGACCTTTCACATGCAGTGAACGTTACTTGTTTAGTTGATATCAGTTATCAAGGAGGGCATAGTGAAAATACAGTCCACAGTCATAAATAAATGTGGACTGAGTCACTGAGGCGCGGACTGCATGGGTCATAGGGCTGGCTGGGTTCATAAACTAACTGTAGCTTTCTAGGTTCATCCCACCTCCCCCTTCCCTCCAGTCCTCCCCCTCCTATCTGGGGGAGGGGGATCGATCTTTGTCACGCATTTCATTTGAATCCTGGGATCTGTAGTTCCACAATCAGTCGAACGCTTTGAAACGAAGAGGCTTGGAACTACAAGTTCTACTGTGCAGCGCAGCTATCTTTCCACGGGACTTGGGGGGGCATACATACATAGCGCATCCTGGAATAACTGACCAACTTCTATTGGCGCTGACAAGGTAAGGAGAGAATAATGTTACTGTTATTTTTAAAGTCACACGTTTTGTGTTCGTTCGTTGAAAAGCTTGTAACACTTGTACAGTGTGCCAGTCGATCTACACAACGTTAGTCAATGGACTTTCACTAGACAGACAGGGACGCTGGTTAGCGGCTCATCATGAACCCATTGGGCCAACTGCGTTAGCCTTGGCTAACGTTGTTGATTTCATGATAACTAACGTCACGTTGCTATTTTAAACACGACCAAAGCCAGCCTGAAAGCACAGAGCAGTTGCTTTAAGTTAAATGCATCGTCCGAGAATTTCGCGTTTTAATGAAAAAATTGATAAATGTGTCCGTCTGTCATAGGTATCCAACTCAACTAAACATAACGGGGTTGGTTCCCTGCAGACATGTTGCGGGTTTCATTATTTTTGTTGATAAATCACCTTCAGCCTGCCACATTAGACACAAATTGCATGAAGCTTTCTAATCTGTCTCACACATAATTTCACAGCGTTGTGTAAAAAAAACATGGAGTAATTTCTAAAGTTTGCTACTGTAGTCTTCTTGCCAGCCCATAGAGCCCCATTATGAACATGTTGAGTACACCAAAGTTGTGTTAGAAATGTTGAGTATGTATGGGCCACCATACCTAACCTAATTGCTCAACATATGCAAGTTAGCATCCAGCAGTGTCTACATGCTGGCTCATGGTTATGAGTATTACAATGTACTGGTGTGTAAATATCTGTATACCCTTACAGGAAAGAAGACATCTAGGATTTCAAAATGGCAGGTTGGTCTCTAAACAGTTATTTAGCAACAAATGTTGCTATTTAGCAACAAATGTTGCTAAATAACAACAAATGTTGAGTCTGCATGTAGGTTAAATCCTATTGAGTACAATATACAATAGTGTTGTTTCTTCTGCCATTTGATGTTACATTTTCCACCCCTTTCTTCTCTCCAAGCTGTTTGCATCCTTCCCATGAGGAAATCATCCCACAGGATACAGGATATGTGGGCACTAGGGTCTAGGGACATCTTGGCACCTTGATGTGCAATTAAAAAAGAAAAAAATCAGAAAAGTCGTCTTAAGTAAATGTACTATAGGTGTGTTGAACATGCATGGTGGCAGCGGTGGCCGAACGGTTTGCGGAGCGGTCTTGATACCGGAAGGTCGCCAGTTCGTATCCCCGGACTGTCACGTTAAAATTACCACCGCTGAAGTGCCCTTGAGCAAGGCATTGAACCACTACCATGAAATGTTCTATGAGCAGGGCCTGGCTGTAAACAAGTATCTGATGCTTAGTCCAGTTACCCTGGGTAAATATAGTAACTTTGCTTTGCTAACTTTGGTACATCATTATCATATTCACAATCTCTGAATGCTATATAGAGTCTGGAACTATAGCCCCCATGAGCTGAGTAAGGAAGCTACCATTTCCGTTCACGAAAATATATTTTAAAATATCTATATATTTATATATATATCATATACATTTTATGTTTGTATTTTCTTTTCTGCTAAGCAACAAGCTATATATGCTTATGGTGCTCATTGCACCAAATGATGATTTCTATTTATATTAGAATAAATTTGCGCGACTGTGTAAAGACGAAACGAGTGGGGAGGAGGCTCCACTTCCGCTTTATTGCAATGCTTACTCATGATAGCTCTTCCGTTGGTCCAGACTGTATGGTGAAGCATTTGGAAATTGCGAGAATCAACAGTCTGGTAACGCGAGACTACCATCCCAACACACCAGCTTTGAGAAAACTGGTGCTGGTGCTAAAAAATACATCAAATGAGGAGGGGGACTAGTGTCTCTCCCATAAACTTTATTGCCACAATTATATGACCAGCACAGTCTTAAGTCAGGAAGCTGTAAAGTTCATGGGAATTTTGTCCTTCACCTGTACCCATTTAGAGGGAGTGTGCATGTGCACACTAATTGTACTGTACAAAAGATTAGTTCAGGCATGGAAATTCTGTTAAAATCTATTGTCTGTTGGCTTTGGAGCTATTTATTATTATTATTTTTAAACAAATTACTTCAAAGACAAGATCGACCTGCATCTGCTGCTTTTCTTCTTTATATGCTTCCTTTATGTCCTTTCTTGTAATAGCTAACATTGTTAACCGTGTTTGATGATGCTTGGCTGCAAGTATTGTAAGAGCTACATGAAAAAAGTATCATGAAATGATTTGGATAGATTCTAATCACGTTCCAAGATAATTATTTCACTAAAGGACTGTTTTCTTCCTGTCTTAGAGCGGGTGAATAACTTCCCTCCCCTGCCGCAGTTCATGAGAATTAAACCCTGTTTCTACCACAACATTGAAGAGGAAATTCCTGCACCACACATGCAGTTGGTGCGCAAAGTCTACATCCTTTGGATGAGTACGTTTCCTCTCATACTTTTTGTCCTGTGTTATGTCAAATGTGTATATGTGTTGCATACAAGGCCGCTGGGTCGCAAAACGAATTTCAGTGCGAACTGACAATAAAGTAATATATCATATATCATATCATATCATACTGCCTCTGGTACATTGCAATAGCACTGAGTCAGTGGGTGAGGCTGGAGTTTCACTTCTTGGTTTAAGAAAAATGGCGCAATTCTTTTCTACTCGGTCTGTATCTCATAGGAGGGCTGTGGGCAGTTCAGAAACCGTCCTCCAGGCAGTGACATCATCGATGAGGAATACAAGCTAATAGAAACAGCAGGCTTTCTATTCCTGAAAAGTTGCAATGTGAAAATGGAAGCCATCGTTCTCACAATAATACAAATCTTTTGTGTTTACTTTGTTTTTATTCCATTTTACAGGTTATTACATACAAGTATTTCAGTCAAACAGTTCCTTTTTTTTTTTTTTGCCCCGCCCCCCTCCCCCCGTCTAGAAACAGCAAACATAGATGTAGATATAGAGTGTGTGTGTGTATATATATATATATGCACACACGATAATACAAATCTAAACTTGTTTTTAAAAAAAACTGCCTAATGATGTCACTGGAGGACGGTTTCTAAACTTCCCACAGCCCTCCTATGAGACACAGACTGAGTAGAAAAAAATCGTGCCATTTTATCATGATTATTAGAGGACCTATTATATGAAGTGGTCCTTTAACAGAAACAAAATATTGTATACATTTTGTATAATGATGGAATCATTGGGCAGTGACGGGGACTGCAATACGCCTAGGGAATTGACAGTGTCTAAAGTGGGGGGAAAATGAACAGTGTCTCTTATTCTTTTCCCCAACAGTGTATTCAGGCACATTGTGCATGAATGTGATCTCATGCATTGCCTGGTGGGCTGGTGGTGGAGGTGCCACCAACTTTGGCTATTCACTCCTCTGGGTCATTCTATTCAGCCCCTGTAGTTACACCTGCTGGTTCAGACCGCTCTACAAGGCTTTCAGGTGAGCTCTACACACACACAAATGTCAGGCCCCCCCAAAAAAGGTTTCTCGTATTACAGAAAAAAAATACCAATTATTTCAAAGTCATTCTCCAATTTAGACATTGAGAAAAGGAATCAGGTTTGGGGATTGAGGACCAGGGTTAGTAGTTATGGTATGTGGCTCAGCCCAGCTGTGCTGCTTTGCATGATTCTGTGATGAGTTAACCTCTAATGGGAGTGCAGTAGTAGAAGTATCTCAAAATGCAGCCGTAATAATACTCTCTGAGGAGGAGTACTAGAAATGGACAGAAAACGTCTTTCCCAGAGGCCACTGGCTTCATGATCTGTGCCTGCACACACCTTGTTTGAGTCAATGGCTTTGCTTGCTTCTCTGTGACTGGAGTACGTCATGCATAGTTGTCAGTGTGCTCTGCAAGCTGAGCCAAATTCGGACTGTGGGAAGAAGCAAGATTACATTTGGTACATTCATGACATTACTTTAATTGTCTGACATGTCTTGTTCCTTAATTTCCTTTCTTCTCTCCCTCTTCTCCTCTTTCTTTATGTTCTCAGGGCTGATAGTTCTTTCAACTTCATGTCATTTTTCTTCATCTTCTTCCTTCAGTGTGTCTTTGCGATCATACAGACTATAGGCATCCCTGGTTGGGGAACTTGGTGAGTAGAAGCTCCCGTAAAAGCTGCTGCATTCAAATATGTACAAATTGATGTTTTTTTTTAAGCCACATTCATTAACCATCTTGCTTCTGGAGTTAGGAACATGTGGTCTGGTCAAGCCATCAAGGCAGTTTCAGCGTAGCAGAATGTTTTCGTTTTATACATCGACCACGCCTTTTTAGTTTTTTAGATTTAAAATAACATAGCGTTTGGTTTCTCATTTTCTCAACTGCTGAAAGGTTTGTTTTAGCCTGAGACAAGAGGGTCAGCACACATTACTAACCTGAGTGTGGGAATAATGGGTTGAGATGTTGTGTTAACCTTGGTTTGGTGCAGTGTTACTGTGGTGTTGTAGTGCAGATGGTTGTAGGTCCTCTTCTTCATCCAATTAGCCCTTCACTAAGTCCCTCCCCAACCCATCCTTGTCCAATAGGCACATTAGCAGCGAAGAAAGCTTGACCTGCATAGCAACCGTTGCTAAACTATTTGGATTGGTATTGGACAATCGCTTTTGGGGGTGGGATTTAGTGAAGGGCTAATTCCAATCAGGTTCTCTGATAGTGACATAACATCCTGGGTGTTGGTAACTCCGTTCCATCATTCCACCAATATCCCTGAACACTCATTCAGCATTATAACAAAATTCAAAGTTAATTATCATGCTTAACTAAAAGAGATTGTTTTGAGATGTTTTATGTGATCAGTTTTTTTTTATACCCTTGCTACTTTAACCTCTGGACTGTTTGTATGTTATTACCCCTTTCTTAATTATAACTTGCTCTAGTTACACCAACGTCTTCAGTCTTGTATTGCTGTAAAGCTCCAAGCTCCCTAATGATGATCATCACATACTGTAACGGTTATTTGCCACGCCAGTGTCTTCACGTCACTGCTGCTTCACGCCTTCGTAATAAGAAACGATGGGTTTTCATGTGTAATCCAGTTCACTAATGTCATATACTAACCTATACTACCCCACTACACTCTCACCAACACACCAAAGCGGCTGGATGGCGACAGTGATGTTTTTCAGCTACAACGTGGGCTCCGCTATTGTGATGCTTATCACTACCCTACTCCTTACTGTGGTGACTGTATTAATGGGACTGGTTCTCCTCAGGGTGAGTCTAGCACACATATATATACAGTATAGTACACTGTAAAATCCTGAGTGTTCGTTTAGTGTGAACTGTGAATGAACAGACGAATGAATTAACACAGGATTTGACTGTGTATATATAGTATAGTGTATATATACACATGCACACAGAAACGTGCACAATCACTTGCATGCATGCTTACATTCTATCCATCAAGCAAATGCATGAACACAGACACGCAGTCACACAAACAGGAATGCTTAAACTGTTGTGTGTGCGTGTGATCATACACACAAACTTCTAAGCCCCGATATACACATAGCATACGTCTTGTTCACTCTGTACCCACCAGGTCCACAGGCTGTACCGTGGTGGCGGTGGGAGTTTTGAGCATGCCAAGGAGGAGTGGAGCAGTGGGATGTGGAAGAACGCCCCCGTGAGAGAAGTAGGGTTCAATGCGGTTTCAACAGCCCAAGGCCCAACTCTACCCCAGTACCCTGCTGCAGTGCCAAGTTACCCTGACGACACCAGTCACTGGTGATACCACTAGGTGGAGACAGCTAGCTGGCCAATTTTATGGCACACAAGAAAGCTGAACAGTTCAGTTTATTTGTACACTATAATTTAAACATGACGAAATGCATTGTGGTAGATTTGTTTTGTTTTTTTATTTTTTTATAAGAGTAATATTAAGAGATTAACATGAGAGCTCATTCAAGCCTTAGCGTTTGGATATTTAAGTTAACTTCAGAAGATTATCCATTCCATAGCACCTAATGTTTACATTTCAGCCTATAAAAATCTATCTGATCCTTTAAATTTTACAAGAGGTGCAGAAATATATACAATAGTATGCAAATCAGGAATTTATTTAGGAAGGTGTTCTATTTTGTAAATACATAGATTGAAACCTTACTGCAAAGAGTAGTGAAAATGGGTTTGGCGCTACTATGTGAAAGGTGTGTGCCTTATGGACCTTTTACAGAACAGGGTGGTTTTATTTCCTGTCCAATCTTCTCTGCATGATGATTACTAGTGTGCCGAAGACCTGGGCTTTTCTTTTTGCAAGGAGCATTTACGAACTGCACGATATTAATCCAGATTTACAATGTATTATGTACACTATAGAGGCACCTCCATTGGCTTTTGATACATTTTGCCTGATGTCTTAATGCTTGTGCGCTATAGCTTTTAGCCCTCAGTTTCTTAAAATACGCCTTAATATTGCGTGCAGATTTTGCATGTGAAATATGTCTTGCCTGGCTCTTGCCTTAACAATACTACTCTATTGTTCAGTGTAACTGTAACTGGACCATGCCAATGAAGCAAATGTGCTACGTTTCAAGAGCAGATACTCTAATAGCCTTCCTTCGTTATATGTATTGACGTGCCAAAACCTTGCTTATGTTTTCTAGCTCCGACATCTCACACACAAAAAAAGTTTTTCTTTGTGTTTCTCACATTGCACTGAAAGCTACAATGTTTGCCGTTTACCCTGCCATAGAAAAAATCTTTCATTTCTCTTTGGAGGTCAGGTTGCCCATGGATAAACTGGAGTAATGTTTTGTGACTGACCATCGGTGCTGCTGGCCAATAGTAATGTTTGTAGGACAGTTATTGTTCCAATTGAACTGTACTGTCCACTTCTTAAACACTACACACTTAAAGGGGAGTTTCTCCCTAACCCTTTTTTTACAAAAGTAAGTTGATAATTATGTATATTGACCAAAAAAAAGGGGAGCTGCCTAACGTCAGCTCACGTAGACCAGGAAGAGTGCAGTGTCAACAATGCATGGAGTGTTGCTGTCACATCATCTAGAACAGAAATACAAAATACAAAAAACAATTGCGTGATTGAATAGGAGTTCTAGCGTTAGACCCCTCCAGCAGCAGCTCCAGCTCCCCTATATCTTTTTTTATTTTTTAATATTGTTTTTTGGTCAATATACATAATTATCAACTTTTGTAAAAAAAGGATTAGGGAGAAACTCCCCTTTAAACAACACTAGAGCAACCTAAATGGCCATGTTAAACTCATGAGACATTATGGACTTTTGGCACATATCAAAGCTGAGCCCAGCCATTCTGACCTTTTCAGGAGTAGTCTTCAACTATAGTCTTGTGTAAATAAATGTATTCACTGGCTACACTTAAATGCAGCCAAATTCTCAATGTGTGCAGGACTATTCATTCCGATTCCTGATAGAATCAGATTAACTGGCCCCAAGTTGTAACTACTTAGATACTTATTTGTGCATACCGTTTGAGCCAGACAAAGACACGCTATGTTTCTGTGAGGTTGGTTCAATAATGTATAGTAATTGAAGGCTACATACATGGTAACTAGAAGAGGTGCCTGCCACTTAGTTGAAAGTGCATTTATTTTTTATTATTGTGGTTTAAAGTGTCCTCTATGGATGACTGCCAATATAAGAATCTTTTTTTTTCACCATCTGTTACGATTTGATAAGTGACAGTTGATTTGTTGATGAAATGCCAAACTAGTCTCTGATAATGCAGAACATTTCAGTAAAAATTCTTGTTCACCCTTTAGACCGAGTGACTTACTTGAATTGTGTGAAAAGTAATGTTATATAGGCTAGGCCAGCGGTTCCCAAACCTTTTTGGCCATGCACCCCGTTACCTCCCGATCCCCCCACATGGAAATATAAATTGCATAAGCTATATAAAGACACATATTTCCTATTTATCCACATATATGAACCTGAATATGGCATATGCAGCATAGGCTATATTCTGCATATACTGCCATATATTTAGCCTGGATCCAGCCCAAAGATCCCGCCCACACTCTGAGTGGACTGCAGAAAGCTAGTCTGATAATCAGGCTACCATATATTGGCATCATATGTCAATATTTCATATAAAACCATCGCACCACAGTTTGGGAACCACTGGGCTAGGCAGCCTATCGCAATAATTTTTGCATAATCGTTTCCATTGTTGAGAAATGTCCATACATTTTCTAAAAAATAAAAAAAATAACAGATCTACAAGTTTACAACACGTCAAATAGATTTCTGCGTTTTTTTACATTGTTTTGGAAAGAAAATAATTAAATGTAATTTATCATATCTGCCCTGTGCAAGTTGTGATTACGAAGCCTAAAGCCCTAACCACACCAAAGGGACACCAATACTCACCATGCAACTCCTTGGGTCCAAACGGTTGCAAGGCGTTAACGCTAAAACCGTCTCGACCCTTTGGTGTGGTTTGGGCCATTGAATTCCATGCGTTGAATCACTAGGGTCAATGTGGGTCAACGTGCCTACAAGACATATCACACCGCAGGGACAACGCTAAAACAGTCTTGACCCTTTGGTGTGGTTAGGGCTTTAGAGGAAAACATAAATACAAATTGTAATGTTCAATGCAGAAAAACAATTAAATTGTTTAATTGCAATTATTTGTGTGACATTAATCAACTTAAATCGTGACAGCCCTAATGTGGTATTTTGGTTCATGATTGGAAATAAATCCACAAGATTACTAGCCAGTCCATACTAGCTAGTCAAGCATTTATAGCAGAAGTTAAACATTCACACAGGGACTATTTTGCTCTTTTACATGACAATTTATTCGTCCATCGAACAGTGATTGGCTGATGAAATTCAGCCATATTTTTTTTATAACTATCCAATTGGTTAACAACAGAAACACCAAACTGGTTGTGTGTGGCAGGTTGCTAAGGCCAATTATGAATATGCAAGTGTTTATAAGCAAGTGTTAAGAATTCCTCAGTACTTTCAGCTAAACTGTGTCCAAACACAAGCTCAATCTTTGGTAGCTAATACTGCACTGTTTTGAAATTGAGAGGAAAGCCAAGCTTCCCATTCTGCCAAACAAATGAAATACAGTCAGTGTTGTTAAAGGACCACTTCACCACTTTTCAACCTATCTTCATATAATAGGTCCTCACTAATAATCATGAAAAAATGGCGCAATTTCTTTCTACTCTGTCTTTGTCTCATAGGAGGGCTGTGGACAGTTCGGAAACCGTCCTCCAGTGACATCATCGATGGGGAATCCAAGCTAATAAAAACTGCAGGCTTTCTTGTCCTGAAAAGTTGCAATGCAGAAATGGAAGCCATCGTTCTCACGATAATACAAATCTAAACATTTTTGTAAAAAAAAATCTTGTTTAAAAAATAATCTGCCTAATGATGATGTCACTGGAGGACGGTTTCTAAACTGCCCACAGCCCTCCTATGAGACACAGACTGAGCAGAAAAACAATTGTGCCATTTTATCATGATTATTAGTGAGGACCTATTATATGAAGATAGGTTGAAAAGTGGTGAAGTGGTCCTTTAATGACAGAGTGAGTTGTTGAAAAACAGAACATGGAGGCTAGAGGCAACCATTCCTGTAATTAAGTTGGCTTTTAGACATTCAAACCCCCCCCCCCCCCCCCCCAACAAAAAAAAACATTTACAGTGTGGATGTTTTAGTTGTTGCATCACCTGGGCAAACCCACAGGAGTACCTCTTCTTAAAAGTATGATAATGAGTAAGACCAGCATGTCTTCCCTGGCTGTTGATGCAGACACGTAATTGTTAGTGACAACAAGAAACTCCTCAAGCTCTTCGTGCGGAAAAAAGGGAATACGACTGCCTCTGCCAGGTCACGTTATACTTCGATCCATTGATTGTTCAATTCTGGAACTAAACCGGAGAAACAAGACTCGAATCTACGATGTGTCTCTGGAGATGTCTGGAGATGGTCTGACAGAATAATATTAAGCAATGCACAATTGAGATTTTCCAGCTGAAACATCTGTGTATAGTTCTATTGTGTGAAGAAAAAAGTGGAACGTCCGCACACAATATAATTCTGCTCCCCATCCTTTTTATTTCAACAATGTTTCACCCCTCCAGGCTTTCTCAACTTGAGAAAGCCCGGAGGGGTGAAACGTATATAGGTTGAAATAAAAAGGACAGGGAGCAGAATTAAATCATGTGCGGACATTCCACTTTTTTCTTCATTTGATCACTTTTTGGGTCCAGCACCGTATTTAAAAACTGGGATGTGCATATCGTTTTCCTTCTATTGTGAGCAGAAATGCATCAGTGCTGTGCAAAAGTAAAGTATACCCAAAGAAAACCTTTGCCTTTTTTCAATAGAGCCTTATGGAAACCTAATCCACAACACTATTGACTTAAAGATGATCTAATTTAACACATTACTTGAAAATAAAATGATCCTGGGCACTGTCTTAGACACTATTTTACAATCCTCTCTTTATGAAGCTATACATTAACATCAGTGTAGGCACATTTAAGGGTTTTCTGCCTTGTTTCTAGTTCTGGGAGACTTTCAGTTTTCATCAATAGATTACACAAATGGCATTTAAAATACTGAAATGTACTTGCTGCTGACTAAACTATTTTTAACAGCCACCAGGATAAGCCTTTACAGAGCAAGAGCTACCACGGATCATTAGCATGAACAAACTAAACAATGAAGGCCTCTTCTATGTGATGTTTGGAAGTAATTAACCAAGTCTTAATCCTTATTACAAGATCTTAAGTTGTTGAAATAAGCAAAACAAAATCACATGAAGTCAAATAAATAGTTAGCAAAAATGTCATGACTGTACAAAATATATTACATGGAATAAAAGTATATTCACAGTATGTATTACTATACAAATCTAGTAAAAAAATGTGAACACTTTCCTGCAGGTAACCAAAAATGCCATTTACAAGTTTTCAGTCCACTGTACAGTGCCAAACATTTGTGTATTTTAGAGGTACAGTTTGGTTTAGAGAGGCAATACAAGCAATCCATGTCAAACAATCTGAGACTGCATGGAAAGATCTGTATATAGTCCTCCTGACCTCATGTATAAGAACTACAGAGTGAAATCCTCAGTGATAATTGAGAACTTTGTAACTCCACAAATGTAACCAAATGGCCCATTACGGATCAATTTGGTTAGATTTATATCCTCGGAGATAAATTAACAATAAGGATTTTACTGTCACAGCACAGTCATATCTCTGACTCATCGTTGATGAACCCGAGACCATCTAGACTTGAAATGTTGGCCATAGGTGTGAAGTGGTGTTCCCCATTCCTTTTGAAATCCACAGTGGTGTGATTATTGTTTGCAGTGAAAGTGCTGGCAGGAGCGGTCCTCAGGGGCTTACCTGCTTGAGTTCTGTTCTGAATGTGCGTGTACTCGACGGACGGCCTCTGTACCTGGGTTTTACTGGGAAAACCAAAACGTTCTCTGCAGCGCCCCCACGCCAAAATGCCAATGAGCGACAGAGACAGTAGCGTCAAGAGAGCCACGGCCACCTTAAGACCCACCGTCCTGTCATTCTCCATGAGAGTCTCAGGAGGCAGAGGTTCCTCTGTCCCAACCTCTGGGATGAGCACTGGTGCAGTTGTTGTAGGCGGACCGTCCGTAGGACTAGGCTCTGTGGAATTTGTCACCCCGCTGCCAACTGTGCTGCTCTCCCCTTGTCCACCATCAGACGCACGGGGCTGTAAATGATACATCGCCACAGTCCTGTTGTATCCTCTCTTGTTGACCTGCTCTACGGAATCACAGGCGTACATGCCGGCATCTGATTCCGAGGCGTTTAGAATGAGGAGGCGTCCACCATAGATGTAGTATTTGCTGTCAGAGAGCAGTGTTTGGTCTGACAAACGCCAGTGGACCTGCGCCAGGTTGGAGTCAGGCTGGCAAAGCAGCTGAACATTGTTCCCCGGAACCAGGGTGACGTCTTCAGCTCCTACTGGCTCTGGAGTACGTACACATGCACACAACACACACACACACACACACACACACACACACACACACAGAGTTAGCCTCAGCTCTGTGTTGACAGGAAAAATGTGCTTTATAAAAATGGTCAAATGTAAAATCAAACCAATCCAATATTGTACTTTGCTGTGAATATACCTGGATGAGGACACTGTGAAACGTCCCCCTTCTTTAGACTCTGAATGGCGGTGTCAGGGGAAGAGGTCAAGCTGGATACTTGACGGCAATGGTTGGAGGAGGAGTCCCAGGCACAGTAAGGGTCTCTGGCCAGGACACAGTCCACACAGGAGTCATAGCGACTGCAGTTACTGACTGGCATCTGAATGGCACCAAACTCTGAACCTGCATACAGCTGCCCCTATATGTTCACACACACCCCCCAAGCCAAATTATTATTATTTAGCTTTTCACTTGAATTATATTTGAAGTGCAGACAAAGTGAATAAGTGATAGAATGTTTTTTTTTGTTACAGGAGTGCTACTGGTATCCCTCCAACCACCAATCCACTGGTGCTCATGGAAGGGAATGATGTTCAGTAGACGGGGGTAATTATGTCAAAAGGGCATTAAAAAAAATCCAGGTCCAGGCACTCGAGGTGGATTTTGTACAGACAAAAACACCAACGCGTGTTGGCTTGCGCCTTCTTCAGGGTTTAATTCAGTGTGATAGAATGTTAGTTCGAGCTCGGTTGTATTCAACTGGGAGTGCTGAGGGCTTGAATGTCATGGGTTATAAAACCTTGGCCAAAATAAACACCAGCTAATGCCAGTGCAATGACTTGGCATTGATCTCTGGGTAAATGATTACGCTGGTATCATCATGCTCATATCACATGCATGGCAGTTCTTAGCTTCCTATAAAAACATGTCTGACATGAATAAGCTAAGCTTGGATCAACACATTATGCACTGCAGTAGCGTTTATTGGTCACCTTGCTGGAAGAAAGGCGCAGAGTCCCGACAGGCTTAGGATCCTCATACAGCTGGATCTCTTCAATAATGAACATCTCCCCAGCGTAGTTTACGGCCTTCTGAATGTAGCCATTTTCTATCAGGAGACAATAACACAACAGGACACAGTGTTGACAGGAGTAAGTTACTATATTTACCCAGGGTATCTGGGCTAAGCTCAAGAACTTGTTTCCAGCCGGCCCTGCTCATAGAACATTTCATGGTAGTGGTTCAATGCCTTGCTCAAGGGCACTTCAGCAGTGGTAATTTTAACGTGTCGGACCGCTGATTCGAACTGGCGACCTTCCGGTATCAAGACCGCTTCGCAATCCGTTCGGTCACCGCTGTCCCCCATACTCCAGTACTTTTTTCCCCTGATACACCAATTCTCTTCACAGAAAGTAGCAGATCTACAACAATACTACGCTTCATGTTGTAACCCATTGTGAGCTCGTTAATAGCAGCTGTATAGCATTTTCAGCAAACGTCCACCCCAGAATAGGGACGCTAGGGTTCACGGGGTCAAGAACTAACCACGGAAATAGTAATCCCTCTTACCACCAACTCACCAATGTAATGGAAATAAGGGTGTTCCTACTCAACCAGAACATGGAAATGCTAATAATTAGTGAAATTAATAATTACTAGATTATATGTGTAGTTCTAAATGTAGAAGTGGGGATGACAAGGCCCCACTCCCATTTACAACAAATAATAGATAATGAAAATCAGGACGATTGAAACTTGCCTTGTAAGTAACTTGACTTGAATTACTTGACATAAAACAGCCCTGGATAAGAGTAATAGTTGAACTGCTGCGAAAAGTGGAACTGCAGCACGTTCATGGAGGTGGACGGACGTTCATGACGTCATGTGCGTAACGTGCGTCATCCCAGGACCTCAAATTTGAGGTCCGGGCTCAACGTCCGCTCACTCGAGCCATAATTGTACTTCCGGCAGTCTTCCGGGTGCTTCAAAACGCCACTGAGCAACTTCCATCGAAATGAATAGCGGGGGGGGGGCTAACGCTCCGGTTCGGTCTCTATCCTTTTATATGGTATGTGACAATATACACTGTGAACATAAAATGCATCAAAGGTATGGATGATACTGTACGTGTGCCAACTCACAATATTTACCTGTGCCGATGAACATGACGGGGTATCTCTCTCCATCTAGTGCCAACACACTATCCACTACGATCCGAGTGAACAAGGGCCCCTTTTTCACCAACAGTGGGCCCCCTGTGAGTGGCCGAATAATCTCGTCCATGAGGGGCCGGTCTCTGATGAACTGCAGTGTTTTGTCAGGAAGGTCCAGAGAGCGTTCCATCCCCAGCTTTCGAGCAATGTCATTGATGCACTGAAATACAAGACGGACGTATTGAACTCTGCTCTGCTAATGCAATGGTTCTCAAAGAGGGGTACAAGAGTTCTTGAGGGGTTTCCAGCGGGGTCCCCAGCTAAATGAGGACAACACTTAAGCCCCGTTTCATTTTTCGGCTATTCAAAAATAGCCGTAACAATATGTTGCAATGTGACACGTTGTGAGCTTATAGATCTGCCAATATTGACAAATCTGTTACGGGGGTCCCTGCCAAGAAATCCTTTCAAATGCGGGTCTGACTACGGCCAACAATTGTCCAATTGTCAGGTCCTTAAAATGAAAAACTTTGAGAATTACAGTGCTAAGGACTATGCACGATCCAGCAGACAGTGTAGGACAGTGAAAGTGATGGCATTTACTATTTACAGAGGGTATGACATGGGATACACATGAATTTGACCTGACAAGTTCTCTGTATTTAGCTAGTCCGTTACTAGGCCAACCAGCAGACTGACCAATACTAAAACTCCATCCCCACAGGGCCACAATCATATAACTACAATACTGTCGCAACTACAATACTGCCGAGTGGCCGTGGGACTAGGCTCCACCCAGCCAAAAATGGACCCAAACAGCACCTATACATGCATGCATGCATGTCAATTTGTTTACACTTAAATTAACAGTGAGGAATTTACTATGTACGATATAAATTATATTGTCACCGTCAGGCAGAAACCTTGTATCTCCATATTTCAACGTTTTGTTTTAGTTTTTTTGCCTGGACTGAACTTGCTACTTCTCTAGTAGCGACCGTAAAGACGACCTTAGAAGACACTTTTTCATGAATGCCCTTCTTCATCATATAGACTAGTGTCACACGAAAATCTACAAGCTCACAACAAAACATGTTCAAGTGAAAGTGGTTAAGTCTGTCTGTGCGTTTTTTATAAATACGGTAGTTAACCAATGAAAAGTATTATCAAGAGCTTGTGACTAAAATAATAACTACATTGAATCCACAGGCTATTTTCTTTTTTGGATCGAGGGTTGACTCTCAATAGATCGCGGTCATACAGCCGCTCTGCTACTTACGAGACCCTGACCCAGAATCAGGTCGTTTACAAGTCATTTGGCGCCAAGTTGTTCACAAACATGAAGTGCGCGACCGGAGGGGGGCCGCCATCTTTCGGCGACCCCCTGGCCCAGTCACGAACGGCCCTCCGCACCCGACGGTCGCCCGCCGGGCTACGCAAGGCCAGCCGAGAGTCCTCGGCGCCCAGATATCGAGAACACAGGCTATTTTTTGCATTTCCTGAAAAGTCACGGTTTTGGACATACAAAGGTTTCCTCCACCCGAGAGCGAAGATATTTATAATTCAACCAACAAAAGGATCTTGACTCACAGCTCCTGGTCTGGGGACGGGCAGCTCACCGCTGTACATCACCCACTTGACATGAGACGTCTCCACGGTGACAGGCGTCTTAAACTTCCCCTCGTTGAAAACCTCCCCGATGGCAGACACACTGTATGCACACACTGCAGATATGTCCGACGAGCTCCTGGCAAATCCAAACCACGTAAAAGTCATCAGTGAAATCAGTCAATCTGATCTTTGAAGAAATCATCACATCAATCAACATCACGTCAAAATACAATACTGTATTGTATCTCACACTTGCAGCACGAAGCTTGTACTGTAGATCTGCTGTGTTTTTAATAGCCAACACAAATATCTAAAATGGCACATAATGCTTTCCCGGTTTAGGAAAAACTATATTTTTCAACAAGCCAGGTTAAAGTATGAATACTTTTCCTCATTGGTCACCATATCAGCAACATCCAACCCTACATGACCTATAAAAGCACATGACGTACGACTGAGGTGCAAAGACTGCATAGAAGACGCTCTGGTTCCAGTTGTGGTGTCTGAGCAGGAACACATCCTGGACGAGGGAGGGCAGGCTGGGCTCAGGGAGGGAGCAGTCCAGGCGAGCCTTCAGGAACGAAGTCCATTTCCTCTGCAGCGTCCGCTGGCCTCCCATATCCCCCTAAACACAACCGCGCACGCACACAGTATAAAGAGAGACAACTTAGTCATGTGAATTTGTGCTGCTGCCCAGATATCAAACAGTTTAAAAAAATGCAGTAGACAGACACAGTAAAGTCAAACACAAGCTTTTTTTGAACAATATATATTTTTTTTTAATCTAATATAATACTCATGGCTTAGCCAATAAGTTACATTTTAGTTACATATACTAAACTATACCATTTGGAGATGGCCAAAGCCAAATATGCTCTATAATCTACAGGCTGTGGGACAGCATTGGTGGCTCTTTCTATAACTCTGGTCTCTAAAAAGTAAAAAAGAAAAACAACAGGTCACCTTGCAGACACGCGCCACTCGTGACACCATGAGTTTACTGTAGAAGTCGTACTCCATGGCATTCTCGGTGAAGAACAAGTAGACTTTATCGTCGTCACCATTCCGACTGCCAACGCTTTCAGGCACAACGTCCATATAGATGAAGTTGGGCTCTGTATTGGGACAACATGAAATAGCACACAGGTACTACCGTAAGTTGCTGTCCGGCAGAAATGTTTTATCTCCACAAAGTCCACATTCTAACTTTGTGGAGTTTTTTTTGTAAATTAACACCCTACTTTAATCATACTGCTACAGTTTTGGACACATGAGGTTTCCACCTGACAAGAGATTATATCATATCATTACCATCAACGCCCCATGCAAATACAGAACACAGTATGCCATCTTCTGTATCATTAATTTGTGTTACTGACACAGCAGCCCATGTGAAGTGCAGTATATTTAACACATACTCCATGAACAAAATTGCTACTACTGGACTTCCAGAGCTACTAGTACAGCCCAGAGCTCTCACCGTTAAGCCAAGAGCTCTTGAACTCAGTCCGGAGAGATGAGGCAGAGCTGCGCAGAACTACAGGTTCAGAGCCCAAGAAGTTGATTGCCGTAGCAGAATACAGGTCATTTCCTGTTGGACAGGAAAACGGAGACAAGAGTCAGAATTACTGGAAATCCATTACTCTAGTTCTGTTAAGTAAGAGGACGCCATTACGGTGGCTACTAACGGAGCTAAGCAACTTTCTCTCCTCCCGTCTGATCAAGTTAAATATATTGAGAAAGTATTTGATAAATGAATACATGTATATTATGCTTATCATGCAATGCCCGGTTACATGATTCATGAGTGATGAGCCCTCTCATGCATCTACTGTGTCGGTAGTCCTGTGATAATCACGAGACCCAACAC
Source organism: Electrona antarctica (assembly GCF_951216825.1). Taxonomy (NCBI): domain Eukaryota; kingdom Metazoa; phylum Chordata; class Actinopteri; order Myctophiformes; family Myctophidae; genus Electrona; species Electrona antarctica. Next base: position 15,918,669 of record NC_136812.1, read on the forward strand.
GTTTCCTGTGTGCACATCATATGAGGCAGTCAAGTGTTTTTAATTTTGACATACTAGCAATAGTAAATACTTCAAATTTAAAATATCCTTTGGACAGTTGTGTTTTTGCCTTGTCTGTATTAAATTGATCTCTTCATTTAGGTCCATTGGTGAAGTTTGCACACTGAACAGTATTGTACATTGTCTTTTGTTCCTTTTGAAGTGGGAAGATAACCAGGAAGAGACACTCACCAACCATGAGGGAGGAGTATCTTTGGAAAGGATCAAAGGGACACTTCCCTTTCCCCTCCTCCAGCTTGCCCTCCATAGTCAACTGTCCATCAGAATATGTCTGTCAGGGGAGAAACAGGAGAGTAAAGCCTAAATCAACTGTCCATCTGAGAATATATGTCTGTCGGGGTGGGGGGGGGGCATAGGAGAGTAAAGAGTGCAACAATGTGTTTAAAACCTAGTCCACACAAATGTTTTCCATTTGCAGGACATTTCAGCGGTCTGAATTAGGTTCATCGTTTAACAGCCAAGCTACACCAGGATTTTCTTGCGCGTTTACCCTAAACGCGCGGCCCGCTCGTGCGTTTTTAAAAATAGGACTGGACCTAAATTAAACGCACGCGCGGGAGAAAACGCGCGAGAAACGCGCGAGAAAAGCCTGGTGTAGCTTGGCCGTGAATGTGAACCCCAACGAATCATTGTAGGACTAGTAGCATGCCAAAGTTTGTGTTATTGCCATTGAGAATGCATTGGGCGTTTAAGTTAAATAACTCAGAAACTACAAATCATTTCAAAGTAAAAAGTTCCAACATGCGTCTCCACAGTAAACTGAATTATAAAATGTGTGAACGGAGTTTCTAGGTGAAAGTGATTTTTTGACGTGCCAATATCCGCCATTGAGCCCCATTGTGAATTTCTCAAATTTGAAAGCACTATATTTCTAAAACTATGAAACATTTCAATGATTTCTTTTCAGGCAAACATGTCCACCGTAAGATGAACCTAAATAGGTTTGAATGGGGTTTCTAGGTGTAAGTATGTAGGACTAGTAGCATGCCAAAGTTTGTGCTATTGCCATTGAGAATGCATTGGGCGTTTAAGTTAATTATTATTATTATTATATTTTGACAGCAGAAACTGCCTGTCATAATTTCACCCCCCTCCCTATTCCAAAGTCCCCCCAGGTACATTATATATTTAAACTATTTTCAGCAATGGTACAATAATTTTTTCAGTGGGTAGATCTTGTTGAGCTCGTCATTTTGAAAGTAGATCTCACGTCATAAATGTGTGGGCAGTGAGGCACCCCTGATATAAGGGGAGTGGCACAGCACGAATTAACAGACATGACCCGGCAGGTGTTTAGTACCCTGTGACTACTACTTTTCAACTACAGCTAACAAGACAAGTCAAATGTATTGAGATTAAGTTGGGCCAAGAGATAGAAGACATTCAATATTTGTCTCCTCAGCTGTGGAGGGATAGTGAAGAAAGGGAACTTGGAAAGACCTTTCCAGCTGCTAGCGAACTGAAAATCACTCTCGCAATCACGCTACTGATACTTTTCAACCACAGCTCACGAGACGAAGCGGTATTGAGAATAACTTCAGGAAGCGAGGCCAAGTGACAGAACACATCCTCCTCATTAGCAATAACTGAAGAAAGGCAACATTCCAGGAAACTACAAATCATTTGACAAGACTTTTCCAGCCTGACAGTGATGAAATTACATGAAACTGGATCATGTGTTGTCATCAACGTTACATTATTGTCTCATTCTAATTAGCAGCCTAACCAGTAAGACTCATGAGGGCGAGGTCGCGTGCACGCATCCACCTGGGTTACAGCAGACTGCTGGGCAAGCGCTGACGCTTTGGCATGGGGGGTCAGATCAACATACGGAATGAATTCTGTACTGGCCATATATGGAGCGTGTCTTGAGTATGGAGATCTAAGGTAGTGGGGGCAGTGTCTTGAGTGTACAGGTTTGATGAGGGCCCAGTTCGGCCGGGCCTTAATTTTCAGGCCTGATGAGAACTCTAGTGTAGCAGCGGGGACAGTGTCTTGAGTGTACAGGGTTTGATGAGGGCCAAGGTAGGGCCCTCAAATAAATATATTATTTCCATTAAAATCACATTCATGTGAAGTGAGGAGCGCCCAGAATTTTGGGTGAAAAATGAAATAAATCATTTAAATAAAATGTATTTATATCAGCGAGATGACATCTTAAGTCATAATTTACTACCCTAAACAAACATTAAAGTCCATAGACTTGGCTGCCATATGACAATTTCGGAAAGCCATGCATTGGAGGGGCTAGCGCCCCTCAAAAACAATTGTTAAAGGGTAAACTGCAGCCTGTTATTTGATCACCAGTTGACCTAGTGTTACTGTCTACTAGCAGAACGAATGAGGGCAAGTGTCACTGAAGTATGCCTCTAGCCTAGTTCATTATGAATATGCAGCCACACGCAACTGTCAGTCACATGACAGGAAAGACAAACACCACCATCTCAGCTATTCTTGCAGATACATACTGTACAAATAGCTCCTCCACTCTGGCTTACATGCTAATACTTACCATGTAATCACAGGTGGGGCTGAAAGCGTTTGTCCCGCAAACATACATTGTGCTGTCATTCAGTGTGTGCAGGGTCCTAATGTAGTTACGGCATTCCACCTGAAAAGGGACACAGCAGGTTGAATGCAGAGGCCCAGGGTTTGTTAGTTCAGCCACAAACATAAAACATGCACAGAAAGACATGCATGTTGGAGACCCCTGGTCAAGGTTGTGTGTATTGCATTTCTTTTATCATGCCTTTATTTGGACATGCGGTACAGTAACAGACTGCAAGCAAAGGAACTTCAAAGACTCTCTGTGTACAAAAGGGGGGTTTAAAAAGATACTCCCACATAAATGATTTACAAATGTACCAAGATAAATTGCATGGGGAGTATATCGTTTTAACTTAACAAAAAGGCTGTATAATCCTTACACTACAAGAATGACTAGATGCATATTGGGGTGTGCGTGTAAACTTAGTTTTTTGGGCAAATTATTTCACAAACCTCAGCATGTTTTCCCTTGTATGTGCACTCCCTCTGTTTCTCCTCGGTAACTCGCCAATAAACCTGCCATAAACAGAAGACAGGCTTCTTGTCAAAGCATGCTGAATTAGCATCACAACCCATAGCTAGAGGACAGCCTAGTTGTAACCTGTTTGTTGAATATGCTGTTTGCCTATTAACATATAGGGCTAACAAGGCCAGTTAATGCAATAATGGAATGTATACTACCTGTAAATACGCTAAGGGCATGTGGTCGCAATGGGTTCCTAACAACACCAAATAAAATCTCCTGAGGAAGCACGTCTGAAGCCCGTCCTGGACCGGGGTCTTCGGACATACAAACTAACAAATGACGATATACCCCAACGGGTTTCCCAAACTTTTCCATGCCATGGCCCCCTGAAATATCCATAGCCTCTGGCTGCAAAATGGTTTAAAATAAAAGAGAAGAAAATAGCAAAAGAAGCTTGTAGATAGAGCTTGTAGATAAAGAGTTGTGCCATCTCGCTTCACTCCATCGGCCCACAAACGTAAATTTGACATAATAATCCGACCTAATCTGACCGATTATTTCAACATAATCTGTCAGACATTTTGTCATTTCTGGCAACAGACAGTGTACAAAGTGTGTGCTATTTCTTTCCATTAATTAATTGCCATCTGGTTGTGTTTGTTGTCGCTAAAGAGTTTTATATGTGTAATGACGGATGAGACGCTAAACTAGATTGTTATTCTCTGACCATGGTGTCGTGAACAGCAAAGAGGGACTATACAGATGGCATATGCAGGAGGATTATCGCACAGCCAACCTTTCTTCAATACAGTATACAATTACAGGCTACTTTATCAATGGTTCTCAAACTTTTACATTTCAAGGTCTACTCTTAACTCTGACAGTATGTTGTAGGCCTACAAAATTTGGAGAAATACAGAAATAAAACCATATCACAAGCACGTGTCAGACAAGACCATTCACACAAAATATGGGCCAAACGCCCTGTACAGTGTGTGTGTGTGTGTGTGTGTGTGTCTGTGTACACAACAACATGTTGTCAGATATGTACCATGTTTAATGACGATGACAACTGACGAGTCCTATGAGGCCACTATGCAAATTCTTCATGCTAATTTGTACTGATAATAACTGATGTAACTGATAACTGCTAATTGGTTATAAAGGGGGATGATATAACTGAGAAGATTGTTTTACCCAATACAGTCCTTTGTCACCATCTCATTGTTTCAACCTTGTGTCCCTTTGTGCATATAATATCATAGGCGACACAATATCTTGATTTGCAGGCGTGTAGCAAATGTGTGTTTTCTACTAAACACAATGTAGTCAGGCATGGACTGTAGGTGTTATGTTTGGTCTTAATGTCTAACAGACATATCTTCATCACATGACTAGGTTAGGACAACATCGGTAGGAGATTAGGGGCAGTATTATGCGTGTCTTAAGTACCAGGTCGTATTACTTAACTTAAGACCTGGTCAATGCTGTTTGGCCACTCAGAATAGCCAAATGGCATTGATCACGCATCCAGGTCTTAAGTTAAATAATACGACCTGGTACTTAAGACACACATAATACTGCCCCATGAGTAGTAGCAAAAAGGTTGTTTTTCAAAAGCATGTCGGAAAAAGTGGAAATGAGCGTGGAAAAAGTAATTTTGTACAAAATGGGCCACTCCTGCAAACTTTGGAAGCCAATCTTAGCCAATCAGGATGAAATATGAAAAATCTGAAAGATTTACCTTGATCACATGACTACAGAGATCATGTGTACCGATTTGCATCGGTAGGGGTAATATCAAAAAATGTATTTGGCAGAAATCGGCCGATATGAAATCTTTGAGGCAAGGATTCTGTTCTGGCCTCCAAAGAGTGTGCGTGCACAGTTTCGCGCTGATCGGTCCAACACAGCACGCACACACACACATGTATGGAGGGACGAAAACATAGTCTCTGCCACACCTCGGCCTGGCAGAGACGAAAATGGCAGATCTACAAGTATATACTGTAAGTGTTTAACAATATATTGTTCTGTGGCATGTTGTAATGCTGTTGTACAGGCCATGGTGGGTAACATATTCCACTTACTGCAGCTTTTTTATCAGTAATGTTGTTGATATTCAGGGCGTATATTGCTTCTCTGGCCCCAATAAGCAGCAAACCCAAATCCTCTCTCATGAGCATGGTGGAGTAGTTCCAGACCCCCTCCTCTCTGAATATCTTCAACTCGTCTAAAAAGAGGAGATGAATCAGATGCGTTAACAACACGGTAGGTTTGTGTGTCCATCTATTACCTGCGATGCCAATATGCAGCTGAGAGTGAGGGAGGGGTACTTACCTTGGTAGGCAACCGTCTTTCGTGGAATGCAGTAGTGAGTGTAGGACAGGGGAAGAAGCAATCCACACAGAATGCTCAAGGCATACAAAGGAGACATGGCTTAGAGTCCAGATGTGTCAAGAGTGTGGGCGAGCTTCACAGTCCTGCTCTGACACCAGACCACAATACATCCAATCAGCTGGTTGATTGACGATTTAGTGCAGAAGTGCCGACTGACAGGCTAACTGTTGGCCTTTTCACACAGCAGTGATATTACTGCATTGGATATGTATATACCACACTGGTTCATGCCTCTTTATATGAAGTGTGTCAAAAATAAATAAATATGTAACCAGGTTAATCCCCTGACACAGGTCAGCTCGGTTCAGTCCAATTTGGTTGAGCAAATTGGAAAAGCACAGTGGGTACTAGGTAGGGATCCTGCTTGGCTCCCTGGCTGTTGGCTATGTTGGTGTTAGCCTCCAACAAAGTGTTAAAGAGCTGCTGCTGTCTTCTCTTGAAGGTGGTAAAGAAGCCATGCTGCCACAGTTACCGGCTAAAGATGCTGGAGGAGAGCTCTGTCATGCTGGTCCACAGGTTTCTGTAAGAAATACAAACACATAATAACAGATGATGAGATGCGAGGACCAGAGAGCAACAAAGTGACACAAGTAAGTTAGACAGTGACAACTTGGTGGCACTGTGCATTGTGTGCAACAGACCTTTTAGATTGCTTCCTGATTTTTGAAGAGTACGTTTATCAAATCATGCTGATGATGGGGCAGCTGACTATTGTTTCATATCCACTTATCAACAGATAAACCTCACAATATATGTCACGCACGCACACACACAAAAAAACTTCTGCTGTGAGCTTCACTCAGGAAACCACTGTCTAGATGTCAAATCCAGTAATGAGTATACTTCTGCTCAGATCTACCACACATCCCAAACTCACTTCCTTCCCCACACTCTCTCTCTTCCTGCCCTCATCCCTGGTGAGGACCTGCTGCTTCCTTCAGGCTCAGTGGGATACAAGCAGCTGATAGGAGGTGCTCAAGTTTGGGCATGCAGATGCAGATAGACTGTGTTGATAATACATGACTTCAACCCACCCCCACAGGATTTAGTCTAAATTGAGACTTAGCACACTGTGGGCTTAGAATCACTCTGTTGTGGCTTGAATCTCCCCGTTATAACTATACTGGAGCTTTGCACCATTCATTCACAATACAGCGAGCACACGCACACTAACCCAGAAGGTTTGCGTGTGATAAGACTCGGAACATAAAGCACTACTCCAGGATAGTCACAGCAGTACGCAAACATATGCAACCCCCACCAACAGCATTCAACCGTTATTCACAAGTCAGAAGGAAATTTGTATACAGCGCGAGCTTCATCGTCCACAGAGTGCTTACCTGTTGTCTAGGAGCGCCCCCCAGATACACAACACCCAACTGTTGTCCAGAAAGAGCTCAGCCGCTCTGCTCCAACTACCTTTTAGAAAACGGTCGCAATTTTCTAAAACCGCCGTCTCCACCTAACTGCCATGCTCCTTCCTTGTTGTTAACCTGACACGGTGGGACGAGCCAGTACATGTAAGGAGCTGCTCATCTGTTGTCACAGTGGAGATGTTTTACATACTCTACTCCTCAGGCTCTTGGAAAGGGGGTGGGGCAGGGTGGGGGCTGCCGTAGCAATAGGTTGAGTACTACAGCTGGTTGGGATGACTGGAGGTTGTTATTCATGGTGTTTGACAGATTGTTTGAAACTGCGTCGACAGGCAGGTATTTCTACAATAATAGCACGGAACACTGCAGTTGCGCCTCCTTTTTTAAACGCCTGCGTTTTTCTAGGCTCACGCTTGCATGCGTATATGTGTAATGTGCTGCCGGTGAGGCATAGCTGAGAGGTTTTACTGGGCATATAGGGTCTGGTTTAGTAGTTACTAGTGCAGTTAAAAGTGCCATTTCCCTTGATGAGCTTTTGAACACTTGTATTTTGCACTCTGAAGTTCTCTTTGTGTTGATTCTAACCACAATTGAAAGGCCAGGCCTTTTCGTAATCACATGTGACCGGACGAGGAACAAAGTTCCACACTCTGTAAACTTTTACAACCGCGTTCTGTTAAGAGCAGAGGTTCTCACTCTGCTTTCTCTTGAGGACGTAATGTCGTTCGCGCTCTGTGGACACTATATCTTTGATGTGCTTTTACTTTGAAATAACACCTGCAACACCACGAACATGATACATCAACAACACACAGAGGTAGACAGACAATCTCTTGCACTATAACCTGCACAAGCATCAATGCATGCACCCACATGCATGCACAGGCGCGCACACATGCCTGTGCATTTGCTCACAGTCACACACAAACACACACACACAAAATTATGTCATTAGCCTTCCAGGGTTAATCTGTGGCTTTCTTTGAGTCCATGCTTGTGTGTAGCTACAATTTGACACCTTAGTTTAAATAACAATCCTTATCCCTATGCATTCCAATGATATACGAAGTATGTGAAAAACACAACTGGGTGAAATCCAATACAATGTTATTTTGAGGTATAGCTAGCAAAACTAGCCTAAGCATAGGCCATTAATACATCAAAGTTCAAGTTATACAAGAATTTGTATAATTTGATGTGATATATACGGTAATGCTTTATGTAAAATTGGACCATCTGTCTCAATTTTAGGTTATATTTATGCAGAAATATAGAACATTGAAAGTGCCTAGTATATTTGTGCCTATAGTCAGACATGAATTAAAAATGAAATATTTAGGACACGAAATGCCAAAATACAAATTACAACTCATAAATTAACATTAACTAATCTATAAATCTTCACTGGTATTCAAAGAATAGGGGAAAAGAAGAACAAGTATCCATCTATTCACAATAGTCCACCAAGCATAAAACATCACAAAATTAATATTAACCACACTGTGTAAGTGATTTTTCTTTGTTAAAAACATTGTGTTGAAATATTCTGATAGTAATCATTTCTATCTAGAGTTTACAGGGGTCTCTCCAAGGTTCCTTTATTTTGTCTTCCTTGGGAGAAATGCTTCTTGGAGACAAGGACCAGCTGCATACAATACAAAACTAGAAATGCACTCTGTCGAGCTGCCAACTTGCGCATTGCACACAAGTAGGCCATGTATGGCCTACTTGTGCGCAAGAAGAGCGTGCCATGAAGTGCGCTCACCACTGCTGGTACGACTGCTGCTCTGAGTCCTAGAGCTCTCTGCTGCTAGGTTTAAAATACAGCAGTGGCAGTGGTCCCTCATTGCCCGGTGGAGTACGCCGACATACACACATACCCAGCCGATACATACCCCCTATTGACCTTATACCAATTTTGAAACGTACTTTAGTTATGTCATCGAGAAGAGTGGTTTCTCATTGGCTGGTGGAATGTACAGACATATATACCCAGCCGATCGTTGTTCTTGTTCCCCGATTGGTCGAGCGACGCCACCAACATACACTTGGTCCCTGATTGGCCGAGCGTCGAGCGACGCCACAGACATACGCAGCCGATTACAGTACTTGCGCGCTCTGCTTGCGCAAGTAACAAGTAACTAAGTAACAAGTAACAAGTAACTAAGTAACAACAAGACACGCGGTGACATGTACATATACAACCCTAACACTCATTTAGGCCTATACATCACCTTCCAGCATTAATAGACATCACCCCAGGCAAACATACCTAGTGCACCAAGAGCAACACCTTTGCCCCACCTCAAAACCTTGTACCCCGCTGTCTGCCCTCTGTGAGGAGTCCATTGAGGAGTGTTAATTGACAGAGGGACAAATGAGTGCCTGAACCTATCATAGCTCCACACAGGGACCCTATATATCACCTACCCGACAGCAGTAATTCTTACTCAGGGCAAATGGGCGGTGTCAGACACAATTGTCTTTATAGCCTGCCTAAGGGTGGACTATTTAAAAATGACTTGGGGTGCTTATGGGGGGTGTAGACATGATACCCATAATCTTCCCTGCCCTTTTGACCAATCTAAAGATCCCAGATTTATACTTTACTGTTATGTGTCCTAACCAGCTGGTACTACCATATCCTATGATGGTCTCTATAACATCTCTGTAAAAGATCAACATCTGGGCTGTCACCCAGACGGATGCGTGTACTGCAGCACTCGTGCGTCTCGCCCTCAGGCGTCCTACTGGTAGGAGGTGACCCGTTTGATGTCATGATCGATGTATGGTGATCATGGTGTGGTCACCTATTAAGGCTATTATATAGACCTGGGATCCACCACAATCTCCTTGGTTTTCCTTACATTCATTTATAAGTGATGTTCACCACACCACCCTACAAACCTGTCTATGGCTATTGATGTTACATTCACTTGTGAGTAGACTAAGCTTAACAGTGTCATCAGAAAACCTAACTACAAATTGATTGGGTTGTGAGCTGACACAATCATGTGTGTATAAAGTGAACAAGCTCTAAACATACAACTAAGTACCAGGTCAGGATACCAATGTGTAATCCAGCTGGAAATGTATTTTCAGTTTAGAGACAGGGAGAATCAGAATATTTTTATACCAAAAAAAAGGTTGTGTTTTAAACAAAAAATATCTTTTACACCACCTTTAAGCTCATGAACCAACAATATTGTTGTGTTAAAATACAAAAACATGCACAGACAAGCACATATGTGTCATTGATATGAGTCATTAATGACCAAATCAATAAAGGCGTATTAAAAGTGACAAACCCAAACCGACTTTGTGTGTGACTGCCCCCTCTATTATGGGTGAGTCCCTCTTCAGTAACTGGTTAACCAGAATGAGGCGAAAAGTAACTGGCTAAGGCTAACCATTTGGCTTACTAGCTGGCCGGCTGACTAGTAGCTACTCATTTTTCAGTTTTACATATTGCCAATCTGACCAGCTTACTGGCAGATAAGAGCTGTTGAATGGCTGTGGTACAGTGTTCCATCAGCATGGGGCCTGAACAGGAAACCAGCTGTGGGAGGGTGTTCACCTCTGACACTCGTTGTGTCACTGACGCTGTTGTGAAATATACGCTGGAAAACACACCCCAGTTCAGCAGCAGGTTATGTTTTTACTAGCTCAGATCACTAAAATAAATCATTCTTTTATCTCAACAATAATAGTTGGCCATCTTTTATTTTGACTTGGCAAGAGATTTCTAATTAGCTGTAATAATAAAATAAGCGTACAAATAACCTGCTGTGTTTATGGTTCTTAAGCCGACTAGGGCAGACGACTAGGTACTTTATCCAATTAACTACTAATAGGCCAGGAATTCTGAGAGCAACAGAATGTGGAATTTGTATTCATCTGTTATTTAACAAATATCTGCTCTGACAAATTATCATCATCTGTAGCATGTGCAATATAACATACACACACAGGCAAGTCTATGCAGGAGCAGGAACACAAAGGGAAAGATTTTACACCCCAAAAACTCTGCCGGGATCCTTCTGGGTAGTGACATGTTCACTGACAGATTGGAACCACCCAAATGGAAACAGGACGGTGTTCGGGAAAAACACATTCACATTTAGGGCTGGGCAATATTGATATTATATCAATATCAAGATGTTTGCTTAAAAATATTGATATTTGGCCCAACCCTAATTCTCAATTACACACAATTACAACTGATATGATTGCGACTGAGTCATTCACTCAAGAGTACTGGTGTTATTTGTCCTGGTGTGTGTCAGACAAGGAAGTGATATCATTATTTATTATGACACAAATGCTTTAACATTAGAATTAAATGTATGTGGGATCTCTATAAACTGAACGCACAAGCTACAAGCTTCACCAGGAGGGATTTAAAACACATTTATGGTTATCTAATGTGTTCAATTGTACAAAAGACAGAAAAGTTCAAAACCGTAAGCCTAATAATTATGTTACTTCTGTATACAAGCCTTGAAAAATAATTATGAAAAAGGTCAATTAAATAATGTCTCAACAAAAAGTGTTTTCTTTCAATAAACCAATGACCGTCAAAGCCCACATACAAATATTACATTATAAAAACACTGTTCTACATCGGTGTGCTCATATAGCATAAGGAACACCCAATCTAAATAAATCTCTTGACAGATTTATGCACACGAGTGTAGCTAACACGAACTGTATACTGACACCATCTGAGATCACTGGGAGCAAGTATATCATGTGTGGCCTTGCACTGAGTGGTGTACATTGACATTGACACCATGTGACCCTGCAGAGCAAGTGTAATCCAGCTAAAATGGTCCAGTTCTCCGGTCAAACAGACACCACTTGGCAGTTGGCATTATGAAAGTTATGCATCATGTGTTATTCCAGTGGTTCTCAACCTTTTCAGGCCGTGACCCCTAAAATAATTATATTTGAAGTTGAACTGGGGACCCCCGAAAATAAGAGTTGAGGCATTACATGACATGACTTGGTTCCACAGATAAATATTGTGAAAATAGCAAATCTACAAACTCACATGTAGAATGCATAATTTCACACTTTTTGACCCTTTCTTAAGTTATTTGACAATTTGGCCAATGTTTGACTAGTTATAGTCGGCCTATAGTTTGTTGATTACTTTTGTTTTGATGCTTAATGTTCTTTTTTCAATTACATTTCTTCTTGTTTTTCTTTTTAGGTAGTACTGTCACCACAGACAGTGCTATTCCACCATAACATTACTGCAGGATAGGGGTCAACATTATCACACAAAGCAATGTTTATAGTCACCAAAATTGTACGAGATCCAGTTACACTGAATCAAAAACAAACTAAAATAAATAAATATCTAAATATTTTAGTTGACTAGTACGTTTTTATTTTACACTAAATGATTGTTTCAAAGAATATAAAAAATCTTACCCTCCCATTTCTGAAGTAGCCTACTTTTCGTTGGTTTTCTCAGTAGCACTACTCTGTACAACAACCTGCCCTGATAGTTGTTTTTCAGATTAAAACCAAGTCATATGGTCGGTTATTTCACAAAAATAGTTACCACATTTTGCTCCTTTAACTTCAGCAGAATCAGCAGTGTTCTTACCACTACTTGGTAAACCCATGGTGGTGTATGTGTTTAGTGGAAGTTAAAGTATACCTTTCTTTAACATTGGAGTAGTAGCTGGCTAACATTGGAGTAACATTGGAGTGCCCAATATGTAGTTAGGCTAGTACACACGCATGGTTAAGAACTTGGCTGCTATTAATAGAGTGGGATAGCCTGTAATCTAAGATAAGAGCCCACTGGGAACGTATGGGTACATAACGTTACTATAGCCTGGCCACCTACAGCCTAGCCTGCTCCATAAAGCTTCATGGAAAAGCCGCACTTGCGCTGAGTGAGTCTGACCCCTTTTAACAGACAAAGTGAAGTGACCAGAATAATATCACATGTAAAAGATCAGATTTACTTACCACGAGTTCTGCATTGGAGGGTTCTGAATCTGATCTGCACTGAAGGTCTACATTAGAGATTGTTTGAGGTTGTTTAGTGTCGTGAGTAGAGGGTCCAAGCAGGGATTGCATGCCCTGTGCTGCTCCACCTGTAACGTTCGCCTCAGATCCTCCTCCTGCTGGGAACGCTAATCGCGATCCGTACGGCTTCACGAGTTGTAGGCAGTACCTGCATGGTCACGTGACGTTTGTTTGTCTGTGATTTCGAATTCCCTGTTATGATGGTGGTGGAGGTGTACTTCACAAGAAAGGGCTACCCTTAACCCTTCACACTGAATGCAATTCTACTATGATCATGGCCTGGGATGTCAGGGTTTGAGATAGAAAATGTGTCCAGAAAATGAGAAGCAAAGTGTTTTTAATTATACATCAATATGTTTTACAAATAATATCTACACTGGCTGGCTAAATTCACCATGGCTTCACTTTTCCTTAACGACTAAAGATAGGCATGTTAACTTTTCAGTTGAAACTATAAATAATAGACTATAATATTATGAAACAGAGGAAGGTAGAAAACAATATTTGAAGTAAACAATTTTATATAAAAGGCACAAAATCAAGCTGCTGAAAGTTGCATTTTCCATTTTCCACAATAGTCCCTTCCTTGACTCCCTTTAGTTTTAACTGCAAGCAATATGCCATCTAGTGGAAGAAAATAGACATACAAGAAAGGAGTGTGTGTGTGTGTGTGTGTGTGTGTGTGTGTGTGTGTGTGTGTGTGTGTGTGTGTGTGTGTGTGTGTGTGTGTGTGTGTGTGTGTGCGCGCGCAAAAATAACTGATCTACAAGCTCACAACCTGTCACATTGTGATGCGTATGGCATTTAAATAACATTTGCACTTGCTTCAGGCTGGAGTTCAGGGCTACAGTGAGTGGTTCAGGGTCATGGACAAAATGGCCTGTGAACGAGCTCACTCTGCCACCTGTTTATGGCTTTGGGCTCCATTTGGCCTCTAGTCTCCTGGAGGGGCTAGGGGTCTGAAGGTTTCTAGAAGGAGGAATGGTCTTCAAAGTGTCCAACTGCATCCCAGGACGTGGAGAAGGCTGTCTGTTGGTATACCTCGCTGGATGTGTATTTGCATAGATAGGACTTTCTATGACAAGAATGAAATAAAAGAAAAAATAATTTTTCATTAATAAAAGCAGACAGTTTATACATTTTATATAACAATTAAATGTAACATTATATTATTTATCTTGCCTCCATTATAAAAACGAATAATGTAGGCTATTTGTTTAAAATTGGTTTTCATCTTTTAAACACTTAAACCATAGTTGACCTACCCCAAGGCTCTATTCTAGGTATGCTATTATTTACCTCTACACCAAATCTCTCTCCTATAGATCTACAAGCTCATAACCTCAGAGACCACAGGCGTTTCATTTTCACAAGCTCACAGCATGTAACAATGAAAATCATTGTGAGATTGCTATTTTGCCCTATTTTTCGCCCTGAGAATAGGGATGCTAGTGCTCATGTGATTAATATTGATGTATTTATTTATGAAACACAGTTTAATCTCAAATTATATTGAAACTAAATTAGATTTTAAGAAGTGATTTGAAAAAAAGAATGGTTATAACTAACTGCACATTCAGCACATAAGACATAAGTAATCCCACATGATGTCTATGGGGTCGTACGAGTCTGCAAAGAGTACAGAAGTGAGCCTTTCCTCTAACCACACACAGTCATATAATATCATGTGCCCTACATCTAACCTACTCATGCTGTGCTGTCAAACCACAACACCACTTGTTGTCTCACTATACACTTATCGGCCATGAGCTGCATGTGCACATTTTCAGAGAAATTATAATCTTCTCTCCCACTCTTTTTCTTACTCTAACTTTCTTACTCTCCTCACTCGCTTTCGTACATTATGAATAATAGGCCATTCAATGTGGCCTCCACCCGCTAATCGGCCAGGACTATTGCCTATAACATGATTCTACAGCTTTGCATGCATATGAAATCAAACTACATTTCTTTTCACTCTCTATCTCTCTTTGTTTTATTTATTTTATTTGATGTGTGTTGACACACATCTGGATATCTGTTACCTGATCAAGTCTTTTTTTAAAGATATTTTTTGGCCCTTTTTGCCTTTATTGATAAAGTAAGTGGAGACAGACAGGAAACGAGGAGAGAAAGAGATGGGCACTGCAGTGACATACAGCAAAGTTGGGGCCGACCATTTTAGAAGAGCAAAAATAAATATATACCTCTGTTTCTGCGTCGCCGTCTTCTCAGAAAAACACAGAGGATGGCTAGTAAAAGTGCAACCAGGACAAGACTTGATGCCCCCAATATTACCCAGAACCTCCAGTCATAGAGCCAGAGCCCATCTCCATCTGCGGGAGGTGTAATCTTTCTCGTAATTTCTATGGGAAACAGACAACAGCATGACTTACTGGCACGCATGCACGTGCATGCACGCACACGCGCGCACACACACACACACACACACACACACACACACACACACACACACACACACACACACACACACACACACACACACACACACCTTGCGCCACCCCTTACCCCTTATCCCTAAACCTATTGTTACTTTTTTACTATTTTGATACTATTTAGTATATTGACACGTTGTGAGCTTGTACATCGGCTATTTTGAACTATTTTAAAGGGTTTTTCAAAATTGTAAAAAATGTGTAAAAAGGTTTAGGGATAAGGGGTAAGGGGTAAGGGGTATAGCGCAACATATAGCCCTATAGTATGCTTTGATCTCTGTATTAACGTTAATCAAGATTGATCACTAAGTTGTGAAATTATTAGGCGTATGCTTTCATTACAAGCCTGTATTAAAGAATGTATGTGTACATATTCACAAACACACCTTGTTTAGTCGTCATTAAAGTTGTACCTTCCATTTCAATCTTTGCTGTTATGGGGAAAGAAGTGACATGACAATTGGCAGTTTGCTTTTAAATTTAGGGTTAAAAAACTATTTTAGATTGCAATAAGACCCACATTGACATGGTGCTTACTTAGCAAATGCACTGGGTATGAAATATGTACACATACACACAAATACATACAAGTACCTATAGCCTACCTTGTGTAGAAATAAATGGTACTTTTAGAAATATGTATGTATTTATAGCAAGCCATAAGAGGTAAAGTACATGAATAATAATTAATTATACTCCGTAACGGCACTATAGCTGTTATTCAGTGAATACTTACCCAAAATATCTACATGTGTTCCATTGCTGCAGTCTTGAGAAAACCCATACTCTTCTGTGACTTTGCAAAAGTACCATCCACTGTCATTGCGTGCAACATTTGTATGCTTAAATACATCACTTTTCACAGATTTGTCATAGACTCGATGGGTGAGTTTATGAGAGCACTCACAGGTGTTTGATGGTCTAGTAGAGTTAGTAAAACACCAGTTCACTGCAACCCTATCAGCAGGTTTAAAAGTACAGCTTAGAGTGAGAGTTGAACCAAGAGGAACTTGTTCTTTCCTTGGTGGATGAACCACAATCAGAGAATTTGGATCTGAATTCACTAAGGCTGATGGAGAGAAGACAGACACACAGACAGATAGACAGACAGAATGAAATACGTTATAGTGGTATTTAATATTGCATTAGATGCTAGAAACAATATGCAATAAATTAAAAAAAAATATTTGTATTCCTCCAAAATATTGCTATTACAAATTATCTCGCCATTTTCACAACTTTAATAAGATCAAGACACTTGGTCTGCTCAAAACACATGGTTTCAGGCTCAGTGTTTTCAACCTCTTATGTTGTTTTATGTCATAAAGGTAACAACCTTACCTGTTACTAGTGACAGCAGAATTAACCTCTTTATCCAGTTGCCCATTCTATCATGTTAAAGGTGACGTTCTCATATTAAAGACTCATCGTGTCTCTGTTACTTTTTCTCTGTCATCTTGAACGTAGAGAGAGGAAACACTGTGGGTGTGGGTGGGAGGAGGGGTTACTAACAAAGTCAGGTCTGGGTTGGCTATGGTGGGGTGTGCAAATGCAACTGAATACACGTATAAATGCGCTTCCAAATGCAGGTCCATATACAAGTGTATGCTTGCGCGCGCGCGAGCGCGAGCGCACACACGCACGCACGCACGCACGCACGCACACACGCACACACACACACACACACACACCTCTATAGGGAGGTCTAGCACAAGCAAGCTGTCTGTCTGATACGTTTTACATTGTGCACATCCTGTCAAAAGACAGCCTTTGTAGGTTGACGGCAGATCAAGTGTGTGGGTTCTTTCTGTGGGTTTGGTGCTAAAACACAGTCTGTCACTACAGGGAGGGAGCTCACACTGTAGTTTAGGACTAGTGCAAGTGGTGGAAGAAGTACTTTTTTACTTGAGTAAATGTATAGCAATGCAACAATGTAGAAAATAAATGCTCTGTTACAAGTACAAGTCATGTTTTACTAAAGTACAAAAGTATTGGCATGAAAATATATTTAAAGTATTAAAGTAAGTCACGTGTTCGAGTCCCGTTCATAAGTCATGACGAACTTTGCTGCATGTCTCTCCCCTTCTCTCTCTCTCCCTCTTTCCTGTCTATCTTCACTTGAAACTATCAATAAAAGGCAGAAATGCCTAAAACAAATCTTACTGCAACTACCTCCACTGCTCAGGGTGTTCTCAAAATGATCTAGCATTAAATAACCAGTAAGATGCCTAAAGGGCGAGGTCGTGTGCACGCATCTGCCTTGTTGATGGCAGACTGCTGGGCGAGCGCTGGCGCTTTGGCATGGGGGATCAGATCAACATGGAATTAATACTGGCCATACATAATACTTATACTGGCCAAAGTGGCCATATAAGGAGCATGTCTTGAGTGTACAGGGTTTGATGAGGTCAGATCAACATATGGAATGTCAGAACAGGTCAGCTCCATATATGGAGATCTAAGGGTGGTAGCGCTGCATGGCTACCATCCCTGATGACATCAGGGATCACCATATATGGGCTTAATTGCGACAGCAGGTCGCATTTACTATGTCACTTACCTGGGCTTATTTGGGGGCATTCCCATGTATGGGGATAATGTCATAATGAGTGACTGGCGGAAAATGAACGATTTCATAGTAAATGCGACCTGTGGTCGCAATAAATGCTTAAATAAGCATAGATCAGCACACAGATTTACAATTAACACATACATCCACCAAAGCATTCCCCGTGGCAATTGGCAAATAATAACACAACAAATACAACAAAGATGTGCCCCAACTCCAAGGTACACTGGGAAATCCCTTCTCAGCCAATTAACATGGGTGTGAAATTAGCCAATTAACAGCAGAGGATCTAATATGTAGGTATACCGGTACTCTCTCTCTCTCTTCTCTGTGTGTGTGTGTGTGTGTGTGTGTGTGTGTGTGTGTGTGTGTGTGTGTGTGTGTGTGTGTGTGCGTGCGTGCGTGCGTGCGTGCGTGCGTGCGTGCGTGCGTGCGTGCGTGCGTGCGTGCGTGCGTGCGTGCGTGCGTGCGTGAGAGAGAGAGAGATGTGAGTGTGTGAGAGACGCATGTGTGTGTGTGTGTGTGTGTGTTAGTACAGGCATTATATGGAAAAAAAGGGGTCAACCTCAATCTAATTGCAAAAAAAACAAACTCAGCAGATTTTGCATTGTATCTTAAATATGTCCTGAATAACATACAAAAAGTTGCCTGGAATTGTCTGAGGGGAAAGTTTTGAAAATGGCCTGTAAAGTATTTAAAGCCATTTCTGCTAGATTTCACTATGCTAAACCCTATAACAATTTGATAAAAGGGTAGTCTGCTTCGATTTTGCATGCCACCAATATAGTGATAGTCATGGATAACTATACAGGGAACACAGAATCAAAGACTTGACACAAAAGAGAAGGGGCCAAGCAGGAAGGAAGGTTGCGATCACAGAAAAGGGGAAATCTATGCCACAGGGCCAAGACTGGACTACCTATCCCACACCAGAGAACAATGTGGCAGCAGACAGACAATGTTCTTGTCCCAGTTTGGTTAACCTGCAAACAGTTTTCACCAAGCCTTGTCCCAGTTTGGTTAACCTGCAAACAGTTTTCACCAAGCCTTGTCCCAGTTTGGTTAACCTGCAAACAGTTTTCACCAAGCCTTGTCCCAGTTTGGTTAACCTGCAAACAGTTTTCATCAAGCCTTGTCCCAGTTTGGTTAACCTGCAAACAGTTTTCACCAAGCCTGAACAGAGAACCTCCCAGGACATCAAAGTGCGGAGACGATGCTGATGATGGGAGCACGGAAATCAAAGAAAGAAACAAAAGGGTCAACCTGCAAAAAAGAGGCAGAAAAATAATCCTCAGACACGCCTTCTTCCTCATCAGAAAGTGACAGTGATGTTGTACTCAGCAGTGAGCTAGATGCATCAGACACAGAGAGTGATTACTCGGATGACCTTTAATAACACTTCATAATGAAAAGCTTGGTAAACCCTTTTATAAAATTGTTATAGGGTTTTCCCTGTTATTTCCGCCCATGTGTTAAATATGCTAATAATTGTAAAAGGAAGAATACGTCTGCACACCCTTGGTGTGCAGACTTATTTTTCCCCGCCTTTTTCCCCGCCTTGGTAAATAAAGTTTTTGGGGAGCTTTCAAAACGGTGTGCAGACTCATTCTTCCTTTTTCAGTCTGTTCTTTTTTGTTCGAGCACCCGTTGAATTAACCCGGGATGTGCGTGCACCTCCTGACCAAATATGCTAATTGTCTCATTAATTATGCACATTGCACACTACAAAAATGTACATTGTACACGAGGATCAACTGAGAAAAGTTTGGTACACCCTTTTATCCATTTATTATAGGGTTTGCCCTGTCTATAATATATGCTTGTTTTGAATGGGCCACTTACTGTAATTGCAGCTTTCTTAAATAACCGCTCATCCAAACAAGTTCAAAGTTGATACTGCATTTCCATGGGTCCTCAGCAACACACTTGTCAAATGTCGACTTCATACAGTGTTCGGTTTTCAAGATATATAATAGCATTGTAATAATAGTGTGGTTGGCGGCCATTTTGAATTTAAACTAATTTCCCCCCATGCAATTCCAGGCAACTTTTTTCCTCTCATCCAGGACACATTTAGGACACAAAATCAGTTGAGTTTGGGTTTTTTGCAATTAGTTAGAGGTCAAGTGACATTATTACTGGACTATGTGTGTGTGTGAATAGATTACAACGAGTGCGCTTATATAGTTGTACCTTATATTGTGTACTAAACTAGTTATACTCATAGAGGCGAGCTATAAAGGTTATACTTCAACAAAAGGTTTTGCTAAAATGCTTTGCCCAGCATGATTCTCACAGAAACATCATTACCCAGCATGCTCTTCTTCCGCATGCGCACTAACACACTACGGCCCTATAGGCGTTGGTGGAGGAAGATGCAATGCACTCTAGCAGCATCAGTACCAACCCAGCGGCGCAAATAAACACAAACTAAGGGACATTGGAAATACCGATCGTTTTTCTTCTTACTCCGGTACCGGTACACTGGAGCGGCAAGATGGGAGATCAGAAGGTAAGGCCAGGTCGGGGAACAGGTGTTTCTGATGGTAAATCCTGGTTTCGGGGCGTTGCTGTACAAAGAAAGAAGAGGAGTAGCGGAGGGGACTATATGTGTGGATGGCTTACGGATCTATTTATTGAAGTAATTACATGTGCTCTTGTTAATTAGGTAATGAATTAAAGAATGACGCCGTTAAATCAGTCCTCGTCTTACAGGAAAATAACAAAATATTTCCATTAGTCCGATACCGAAGACACAGCTGCGCCTGCCGGCCTCGATCGAGTGGTCCCAAAATCATATCGATCTTCTTGAGTCTCACTAAAACGTTGTGCAGGTTCCACAGTATGATAGCTACATCGAATAGACCCTATAGGCCTATCTTATACGCCATCGGTGCGACATACTTTATATAGGCTACTGTTATTGTTTCATCCTGACGTCAGGGCCCTTTGGGCATCCCTCTTGCGTCAAAGGAGCATAACCATAACGTCTTTCTTGGTACGAAGTCTTCACTGTCTTTGGGACAGTTTTATAAACGTTTGTGGAGGTTCAGAGTCAGACTTTTAGCCCTGCATGCAAGGCAAGGGTTTGATTCTTATTATGTCGTTTGCCAAGGTTGTTGAGGAAGGTTCTCCTGACCTGACCATAGGCTAGGTGGGGCTATTATTAAATTATGAATGTGCATCCTTCCGCCCTTGGCATGAAGCGTCCTTGCTCCCTGAGTAATTGGTACCGGTACCCCATGTATAGCTCTGATCCATAGCTCTAATGCGTTGAGCTACCCCATGTAGTACTAGTAAAACCATTTGTTTTTCATCCATTCCACGAATCCACGGCCATGCATGCCACTACACAATAAATGATACATTCTAGGAAGTTACAAATATTATGTTTGGCAGTTCAGTAATGGAATGATTTAACCACTCAGGCATATCAGATGCTGAGATGAAGAAAATAACTTTATGCTGCCTGCAGGAATCTCTTCGAAAGATCTCCACGACTTTGGCCTTGAAGAATGAGGAGATCACAAACTTCATCTGCACTCTCAAACAGAGCCTGGAGAACTTGGAGGTACATTTAAACAATACACCAAGAGAAATCTGCAAATGTAACTGCAAATCAGCAGTCAAGTAACCATCCAACCAGTCTCCGAACAAATACGTTTTTTTTCTATTGTTGACTACAATGTTTGTGTCACACTCACACTAGACGAACTCCGGACACGTTCAGGAGGAATTGGATTCTGAATTCATCTCCCTCCACACTGTTCTTGATGAGTTGAAGGAAGGAATGATAACGCGTATCAAACAGGAGAGAGCCAGCCGAACATATGAGCTACAGGTACATGAAGTCATTAGTGGTTTTATCCTTTTACCATATTATTTTGTGTACAGTACATCTTAGCATCAACCACTGTATTCATTAATTGATCAAGTAAATGTTATTAGCTAAGGTTCTCTACAGATGTAGGAACTATACTATTCAAGACACTAGACATATTATTCATACCGGTATTACTATTCTAGTACCTTTACACTATGTTCAAATAGTATTCCAGATGAACATTAAAATTGATATTGGCATACCCCAAAACATCTTACAAATGAATATTTTCATCAAACACAATTTACGTAGTGAGTTTCCTTGCATAATTTCCAAATCAACGTACTGTCCTGACAATTTGTTTTATGCGGTTCCTGCAATTTATGTACAGTATGAACGAAGACTCCTCAAGGCTGTATGATGATGTAGTTAGCTCTACAGCCGCACCAGTGTACACATAATGGTTTTATTGTACTAAAGTGAAGTAGCTTGACTTTTTCGTCTGCTGTACTAAACCCGTGTGTTCTCTTCAGAGTCAGCTGAGTGCCTGTTCAAAAGCCTTGGAGAGTTCAGAGGAGCTACTAGAGACGGCTAACCAAACACTCTGCTCCTCAGAGACAGACAGTTTCACACAGGTAACTGGACGGCCATAGCAGCGTTTTATTGCTACACCGTTCCTTTTTGGTGGTCATTGGTCAGTGATGAATTAACTTATGTCATTTCTCATAGATGATTGAATTGCTTCTTCTAGTGGTGTTTTTGACAAGTATTGATTTAACAACACTTGCTTTTTTTGTTTTTAAGTGATAAAAACTTGATGGGCTGCAACTCAGTATATTCTCTTCGTTCCGTATCCCCTCTCTCCTTTCTCTATTTCCTTACCTCCTCTGCTTCTTCTCCAGGCGGCCAAAGACATTAAGGATAGGTATTGTAACTCAGCTGTCCATTTGCTTCCCCTTCCTGTAGCATCCTTTAACCCAGTGCCTCCCAGTTTGAGTACTGGGGACTCTGAGTACTGCTGGTTTTCATTGTATTTGTCTAATCAATGCAATGACGTTAACTGGTAGGGCAGAAAACCAGCAGAACATTGGGCCCCCAGGACTGGGAGTTGAGTGCCACCATTTTAACCCATCAGCCACCTCCTAATGTAGTGTGCATGCATTCCAGCCAACTAGTAGCAGCAGCAGATGCTCCGTTGCATCCTGGTCTTAAACAACGGGCACTATGATTTTTTTATTTTCTGCTCATTCCACATCCACATTTCCCACTGTTCGTAACTGTCTCTCAATGTCTGCATCATCATGTGTCAACCCCTCCTAGAACGAATGCTGTTCCCTCTCTGCCTCAGCCTTGTAATGTAGGTAGATCAGGACAATCAGATGAGCAGTAGTTACACAGTATAATCCTGAGTGTTAATTTACAAATGGATAATTAACCTTGAGAATTGTACTGTGTAGCAGACTTTACTCAGTGAACTGTATTGTAACGAGCAACTATGGTGACTTCATAGTTCCGACTGTAATCAGGATGAATAGTGGGATATACTTATTTTCCTTTGTGTGTGTGTGTGTGTGTGTGTGTGTGTGTGTGTGTGTGTGTGTGTGTGTGTGTGTGTGTGTGTGTGTGTGTGTGTGTGTGTGTGTGTGTGTGTGTGTGTGTGTGTGTGTGTGTGTGTCTCTCTTTCTTTGTTTGCAGTGTGACAATGGCCCCAGCCTTCCGCCTGTCGCTGAAGGCCAAAGTCAGTGACAACATGAGTCACATGATGGTGGACTTCAGCCAAGAGAGAGAGATGCTACAGGCTATCAAGTTCCTCCCAGGTCTGATGGCACATTAATAAAAGGAATACAGATAGAGATGGAGAGTTTCTAAGTTGTTAATGACAAACAGACAGGGAACCTCGATCGGATTCAAAAGGAACCCATATAAAAATCTACAAAACATAGTGCATCATGGGTAATGTCATGTTAACAAAGCAGATACCTCAAAAAATCAAAAGGGTGAAAAAAGTGTTGTGCCTGACAAACCGTCATCTCTGTTACCTCCTCCAGTGCCGGCCACTCCTGAGATCCAGGTTTCTGAGTGCCAGGTGTGTGACAACACGGTGGCGGTAGTGTGGACCTTACCGGAACCTGACAGCAAGATAGAGCACTACATACTGGAGCACCGACGCACCAACCACGAGGGGCCGCCGCGTCTCAGAGAGGACTACCCCTGGATGGTGGTGGAGGGGATACAGGAAATGGAGCACACACTCACAGGTAGGAATTAAGAGAGCTTGTCTAGAGAGTTATGGATGGGAAACACTGCTAATGACTTTGGTGGCATGTCATCCCCTCACTTCATCCTCTCTTTTATCTCGTTCTCATAGCCTTAAAAAATGTGTTAGCTATATATTTCTTCTTAGTGGGTGATTGATGATACAGAGACGCATTGATGCAAACAGCGGCTGTGTCCCAGGTCAAGAAAGTGCTTCAGCGCTACTAATGTACTCAACGCTCTTGGTAACAAAACAAAGTACTGGCATTGATTGATTGATTGATTGAAATAAGCACAAACTCAATACAAATTGATTGATTGATTGATTGAAATAAGCACAAACTCAATACAAAGACTGTTAACTGTAGCAATGTAGCAATGTAGACTCCATGCATTGTGCTGAAAGGTTGAGACTATTTAAACATTTACACCCATCTTAAACCACTAGAAAAACACAAGATAGCAGTGCACCATGCACATTAGGGAAACAGTGTTTTTTGATTTTTTCTTAGTACCTTTTTCTAGACGGGGCAATCAGTGTGATTGCCCCGTAGTCTTTATGGTGCTTGTTTTCTTATCACACACAAAAAAGAATGACCTGATCATATATATGTCATGTTCTATCTTCCAGGGCTGCGATTTGACACCCGCTACATAACGTTCAGAATAAAGGCATGTAACAAGGCTGTGGCAGGAGAGTTCTCTGAGCCTGTCACGCTTGAGACACATGGTGAGAGCTTTGGACATACACACTAATCTATTTCAGCAGTAATATGATATAGAGCTGCAAGATTTTGCTACAGAAAGCCTTCAAAGCCTTCATGGCCTTTCTGAGTGGAGTTTAGATATTCTCTCACATGGGTTTCTTCTGGGAGCTCTGGTTTCACGTTAAGGCCATACTCCAGTTCTAAGCACTGGCCTTAGAGCAGGAGTTGGTCCAAACTGGTCAAATAGAGTGGACAAATGTCCCCACAGGGATCTATAAAGTTGAACTTAACCTGTGTTCATTTCTTCCTATAGCTTTCCTGTTCAAGCTGGACTCTGGCTCATCCCACCAAAACCTGAAGGTAGAGGACATGAGTGTGGAGTGGGACAGCTGTGGTGGAAAGATACAAGACATCCGCAAAGACGTAAAGAACAGAACCAACTCCCCTATGCACTCCCCAGCCAGGTTAGACTGAATGTAGACACATACAGTGTATTTGACCTGTCCCTGGGGATACACTGATGTAAAGAGCCCTCTGTAAGATTTAAATAATTACAAATGGTCTTTGTAGACTCAGACTATGTTTTATTATTCATATTTGTGGTGCATGTTTGAGGAACTAGCTGTAAAGAAATCAATAAAGACTCAATGTCAACCACTATCCATATCCAGTACAACTAGAAATGCATAGTCAGTCAATTGGATCTAAAGTTACATTATGCAATATTTTATTTATCTCAGTTTTTGCAGAGTTAGACATGAATACCTGCCATCCACTTTATCCCTCAACATAGCTCCGACTTGTCTTTTATCAGGACAGCCCTGATGTCCCCAAAGAGAGCTCCAACTGCTCGAGTCGGCAGAGACAGGTTTACAGCCGAATCCTATACAGTGCTGGGTAAGTTACAAAATGATACAAATGAGGTCAGGCAGATATGTTCTATAGTGGGTTTACTGGGTTATGTGCATCACTCAGTGGGCTATCTAACTCTGACATATCACTAGCATCTGACCTTAATTTGGCGGATCATTTAAGCATGCCACTTTGCTGTTCATTCCTATGTTGTTCTCCTCGCTGTCTCACACCATTGCTGCTGTTGAAATGCATTGCTTTCCTCCTACCACCGTCCCAGCTCCACCTATAGGAGCCTCTGTTGTCCCTTGGAGAATTTGTTTTGCTGTCAAGGAGTTTTGTGCTTCATCTCTCTGCTCTGAAAAGGTTGTCTTCTAATTATGCTGAACAGGGACCAATATATATAGCACACTGAAACATAATATAACATAAAAAACAAACTTAATTCTGAAGTCATCCACTTATGACTTCAATATGACCTTAATTTTGTATAGCTTTTATAGACAGTAGGTGCGTTTCCATAAAGCCGTTTTATTGCGCATTAAGGGCAAGTGGAATCTAATTACATATAATTTTACAGTTTTTAAGACGTGGGGGCGGGTGCAATGTCATATTACAATTATGGGCCAGGTAAGAAGCGCTTTCGACACCCCGTGGTGTGAGCAAAACGGCCTTGAATTAGTCATGGGAGTGTTTAAGGGAGTTTTGAGGCTTACCCAATGAACATGTCCGTACTATTCTCTTTACGACACCAGCTGATGATGCGCCCTTTTCGGCAAGTGGTATTACATTTCTGCAGACTGGCACCATAGACATGACATGACTTTGTCACATTTGGGTTAATTATTCATATTGCACTGCATGCTGTCACCTTTATGCCTCCAAAGAACAGATCCACAAGCTGTCACAGCCATGATGTGCATAGCTTGTAGGCCTATGTCTCTATTTTGTTAAGTAACTTGCCGTTTTCATTGGAAAGTCATTACAGCGGCGCAGCCATATGCTAAGGGAGGGAGATATACGCACATCGTCACTTAATTTGTTTCTGTTCTAAGCATGAAAAACAGCTGTAAAAATCTTTATTCTAGTTGATTTGATTCATAAATGAATAACTAAGACTTTGAAATGGCACCTACCTATACCTTTCAGATCGGAATGGAACTGCGAGTAGATACGCAGCATTGGCTGGCAAATTGGCAATCCATGCGTAATGTTCCCAGAATCGTCTAACCCCCGAACATACAAGTTCGTTTGATATTGTTTAATTTGATAAAAATAGAACCATGTACCATACAGCGAATGAAAGCAAGATTCCTAAGGAATATGGGGATTTTTACATTTCAAAAAACGGTTGAGAAATGAGAGAACCATGAGTGTTTATAATATCAAATATTATAAGAATAATATGAAAGACAAACGGGCTGTGAAGAGCTCAGCTCACCATCCCGACAAGGAGGAAATATAGCCTATAGTGCATGCACGTATATGCACTGACTGTTGCACACACGCTCTTTATTTGTTTCTATTGAAAAACACCAGTAAAATAACGTTTATTTTATTTTACTTCATTCGAGTCACGACGAAGGAATGAGTTGAAATGCCATACGTGCGCCATGCGTATTGCTGCGGCCCCAATGTTATGGTCTTCGCTCGTAGCATATTATTGAAGAAGAATTGAGTCGGGTGTGATACAGCGTATGAAAGCAAACCTCCCAATGAGTATGGAGATGTTTTAATTTCTAAAAAAGGTTGAGAAATGAGCGATATATGACCCTTTATAATCTCAACGAGAAAGCCAGAACGCTCGCTGTTGCCATGTGTCATAGAAACAAGTAAATAGGTCTATAAACATACTCCCAAAAGAATCGCATATAACAGGGGTCTACAACCTATTTTAAATGAAGTGCCATGTTTTTATTTTCTAGATAGTGAGTCTGCCATATCAAGATTCCTTTTAATGACACCACATTAAAATTTCCAGCATATTTTGATTGTCCACAAATATAAAGTTCTTCCTTCTTTTTACATATTTTCTTGCACATTGTTAGAATGATCATTATAAATATATATCCCCCTGCAGTCAGAGTTCATTGTTTTAATGAATGAATGTGATGCATTGTGAGCTGGTAGATCTGCTATTTTCAAAAGTAATCTTTGAAAAAAGTGACAATAAGAATATTTTTGAAAAATGTTATTGAAACATTTAAAAACACAAATCTGTCATGGGGGTCACTGGCTTAGTTGGGCAAATGCATTCATCTGGGGGTCCTTGACATGGGAATGTCGCTGTGTGAGGATCACTGGTTTAAACAACATTAGGAGGAAAGCCCAAATAAGCACTTTAGAAACAAGAAAAGCAACCACAACTACCAATATTTACAAGCAACTTTGCAGAAAAAGAAGCCGCTTATAATAAACAGCAAACAGACATGGCAACACTCCAGCAGCACTCCAGAGCCACTCAAGTGTAAAATCAAACAGTGCTTTTTGCTTTTAAGACGTGGTCAGACCCAGGCGGAATCGGTATGCGCTGAGTGTTTTTAGGTCAAGGGGCTTAATAGCAACTAGCGCAAAGCGAAAATAATTAACATATGGACACTCCCCCAATGCTAAATGATGCAGGAACGTGGTATTCCATATGAGTGAGCGCTCACCACGGCTTCCATAATACGAAAAGGCGCAGAGCGAGGGCGAAATCTGTATTACCGCATGGGTTTTTCGTCTTGCTTAATAGGGCCCTGTGTCTCTAGAAATGTGTCAGTCATTCATATTTATGGACAAACACGTCCTTCACTCTTGTGAATCTCCAGCTGACACCATGATCGACGCGGGCCAGCAGTACTGGGAGGTACGATTCGACAAGGAGAGCAAGGCCTTCGCTGTGGGCGTGGCCCTACGGAGTCTGGGTCGATTTGACCAGCTGGGGAAAAGCAGCGCTTCCTGGTGCATCCATCTGAACAACTGGCTCCAGCAGAGCCTCACAGCAAAGCACAACAACAAGGCACGGACCTTGGACTGTCCAATCCCTGATCGTATAGGTGTCTACTGCAACTATGAAGAAGGTAACCACTGCTCAAACAAAGTATCGAAAGGAAAATAAAGTAGTTTAGAGTTGAAGTGAAGACGGATAAACTTAAATACTGTATGGAGTCAGTAGACTATAGACTATAGTGCTGAAAGCTTTCTAATGAGTGTGAGAGTGTCTCACAACCAAAAGACCTGCAGGTTCAATATTTCAATGAATAAGTTATTCTTTAAAAATCACACCGTATGAAGTGAGGGGCGCTCTTATCAGCATACATCATCTCAATCCAGCCAATCACAATTTGCGTCCTCACTTTTGTCTTCAATGTTTGCGTTTACACAATGTTCGTGTTTGCACAAACACTAAAAACTGGCCATTCATTGTCAATGGCATTCAATGTTCGTGTTTGCACAAACACTCAAAACTGGCCATTCATTGTCAATGGCATTCAATGTTCGTGTTTACACAAACACTCAAAACTGGCCATTCATTGTCAATGGCATTCAATGTTTGTGTTAGGACAATGTTTGTGTTTACACAAACCCTCAAAGCTGGACATAGGAGGGACTAGCACCCCTCAAAAATAAATGAAACCAAAAGTGAAGTTATTTCATCAAAACCAAGCTAAGAATATATTGACTTTGAGTGAACTACCTCAAAGCTTGTAGATCTGGGTGCAGGCATGTGAGTCCGACAGTCATTATTCCGACACCCTAACCTAACCCTAACCGCATGTGGACGCCACGCGTGAATGTTATCGGTTAGCTCCGAGTCCTCTAGCATTTACAGCAGAGCATGTTAGCAGATGCATTTCAAAACATTTACACATAACCAACCGACCAAACCATTGACAATAAACCTAACCATATGACTCTTAACTCAACGCTGAGTAGCAATTGAATTGAGTAGGAGTATGATCACCAACACAGAAGTAGGAGTTTGATCATCAAACACAGCAGCAGAGCATGCTGCCACGAAACATTCAAGCACAGGAGGAAGTGGAAGTGACATCACTTTTATACTGATCACATGATTGACAGATTAACATGTTTGGTACCTGGGTTATGTAATGTCAATAATTCTCTTCAAAACTCTTCTGTTTTTCTCTCTGCAGGTATTCTGTCCTTCTATAATAGCAAAACCAAGCAGCTGATGCACACCTTCAGAGTCAAGTTCCAGCAGCCAGTAATACCAGCCTTCATGGTGAGAGTTACTCTGTTATTTTGAGTATAAGAATACCCTTGATATTGACTGGCTATTATGTGCAATCACTGACTTTGTAATAGTCTCAATTGTGTATGGTGAATGTATACATTAAAAGTTATCCGTTGTAGTTTTGACCACTTTGATGAAATTGCACTACAGATCACAGTAGGAAAATAAGGATAAATGATGAACCACCTAAGCCTAGCGTGAGACACATATTCAAACACATAGAATGTATACTGTTTTACCAGTATTTCCAGGACACAACAGAGCTCACTTAATTTCATTCAAACTGAAATAAATAAATACATTTGAATAGGACCAAATAAAACAATATTGACACAAATTAAAGTGCTAAAACAAACAATGGCCAGCAGTAGCATGTGCCCAAACAACAAAAGCCAGTAGCAGCTACCATGCTTTCTCACCGCATGGTGAGAAAGCAGGGTAAGAGGGGAACACCATTTCTGTAGCAGAGTCAAATGGCTCTCTACTGGGAGGAACTAGACTTTTATACTGCAGTTTTCAGCAGTATGATCACGGATAGTAAATGTTGCTGCTAATACTTACATACTTGGACTTTATTTTCTCTCCCAGTAATGGAGTCTTTTCACTGTGTTGTATTGATACTTAACATCTGAATTATTCCTCCACCCTTATATAATTAATAACCCAATTGCTCTGTTCATGTTTATCATTGTTGTGCTTTACCATGTTCCCTCTGCTTCCTCCTGCAGGTGTGGAACGGTACTTTCTCAGTACAGACGGGCCTGCAGGTTCCCAGTGTGATTCAGAGCGGCCAGAGGAAGAACAGCGGTACCAGCAGCTCCAACGCCAGCCTCACCTAGTAGTACCATAACCCCCCCCCCACACACACACACACACACACACACACACACACACACACACACACACACACACACACACACACACACACACACACACACACACTCAGCTGGCACAACAATGGCCCTGCGCTGCTTTGCACAGCCAGTCACCTGCTGCACAACTTTATCTCTGCCCCTGGCTGTGGTCAGAGCCATATTGATTTTAAGGTAGTCCCCAAACACATTGTTGGTGCTGCATGACAAACATTGTCGTGGGAGGTAATACGTAATCGAAATATCCTCCCAGTGGCAGAACTCTTCAGTTCTATGACTCTGGACGTTTGTGATGCCATGGAGAAACGTTTCATGGTGGTTTGACCAGATAGTAGCTGCTCACCGCATATTCATTTAGCTCTGTCCCACTGCTACTAGAGCACTGGTTTATTATGGCGCTGGCCGCTGCTCTCCCACTTCATCTTCACCATACTGTCTGTCACCATGTTGTCACCATAGAGCACCGAAGTTTGATGTAATTTACACATCCTACCTGGGTCACGTATTTTTTCCCCCATTCTGAATTCCCATAGACTTGTTTAATATTACCTCAAATAAGAACTGTGTTCTAAAAATAAACAAATGAGCACGGCGGTTTCACTCATATGGATATGAAGCATCAACTGAAGCGCTAGCGTTACCGGAACTTACCGCTGCCGCATTAGTTACATTTCCGTCAGAAACAGTCTGTCAAATATTAGTGACAATTTGTTTATTTTTGGACCGCAATTCTTATATGAGACGATTCTAAGATGTTATTCTCCATAGAAAAATTACTTCCGTGACCCAGGGGATG
Source organism: Electrona antarctica (assembly GCF_951216825.1). Lineage (NCBI taxonomy): Eukaryota > Metazoa > Chordata > Actinopteri > Myctophiformes > Myctophidae > Electrona > Electrona antarctica. The sequence goes on from NC_136812.1 coordinate 15,950,134, forward strand.
AACGAGTACTTCGGTACTACAGTGTAGAGTCTACAGTCATGCCAGCTGCAGGTGAGGGCCGGGGAAATGACCTCTCTCATCTAACCTAATTCTGCTCTCCCTGTGCCTTCGTTCCTACCTAATCTCGCATTCAGTATAAAAGGCCAAATAGAGGGATCCATAGCATATTGCTATGTCAACATTTCAATGCAAGATCTGAGAATCTACTCTACTGAAACAATGTGTACGTGTCCATATAACCATGTCGTAAAGTAGTTGGAGTAGAAATCTTCATCACAGTAGTCAGTGTTCTAGTCAGAATATTCTACCTTTAATTTTCTATGTAATTGCTAACCAGTGCAAAGTCAGCACACTCAACAGATCTACATACGTATGTAATCTAATGATCTGCTTCTAGACAGTGGAACTTTATTAACTGTAGTTCATTACTGAACCAGGAATGTATTCAACTCTACTTTGCCAGCACTAGTTTATTATGAGGTCTGACATTAAGACTAACTAATAACATACTGTAATTTAGTTGTATTACTTACCATTACAAGGTAAATTTTTGCCAGCTGTATGTGCTGCAATTTTCTTTTTGGTCCCACCCCACTATGTGTGCAGCAAACCTACTATACACTCAGCATAGCCTGCAATTGGATGCCAATTGTGACAACTGGATGGCATATCATGACTCGACTGTTTGCTAAAAATTGTGTTTTCACTTGTGGTAAGAATCATTGAGTGGTATCCATCGGAGAAGTAACCATATTCTGGAGATAACTTGACTTGACTTGTAACTTGACTTGTACTGTAATCATGTACAAATTCTACTCACCCAAGATCTATTCTGTACTGTAGACATGAGGAACATTTATTATGTCGCACAAACCCTCGATGAGTGTCGCTCGACAAAAAATACACATTTGTATGTGAAAAAACTGTCACTTTTAGTGAGTAACAGGTATCAAAAGGATTGTGAGGCGCAGTATAAATTATGCATAATGCCTGTATGTGTACATGTTTGTCAACCTCATATCTTGCTTTTATTTCCTGACGAGAGCAGCTATTATGAGCAGTGGACTAGCCTTATTGCCTAATGCCTATTATACCCTGCCAGTCAATTGCTTTTTAATCTGGTGTCCAGGTGGTCTAAAAGATTCCTTGGTGAGAGAGATCAGGGCGGTATTCAAACTCTTCAGCGCTAGAGTTCAGAACCATTGTTTATATCGGAAGAGCTAACTCATATTAAGCTCTGTCTTTATATATCTGCTAGCCAGGTTAGAGGTCTAGTTGGGTGAGAAAGAACAATGAGAGCTTGATTCTTACAGGGGGTTACTAATGTTACTAAGTCTTTATTTGTGTGCCACTTGACCTCTGCATTGCTTCCATGTTACACAGTACGAGGTGTCAGGTTGCTCTATGTGTATGTACTGTATGTATGCGTCCTCTGGATATCTGTCTGTCATAGCCTTGCGATGCTTTAAAGTTATTTTAACGTTGTTTCATACAATAATTTCACAATGTATTGTAAATAGTTATTTTTTTTCCACTATAATGTATGAGTCAAATTGAGGAAATAAAGGAGTTAGAGCACGCTGTGGATCCTCAGTTACTGTGCAATGTGCATTCCTCTTAGACAAAGGTTGGAAAGACAGTAAAATGCGGGAAAGCATTTGTGTCATTTCATGATTTTTTTGCATTGGCTATTAAAAAATAACCGATATACAAGCTCACAGCATGTAACTTTGTGAAGTGCTGCAAGCTTGTACATCTGCTATTTCTGTTTGGGTTTTTTTAATTCTTGAAAGTTTTTAAATTATGTATACGTTAGTTTACATAGTATAGTATAGTTTTCGAACAATTGATTGAATCGGCCTCAGATCTTAATGGATTAAACACAATGGGGAGTAAAAGTCAGGAATTCACAAACAGATTTTCACCATTCACCTTAAATAAAACCTTTAAATCTACCCATATTTATTCAGAATACGGTTTATGGAAAAAGTATTAATATGATGTACATTTTATAACGAAAAGAAAAGTCATTTTCTCTGACATAAGAGAAAATTGTCACTCACAAACTTAAAATGTACAAACCAGAAACAAACAACACTGATAGGTAAAAATATATACAGTATACAAAATATAATATAGTGTTGATTATGTAATTAATACAAAAAGAATAATGTGTTTTCCTTCATTTCCTTGGAACAAATGTGCAACACTTAGAGGAACAGAGTGAGGATAATGAGACGTGTTGTACATTGTGCACCCCGATTTACAGTCACTTCATTTGCTAGTGAGTTTCCAACGACAAGTAATCGATTAGGTGTTTTATCTTCCAGACTGATGGGCCGCTGACAGGCGGCAGAGGATTAGGAAGATCCTGTGCCAAGATGTGAAGGAGGGGTCAGTGCAGGCAGCGTATTCACACGGTGGCCTTTTTTGCCCTTACATCAGACTGGAATGTGGGAAACCCCACCACAACTGTATTTTCCCACCACCTGAAGTATAGTCAGTGGTATGGAAGCCGGGAACAGAGACGGGCCTCTCATTCAGTTTCATCAAGAGGTGACGGGGGTGGCAGTTGATTTATTTGCGGCCCCTTGGGAACCGGAATGTTCCCAGATCGAACCCAGGCTCCACTAGAGTTAGTGTCGAAGTGTCCTTGCACAATTCTCTGAACCCCTAATTGCTCCCGATGAGCAGCTTGGTGCCTTGCATGGTTTCGCCCATGTCTGAATGGGTGAATGTAATGCACAATTATTGTAAAGCGCCTTGAATAAATGTTCTATATAAATGCAACATTTACCATTTTACCAGTCTTAGGCTCAGCCAACAAATACCCCAGCGATACCTTCTTGTGTGTCCGAGTTCTTCCAGGGAGACTTCCTGGCTGGTTTCTAGTTGATGTCACCACCAGAAGAGGTCACTATGACATAATTCGTCTCTTCTCCAGCTTTTGTCTCAGTTCCTCTGTGATGGCTAAAAGGGAACAAGGATGTGTCAAAAATATGAGACTATTCAAACAAAATAATTCAATATTTGTATTTAATGATGACTTGCATGTCTGGCATTGGATACAGTGTAGGAAGCCAGGAGAGACATAAACTGACAGAGCATCATATACTAGCAATTTATATTTCATTGTCCATTATGGTCATTTGTATTTGATACCATTGTCAAAACATAGATTTGACAATGAAGCTATTTACAATAGCCGACTATCAGAGATAGCATGGGATAAGCATACATGTATACATTAATGAATCAAAGTGTTCAAATACTGTAAGCATCAGCAGTTGACATTGTGTGGACTTACTCTGTGCCAGAGTGTCATGTGGGACGGAACCCACACTGAGCCTCCTCGTCCTTCCATCCTGGTTGTCTGCAGAGGACGAGGGAAGAGTAAAGGTGCGAGGTGCGGCCGCGGGACCTAGGTTGTCTACAGAGGACGAGGGAAGAGTAAAGGTGCGAGGTGCGGCCGCGGGACCTAGGTTGTCTGTAGAGGACGAGGGAAGAGTAAAGGTGCGAGGTGCGGCCGCGGGACCTAGGTTGTCTACAGAGGACGAGGGAAGACTAAAGCTGCGAGGGGAAATGGTAGGAGGCATCAAGGCTTGTTTTGGTGCTTTCCTCTCAAGACCTGCAACATAACAGGAGACACAGGGTTAATACATTATCACTAACTCTGTTGACAAACAGACAGACAGACAGGCATGTGTGTGTAATTAATTGATTCATTGATTGATTCACTGATTGATTAAAAAGCCCTTGTTTGCTCACCAGAACTTGGTATAGAATCACAGGAATTTGAACTGTCAGGCAGTGGACAGATATTCAACACTGAAATCATAGATTATCGATGCAGGAGAGATTAACATGATTAATACAGAAGAATCAGAAGACGAGACGTTTGCAGTGTCTGTGTCTACATTGAATATCAATAACTTCCAATGCAGAGGATGAAAAGAGATGACTCACCTGGCAGACGGAATGGAACAGGAGGGCGCACAACGAGTTCTTTCTCTTTCTCCGTCCCTGTTTGAGCACAGACAGACAGCGGTAAACAACAGGTCCATGGGTATGAAGTCAGACCTGTTTGCGATTGATTTGAGTGTGGTGAGTGTAAGTATGAAGAGAATGAATGGTGAAGGATAGATTGATGGGACTGTGGGTAAAATCACTCACATGTGTCATTCAGGTATAGTTTCTCACCCGTCTCAAACTCTGGCTCTGGCAGTGGTATTCTTGGACCTGACACAACACAAAATGTGGTACATGAAATATTCAAAGACAACTACCAACAGTGGCAATGTACTGGGGTTGCTAAGACTGTGCACACTTAGTAAATCTTCCCAAGATAAACAAAGGTTAAAAAAAATAGTAATCCAGGAAAAGAAAATATTTTTTGACTACACAAAGACGTTGATATTGACCTAAAATGTAAAGGCTTCCTCTGTGTGTGTGTGTGTGTGTGTGTGTGTGTGTGTGTGTGTGTGTGTGTGTGTGTGTGTGTGTGTGTGTGTGTGTGTGTGTGTGTGCGTGCGTGCGTGCGTGCGTGCGTGCGTGCGTGCGTGCGTGCGTGCGTGCGTGCGTGCGCGCGCGCGCGTGCGTGCGTGCGTGCGTGCGTGGGAGACTTGGCCTGCTTGCTTACCTGGTCTGGGAGGACATGGCACTTGTGGAGGGATAGAGTCTGACAAGGCACTCTGAACGCTCTTCTCCCCATTCTCTTCATCTGACTGAACAAACACTGCAGACACACACAGGATTAGAACAGAATGCTTTAATGACAGAAGCCATGCACAGGAGCTATATTTAATCTGTGGTGGACAAATACATGGGGTCAGAGGTGAAGGTGCAGAAGGTTTAACTAGCAAGTGGATAGGTGAATGCGTGAGTTCGAATAAGGAAGTGAGTCAAGGCGAAATGGTAAAGTAGCTGCCCACCACTGCAAAGTCTGGGGGTTTGAAACTAATCTGGCTTTGTTGACCGTCTACACAAATACAATTGGCCTGTTTTCGGTGGAGGGAAGCTGGGCGGGGAGGGTGATATTTAAGCAATATTACACGAGAGGGTGTGGTTTAACGTGATTATTGCCACGACAGTGATGCGGTCAGGAACGAGGCGTAGTCGAGTTCCGCAAGCATCACTGAAGCAAGCATCACTGAAACTGTTGTATAATTGCAATTATACAACAGTTACCCTTAAAACTAAGAAAATCTCTGAAAAAACATATTTTTTAATGACAGATGTAGTCACTATGACCACAAATGTCCCAAGAAACTAGCTAGCCTAACCACCGAGGTTGCTGTGCTCTGGGAAAACAGAGCAGCTGAATTCTTTGTTTTGATTAGGTGTGGAGTGGTGCTTTTGAACCACAGCTAGAAGGCTGTTTCAACCAATCCGATTGCTTCCTCGAAACGACCTGTTGTATAATTGTCACTACACGTACCCTTATATGGGCTGGGGCAACACCCGTTGCCCCTGCCAGTAGAAGTTAAGCTAATCATCAATCAACCATAAATCTAATTAAATAAATAGAGATGAAATAAATAACCGTGGGAAAAAAGGCGAAAGAGGTAGAGAAGATTAAAATGAAAGAAATCTTTCGTACTGATGTTCTCATCATAGGTTCCGTCCATGATGAACGGCGTCATAGTTCCGCCGGTTTTCTTCACCATACTGCTAATGACATCATGCAGCGTGGCGCAGATGATCTGCACAGAGAGCATGCAATGCAATGATTTAATGACCACTAATGGACAGAGAGAACAGGAAATGACCCAGATTAGAGGCCCAGGTTTTATGTACCAGATAAATATTATGTCAATAATATAATACAATAACCGTTTCAAAAGAGCCACATATTAGAGAATCATTTACCACTCTTTACACACATACATGCACACACGCGCACACAGTCCCACACACAGGTTTGATTAATATCCACTGTAATAACATTCCCTCATGTCCTACAGCACAAATATACAGTAGGAGAACTACAAACTATGGTGATTAATTTGACAGTTAAATACATTTGATATTTGATTTAATTGATACTTGATTATTACAATCATTATTATTATTATTATTATTATTATTATTATTATTATTATTACTATTATATTTTTATATAATATTTGATTTGATATTTGATAGTAAAACAGAATACAGAATGTCCACTATTTTGCACATGATATAATGGCTGGATGAGAACATACCTGGATATTGAATTGCCACAATATTACCAAAGGATTTAATTTAATTTTTTGCTTGGTTTCAGGTTGACTAAAAGAGCCCAAGGTTCAATCGCTTAAACCAAATTCGTTCATACTTTGCTGTGCACTGTCATTCAATGAAGTATACAATACATTAGGCTTTACTGTGGCACAAGTATATATTCCAATCACAGAACATATCCATTTAATACTCACAGGCTGGTCTACATCGATGGCAAAGCTTCCATCATGTTTGCGTGCCACGCGGTAGTGTCTGAATACTGACCTGTTTGAGAGAGAGAGAGATAGGAAAATACATAAAGAGAGGATATATGCCATATACTGTATGCAGTGTTGAAAAAGGTGTTGTCAAAATAAACCAAACATGGGTATAAATAGGTTGCTTTGTCTTGATGTGATGTTATCGTTTTGACAATGGTATTAGAGAAAAGATAAACCATGATCTCATGATCTGACTGAATTCAAACACATGTTGACACTGAGAGGAACTTGCATAAGGCTAAACTTGAAGGACCACTTCACTACTTTTCTATCTTCATATTGGTCTTCACGAATGTTCATGATAAAATTCCACAATTATTTTCTACTCAGTCTGTGTCTCATGGGCTGTGGGTAGTTCAGAAACCCTAATTTAATAGAAACCACAGGCTTTCTATTCCTGAAAAGTTGCAATGCGATAATGGAAGCCATCATTCTCACGAATTGAAATATTTAAAAACAAAATCTTGGTTAAAAAAGAAAATCTGCCTAACGATGATGACTGGTTTCTGTACAACTATATTATAGTGTGTGTGTGTGTGTGTGTGTGTGTGTGTGTGTGTGTTTGTGCGTGCGTGCGTGCGTGCGTGCGTGCGTGCGTGCGTGCGTGCGTGCGTGCGTGCGTGCGTGCGTGCGTGTGCGCGCGCGTGTGTACCCATTCATTTCTTGTCGCGTGGTGATGGCAAATGAGGTTCCATCCCTCCCTGGTCTCAGCAGAAGGTTTCCTTTATCATGGTGTCTCTCCAGCATCAGCTCTGCTTCCATACGGGACACGTGGTGGTAACACCTGCACCAAACACACAAAGATGAAGAAAGCTGATTATACTACATCACACAAAAGCATCAAAAGACACACACACACACACACACACACACACACACACACACAGCTCTTCTTAGTCGGATGATTATGCTGTAGCCTACTCACGCTGGCATGTCACCCACAGGAATAACATAAATGTTGGTGTCAAAGGAAGGCGAAGGTGCAACGGGTTGAGGAGAAATGGCCTGCATTCTTTCTTTCTCTCTCTCTATTGTCTCTTTCAGCATGTGTATCTGACCAGGTAACAGGTTGAGGGAGGAAGGCACTGAGAGCTGAATGGAAACACACACACACGCAGTCTGTAATTATAGCTGTTGAACAAACACACTCTTTGCACAGTGGAATCCTCTGTGTTCATTTAACTCGTGAGAGTGTACAAATGGAACCAAATACTGGACCCGTAAGGCAGTGGTTCGCAAACTTTTTCATGTAAAGGATTCCCAAAATGATATGGAATTTGCCACAGACCCCCATCTCATCTCATCTCACTTTGAGAACCACTGCCGCGAGGCACTGGTGCATTTTGTTCGATGTGTACACTCTCAGAGTTAAATTAACATCATTAACACAAATAAGCCACATCCATTAAAGTGTTTGTGTGTGCGTTTGTGTATGTATGTGTTCAATTTACAGTAATGAATGTTGCATTCAAGTTAAGCACATTTTATTGCTTCTTTTATTTCCTTACATGGACCATTAACATTTAGACTCCAACATCCATTGCATCATATCAATTCCGTCATATCAATTCACAGCAGCCGTAAAAGTCCCTTTCAATTCATCACATTTGAATGTTTGATTATATTGCCCTGATAACCAAGCAGTGACATAACCTGGAGAATAAAAATCGTTTGTATGCATTACGGGAATCTAGACTCCACCAATTCCAAACTCAATAACATACCTGAACCACGGAATATATGAATCCTTTCCACAGCTCACGAGCTTCGAGGCTAGGGGCCTGTAGACAGGGAACATTAATACTCTGTTAAAAGTGGTGACTTTTCCTAGTTTGAGACAGAGTTGGTTTACATGTTAAGAGAACACTTAATGAACTCTGAGAGCATAGATTTTCTACACACCCAGAGTAAACTGAACACTAAGGATTTTACGGTGTATATTATTCAGTAATATTCCTCTTACAGTTAAAGGGATGTCTTCATCCTTTAGACGCAGGATGAGCCTGGCTGCATCTAATTTCCGGTCACGGCTACAGTCATCTGTTATGGAGATGAAGTTGTTGAGGTCCAGCCTCTCTACATACTGGGGTGGCGCACGCATGCACGTACACACACACACACACACACACACACACACACACACACACGGAATGAGATGTCACATTCCTAGTGAAGGGTTTTATCAATAACAGCTGCTGACCAGCCATACAGCTGTACCGGTCTACAGTAGCCTACTTCTAAAGAAAGTGACTCACCTCAGTGTCTTTGCTGTTGTTGAAGAAGAAAAGCATCTTTCCACACAGGCAGGTCCACAGTTTCCGAGATGTCTGCAACCACATAGACAAACAGACAGCAAGACAGACAGAGGGACAGTTATTTAGTCGATCCACCACAAAAGGTGAAGGTACAAAGAGGGGGAAAAGTAGTATCTGTATTATTAACCCGGTCCCTAGAACACTAAACATATTTTTGTTACACCATCACTAAACACGGGTATATTTACCCAATTAAATATTCCATACAAAATATTTCTCATCAAACATACAGCAATACATGGCAAATTGAGGTCCTCTTCTTTAATATTTCATCATGACTTTTCACAACAAAAAAAAAAGAATCGATATCATTGGGGGCCCTATCATGCAAAATCTGTGAAAAATTTGCATATTATTTTTTTAAATATATATATAAAAAGAAAAGAGCATCATGAAGGTACTAAAAGACCCACCCACCTCAGACATCAACAACATTATGAAAATTACAAAAATATACTATTGTCCGGGTAAAAATCACCCGTGTTTAGTGTTATAGGGTTAAATATGCTAGCAGCCAAAGACAGAGTGAGTGTGATGTGTTCTACTATATTCATGTGTGTCACAACTCACAAATTATTAAATTAAGGTGTGTAGGATGAACCTAAGTTTGCAGGCTTTGTTTCAAATATGTGTAATGAACTACTGTACACTACATACATACAGTACTGCATTGCAGAGAGACCCAGTGGAAATAAATACCTAGTACAAGACACAAAACACGGTCAACCTTTAGAATAATGTCATTCAGTTCATGAGACAAGAGCTTGTGGTTGACCGAGAGTGTGAATTAAATTAATGATTTTTAGTGACAGTGATTAAAGTGGTCAGTTAGATACTCCTCTGCAGACACATGGAGGAAGTAGCTCCATTTTCCTCACAAACATCATTGAGTCATACTATTTGTGAGAACAGGAAGGTATTAGACTTGTGACAAAGATATGTAGAATGTATTGTCCAAAATTACTTCACTGCACAAACATCACTGGAAAAACACAAATAGAACAATTTCTATATTATGTCAAGCATCTTTTTCTGAATTATGTTTTGTAAAACAAAATGTTCTTATCGGACAACACATCTACAGTATACTGATAGGCTATATCTGTGATATATCTGTCATAGACTGATAAATCGGACAGGCTCTATAATAAAATTGCAATGCAAGCTTTACCAAAAGTATTTTTTTTACTTATACCCTCTATCTATTGCATGGGTTTTCAACAGGTGGTCCGTGGACCACTGGTGGTCCGTGAAGGTATTGCATGTGGTCCCTAACCATGCATTTAGTAATGTAGGAAAGTGAAGATTCATATTTGAATGTATTGTGTTGACCACAAGTTGAGAAACAATGCAGTAAATGATCTGGTGACAAATGATGACGCGTCGATGTTGTCAGTTACTGGGAAGTCGGATGTCAAGAACTTCCACAGAAAAGTGAGTTCGAATCTCAAGGGAAACCGTACCGGATTGCCTGGTTGAGTCACCATTATAAGGAAATGTGCCCATAATCAATCGCAAGTGTCTGCTTACTCATAGAATAAGTTACAATGCACAGCAACATGAGTTTAATATGGAAGGTTAATTTCTTTCCCCCACACCACGACCATACTGTATCCCCCCTCCCAACACAACAATGGTACCCAGGTTGATTCTCAGTCAGGGTGGTGGTCCCCAGGTTGATTCTCAGTCAGGGTCTATTGAATACAGAATAGTTTGAAATGCCACATGTAGGAATCACTATAAACTGGTGTTCCTGGTCTATATCAATGTCAGGCCAAAGTCACTGTTAGTCAAGTGTGATGATAAATGACTAGAAGATTGTAGAAAGCTGGATTACAACTATCACCTATATATATGAACAAATGTTTAAAGTTTAACCACATCAACTCTAGCGTCCCTATTATGAGGAGAACATTCAGCCAAAATAGCAGATCTACAAGCTCACAATCGGCTATTTTCAGTGAAGAGATGTGGTGTGGAGGACAAAAGGACATAAAATCATAATAATAACTGTTCAATAATTATGAGAAGTTAAGGCTGTTTGGGTCTTAAAAGAGGTAGCTTGATGATCATGCCCAACCTGTTCTAATCTTTATGGTGCTTAGATTACAAAAAGTAGACAGACTGGTTATAGGGAAACATGTGAGACTTTTCACCTTATCGGAAAACCAAAGTGCACACACACTTAACAGCCCTCCCACTTCCTAGAAACTATTCATCTTGTCACAGACTACAACGCCCATGAAAAACAACATTTATCCCACTCAGCCATGGGTGACATTTTCCAAACCTTCTGATATTTGTTAATCATTACAACAACTAGGACACGTGAATAGACCACTGGCTTACACACTGCACCAACAGGCTTTTTATACTGCCGTAATGCATTAGTAAGTTAGGCTTTAATATTGAGCAGCGCTCCTGTAACCCATAACAGAATGATGTTCATATGTCCATGCCCCATTTGAAACAAAAGAAAACATCCATGAAGGACACAGTAGCCTACATTGAGTTAGTTGACCAGTCTGAAATGCGCCACTGTAAAACATGAATATTGGATCAGATTTGGTCACATTTGGGATTTTTTAAGAGTCATGGTTAGACAGACCTTAAACAGGCTAATGATATGTTAGGGCAACTTAAATTGAAAAGCTTAAGGAAATACACATTTGTCTCACATCAATCTCAAATTTGTAAGAATGACTCATGTGGAAGCATGCACACAAGCAGTAAGCAGACAGACAGACACACACACACACACACACACACACACATATCCGCACGCGCTTGCAAAGCATGCACGAGTATACACAAAACAACAGGTGATCAACATTTTTGATCATCATATTGTTTCAATTCAAACCAGTCAGTGAACAATTTAATAGTCCTCCTAGGCCCATAAAGTATCATCATTTTCCCGCTTAAAACTTACCTTATCTTTGACTGATCTCTTCTCCATGTAGCCCTCATAATAACAGTGTGGAAGTTGGTTCCTTACTCGACCTGGTCGCTTGGCCATAGCGACCTCTTGATTACTGCCCAGTGTTAAAAACTTTGAAAAGCTAGTCTATTAATTTCAGCCCAATAGTTTGATTAGGCAGGCTGAAAATATATAGACCAGTACTAGTGTGTTAAATGTTTGAAATAAACTCAAGTTTTCCTCTCCCTGATCCAATAGACTGACTTCTTCTGAGCCTGTCAGGGAACTCACCACCTGACTCACCTGCCAAGGTAAACACCATTCACAGCATCCTCTATGCCGATTGGTTGCTTTATCCACTGGGCGGGTGCCTTCATCTTTCAGGCTTCTGAATTCTCTGACGTACATACAGTATCTATTGTATTGTGCAATAATGGGAATCACAGCACTTGTACAGAAAAATTATGGGAATATAAAAATATAAAAGGGAGGGATTACCTTTTTTTAGTTTGATAGCAGCTGAGCCTGAGGTATAATCTTTATTCTCGGAAACACAGAAAATGGTATATACCGTATGTATTAAACCAAGACTTCTAGGATTGGAAAACAATAGTTCTATTGGTGGACTGGTGGCAGCGGTGGTCGAACGGATTGTGGAGCGGTCTTGATACCGGAAGGTCGCCAGTTCGAATCAGCGGTCCGACACGTTAAAATTACCACCGCTGAAGTGCCCTTGAACAAGGCATTGAACCACTACGATGAAATGTTATATGAGCAGGGCCTGGCTGGAAACAAGTTCTTGAGCTTAGCCCAGATACCCTGGGTAAATATAGTAATCATTTCATTTCACCCCATGGTGGTCACTTGCAGCCTGTAGGCATAGGCATGAAGCCAAGTCAACTGTTGTTTGCTGCCCTCCTCAGGCTGTAAAGCGGTACTGCAGGAATCTCCTCAGAGAGATAAAGGAGGAACGTCGCGCGAGTCGAAGAGGGTGCTTGACTTTCTTGGGGGGTCAATCATGGCTCATGGGGCCCGGCTAAATAATATGGGGTGCAGTGCAGTAGGACGTCACTGATGTCAGACGTGAACTTCACACTGACTACAGGCATGGCGTTCCATGCATATATAAAGAGTTTTTGGTAGTGCAATGTCACGTGCATTATCATGTTTTAACGGTACCGGTAACCGGACCGGTCTTAAAAGAGCCGAGAGGATGCCTCGAGCTGGTTGTGAAAGAAACGCGACCGTCATCGTGTATTTTAGGAGTAAAGTTAACAACAGGACGATTATACATAAAAAGCAGTTGATCTTGAGTATCATCTTTTACATATATATCTACATTATCGTAATATAATATCAGGGTAATAATAATGGCAGGTAAACGGCACGGATCCAGACAAACCCGTTTGTAGGAACACAGGGGGACCTGGGGGAGACACTAGAATAGAGTGACAAGGACGGGGGAGTGAGTGAGGGGATGGCTTTATGCTCCGTCGCATGGAGGTGTCTCGCACGACGGGAAAAAATAATAGCCGATCTGCAAGCTCACAGCGCGTCGCGGACGCGACGCTTTGTGAGCTTGGAGATCGGCTATTTCCCCCCGGCGCGCGACACCGCCGTGCGACGGAGTATAAAAAGTCCCAAGCAGAAGAAAGGGGAGGGGTGCTGACATTAAAGCAACACACAACAAGGAAACTACACTGACTGCAGAGACACAGGCAGACACTAGCCTTCATTTTATGCTTTTGAATAATAGCCCTGGCTGGAACGTAGTGTTATTTGTTGTGAAACCTATTCCAGGGGACTAGAGCTCACTTTACAGCTAAAGTGCCTTTAAAAAACAACAACTAAAAGGAACACCTTTTTGACGGAGTTGGATTTTTAAAGGCGATATCCGACGCTTTTTCAGAGATATGGGTGAGGATAATGAAACGGGGGATTTAATTAAACGTGTGAAATTAGTGAAATTATAAAAGGACTGAGGAGGATCCATAGGCCTCGTCTTTGCGGAGAAAGACAATTCTGATGGGACGTGGAAAAACAAAAGACCCGACCGCATACTGTTGCTGTGTAACCTATGTAATAGCATAGTGGTAATTAATGAAATCGCTATTTAGATGATCTATCTATGGTTTTGTTCCCCGTGAGATGACTCAGGTATGACTGTTTGTTTTCACCCTCTAGTCTAGGGCTAGCAATTATGAAAGACGCCGGCTGCCATTACAATACACTGGTCATTAAAAGCCATTACACAAATGATCGCACTTTTAATATTGTAACGTTACAGGAATAGTTAGGCTATTTATTATTTACCATGGCATTCTCACAACTGAACTTAACAATTATGCCAATTTAAGGTATACATGAAAGTCAAACTAAAACGGCAAAAATGAACTCTATTACACACCTTTCATAAAAGTACAAATACAAATTTAAATGCACTATTAAAGACAACCTAGTGTTGGTTGTGCCAGAAATATCAACTATCTATTCCGTTTTTGTCACAATGTGATAATTGTGTGTGTGTGTGTGTGTGTGTGTGTGTGTGTGTGTGTGTGTGTGTGTGTGTGTGTGTGTGTGCATGTGTGTGTGCGTGCGTGTTGACCTCAGACTCGGAGCCACCCAGTTCTCCACAGGTGGTAGAAGATGGAGGCGAGGAAGACGAGGAGGAGCTGAGTGGAGGAGAGGAAGCAGAACTTCGCTCCAGCTCGGGCCGGGGTTCCCTGTTGACCAGGAGAGGAATCACGCTGAGAGTGCTGCTCAAAGATGGCCTGGTGGAGCCAGGAGATGGAATACTGTCCATACACTACCTGGTACTAATAACACAATGATCTACTGATGTAGATTACACATATTGTAATGAACGCTCATATAAATGATGTACATATAGCCTACGTCATTTTAACAAATAGTGAAAATGGCTCATCCACAAGCTCACACGTGAGCTTGCAGATCAGCTATTTGCACTGTTTGTTTGATTTGTATTTTTTTCTTTTTTTTTGCATCCCCAAAATAGGGATGCCATCTACACATCATCGTTCGGATATCTGAGAATCCATGCATGTCAGCCTGTTGAACTTTCTTTTTGCAGGCCAACCTGGACGTGACTTCTGCCATTGGATCCCATTGAATATTTCCAATGGAGATTTTGCTTTGGATTTTGTACTGGCATTAAGAAAAATCACACCCGTGTGACTGTGAAGTGAGGGGCGCTCTTATCATCGTACATCAACATGTCGATTTGCTCAGACACATATGTCGTAAATTCTCCATTCATTGTCAATGGGAATTTAACAAAAATGGGAATTTAATCTTTGTATAGGACAAAAATACTGATTTGCTCAGACACATATGATGTAAATTCTCCATTCATTGTCAATGGCATTTAATGTTTGTGTTAGGACAAAAATCTACACTATAGCTGAATGTACATAGGAGGGGCTATAGGGATAATCTTAGGAAATCATGTTAAGCACAGACATAATTTCTGCATGAATTAAAACCCTATGGTAAGACTAAGAAAACAATGGAAATCTGGTGAGGTACTACAATCTGTTCTATACCATGCGGTTTGGCCCTGCAGCTAATATAGCCCATAGATAAGCAAGCATAGGTGACACATGCATTGGTAATTGAACCAGGGTTTCACCATTGTCCTCCTTCTCTCTGCCCTAAGGGGAAGAAGTTTGTGGGGGACCTGCTGAATGACGGGAAGATCCGCTGGGTGGAGACCGCCCAGATCTTCAACTCTCCCAGTGCCTGGGCCACTCACTGTAAACGTCTGGTCAACCCAGCCAAGAAGTCTGGCTGTGGCTGGGCCTCGGTGCGATACCGGGGACAGAAGCTGGTCCAGTACAAAACCACCTGGCTACAAAAATACCAGCCCAGTGCAGACATGGTGAGATTAACGATATTATCACCATAATCAAAATGTGCTTAAAAATGTCACTTTTGTTAAACCACTTGAACCCCCAGCTATTCTGGGGGGAACATTTGCCCAAAATCATTGGCGTTGTTATGAGCTTGTGGATCTGCTGTTTTTGGCAAATCGATTTGTGTAGAGCGTACCAAATGCACTACAGGTCAGTTTTATCAATGAGTAGGCTACTATAGACGAATAACAGTTTAAGTCCACACTAATTATCCATAATAAATGATAATGATAACTGGAAAAGGGGTCAGGACAACGAGGCCTTTTCGTGGAGGGGTCAGAATAACATTTGGACTTAAACTGTTATTCGTCTATAGTACTCAAAATGCAGCTCATCAAAGCCTAATTTATACTAGTTTATGACGGAGGACAATTTAACGATACATTTAAATCTCTGCGATACGATTATTATGAGCGTGGTCCCGGAGGCTGCACAATGGAATTTTCCAGAATAATAAACAATATGGCTGTATGAGTTACGTAGGATCAGGAGGAATCTTTAGGAGGAAAAAATTGTTTAGCCAAGGGAAGCTGGCTGGATGTAAGATCTGTACTATTAACAATGCATGACATTAATCATAGAAGGTATTGTAGGTAGTGGTTCAACACCAAGATGTTCTGTGTTGTTTTCCTGTGACACCAGAGCTTGGTGAGTGAAGAGGATGATGATGAGGATGAAGAGGAGGGGAAAGCTGCTGTGCAGGGCCAGTTGGATGAGAAGACTAAGAATGGTAAACCAGGGCTGCATGTTAAAACCTATTCAATTGTATTGTAAATTGTATTGTGTATTGTAAAGAAAAGTGTCCAGTCAAACCTTTGTGCCATTTAGATTTAATTTACCAGTATAAGTAATATTTAAGTATTCTTAGCAATGGAAAAAAGTTGACCAAAAGGTTATAGGAAATTAACATACAACTTTGTCTTCACTTGTTCCATTATGTAACTTTTTTTTCTCCTGCAAAACTAGCAAACTGCAAAAAATAAATGCTATATAGAATGTTTAACATTACAGACATCATAATGTCAAGGAGAACGGACCGAGAGAGAATTCCTGTCAGATACTGCTCCTTGGGTACCAGGGATGCTGCAAGGTACCGGCTTTTTACCAGACATTCATCCATGTCACTGTAGGTGCAGTACATGTAGATAGCATATACACAGGTGGAAAGAGTACTAACTACTCAAGTAGAAATACTTAAAGCGGCACTATGTAACTTTTTTTAATGAATACATTTGTATTTAGTCCAATCTGTATGGTAGAGTATGTTAATACAATATAACTTTTACAATTAGGGTGGTTGTACTTTTTCTCCCTGCTCTTCTATTGAGACATCAGATCTGACACAAATGTTGACCTTATGGTCAAGATTCAATTTATCCTCTGAGCAAGCAGACAGGCTCTATTAGCTTAATGGTAAAAATCACACCTGTGTGAAGTGAGGGGCGCAAATATATTGAAGTCTAACTCATGTTGATTTGGTGATGTAAAACAAACAGTGCCAACACAAACATTAAACGCCATTAACAATAAAGAGACAATATGACGTAAAAGACACTTTAAGATGTCAATTTTCCCTTTATTGTCAATGCGACAATACTAAAGACAAACATTAAACCTGTGTATAGGAGGGGCTAGCGACCCTCAAAAATGCTTGGGCAGGAAACCAGGTTCAAATCTAGGGTAGGAGGAAAGTTACATAGTGCAGCTTTAAATGTTACTGACATATTAGAATAAAAATGACTTGTGTTGAAAACTACTCAAGTAAAAGTACTAAAAAAAAAAACTTAAGTTAAAGGAGCATTCAGTGATTTGGGTGATTTGGAAAAAAAAAACGGTCCACCCGGTAACAAGATGTGCACATGCACACGCTCTACAGTGGGGGAAGTACAACAGACCAACAGCACGCGCACCAATGCCAGCCACACTCGATCATGATTGGAGAAAGGCACCTCTCATCCTGATTTGATGAAAGCTTTGCCACCCAAAGCCCAAACCAAAACTAGGGTTTTTTGACCCCAGGGGCTCACTGGGGACAGGGAGGAACTCCTTATATGGTCAGCACACTTTATAGTAGGGAGGATTATCCAAAAAATAAGAAAAAATAAGTGATAGTTGAATTAAGTGAAATCACTGAATGTACCTTTAAAGTAGAATAAATGATTTTAGAAAGAACTGGAAAAAAGTGCAAGTAGGTGAAAAAGCTACATAATGAATGTGTTGGGCTTTGGACTTTGATGTGAACTTGCATTGAACTCTATCCTCAGAGATCCACACACACTAGTGGAGCTGTCAGCCTTCTCGGCCATCAACAGATTTCAGCCGTTCAATGTAGCCGTGTCCAGTAATGTACTGCTGCTAATGGTAAGAAGAATCAACTACATTTAAAACATGCGACTAAACTCCAGCGACAGCAGTAACTGACATGCACCTGTCATTGTCAAAGAGCACTTAGAAGTTTAGTTTGATGCCTCTGTGTTCTCACCAGGACTTCCACTGTCACCTAACCACCAGTGAGGTGGTGGGTTATCTGGGAGGACGGTGGGACACCAACACACAACGTGAGTACTCTCTCATCAGCTGTGAACCCTCTTGGGAATAAGTGTGACATAAGTCTTGTCATGGAAGACAGTTGATTTACTACATAAAACAAGCAACAAATCCTGCAACTAAAACTGACTATAAAACAGGTTATAGAAGCAGTCAATTCAAGGAAACAGACGGGTATAAATGCATAGATATTTAAAAATCACATCCGTCTGAAGTGAGGGGCGCTCTTATCATCATACATCATCTTATTCCGGCCAATCATAACCTGCGTCCTCACCTTTCTCTTCAATATTTGTGTTTACGTAATGTTTTGTTTGTTTAATGAATGGCCAAAACTGGCCATTCATTATCAATGGCATTCAATGTTTGTGTTTACACACACCCTCAAAGCTGGAAAGCTGGACATAGGAGGAGCTAGCGCCCCTCAAAAAAAAAAAAGATGCCTCATTGGCCTCTGCAGTTCTTTTGAGCAATGTGTATCGACGTGAGGGCGGACGTGCGCCACGCTGCCACTCAAGTGACTACTGGCCAATCACAGCGCGTCTTTTCCGGGACTTGTCAGACCCAAACATCTGCTCTGAGACGCACACAGAATCTTTTGTGAAGCATTAGTCTCACATTGCCAGACTGTTGCCTCTCGCAATAGTTGTCTGGCTACGCGAGACTAGTGAAGCACCAACGTGGAAGCTGGCCCTCACTTTTGCACATACGCCCCAGAGCCAAAGAAATGTAGAAATGCACTGGGAACTAAAGGACAATCAACACAGGGATTGGCTGGGGCAAACAAAGACACTGGTGACACAAATTAACGAGACAAGACAGGTAACAACTATATGGAAGACAGGAAACACAACACTGTTATTTCAGTAAGATTACGCACAGGACAGGTATAACTTTAATAGCAGTGTTATGCTCTTTGTTGACCTCTGTGTGGTTGTTGTACCTGACTGTGTTTCAGTGCTGACAGTCTTAAGGGCGTTTCCCTGTCGAACCCGACTAGCAGACAGAGAAACTGCCTCTGCCGTGGAAGAGGAGGTAAGACAATGGACAATGTGTTTGTAGTAGTATATCGTCTATAAATCTATCTATCAGCAACATCTATATATACCATTCTTTATATATAATCACTGCTTTATATGCACTGATATTTAGAGCAGAGGTCTTCAACAGGGGGACCGGGCCCTTAGGGGGTCCTCAGATTTACTCCAGGGGGTCTGTCAAATCTTTGTGTGGTGAGGAACATTAGCCGAAAATAGCAGATTAGCGCAAGTCTTTGTGAGCTTGTAGATTGACTATTTACTGAGTGTTGGTGTAGAGGGAAAAAGAGCAGACCAAGTACAGAGCCAACAGTCAAGTTGACTACATACACTCATACAGTATTGAGGGTTAAAAATCTGAAACATTAACATGAATCTGTGAAGTCGATGAAAAAGTTTAATCTGCAACCGTGGCCAGAAAGACATTGAAGACACCTGATTTAGAGAATCTCCATTGCCGATGTGTTATGCCATAGCATGTTGTTGTTGCAGATCTGTCAGAACCTGTTCATGCGGGGCTTGTCATTGGTGGGCTGGTACCACAGTCACCCGCGGGGCCCAGCTCTGCCCTCGCTACAGGACATCGACTCTCAGATGGACCACCAGCTGAGGCTGCAGGGCTCAAGCAACGGCTTCCAACCCTGTCTGGGAATCATCTGTGGTCAGTCCCACTCCCTGCTTATTGGTCCTAAACATACGATTGATTGATTGATTGATTGATTGAGGAAAAGTTTAATACAAAATAAGACATTCCAGTTGCCAATGTGCATTATAGTCAAAATTAAGTACTTAAGTATACCAGTCAAAACAAAACATTGAACTTGGACTATCCCCGTTTCTTTTAGGCCCTTACTACCATGGTAACCAGGGTGTGGCATCCACAATCACACCATTCTGGGTCGTTCCACCTCCTGAGGTAAGGAAGGACAGAGAAACGGGATGCTCCCTACTATGAAACTCAAACTATATTTCTCTTGGTGTTTCCACTGTATAATGGCCCCTACAGACTGTAGGACTTTTAAAGTAGTATTTTCTTTTAATCGGCTGTCATTATATCTTTGCGTCTTTCACACTTTACGATTGATCGCCGACTAGGGGTCACGTCACACACTGCAAGAGCTACATTTGTTTTTTATTTAAATTAATTTTGACGTCAGTAGATAATAATAATAATAATAATGGATTTTATTTATAATGCACTTTACATTCCTCAGAATCTCAAAGTGCTACAGTAGGCAAAATATATGAAACAATAGGTAAAAGCAGAAAAAAAAGAACATTACATGATTAAAAGCAGGAAACAAAAAAACAACAGTTAATGAACACGAGGTCAGAGAATAAAATCAGTGGGTTTGGGGGAAGGCCTTATTAAAAAGGTAGGTCTTTAGTCCTCTCTTGAAGCAGTCGATTGACTGTGGCACTCGCAAGTGTGGGGGGAGAGCATTCCACAGATCAGGGGCAGCTGTGCAGAAGGCCCTGTCACCCATGGTGCGCAGGTTGGCCGTGACGGGGTTGAGGCAGTATGTATTTGATTAGCGGAGGGTGCGGGTCGAGGGTTTCAGGGAGACTAATTCTTTGAGGTAGAGGGGGGCGTTTCCGTGGACGCATTGGTGGGTGAGCAGGGATATTTTGTATTGTGTTCGGAACGCGACGGGGAGCCAGTGAAGTGAGCGGAGGATGGGTGTGATGTGTTCTCGTTTGCGCACTCTCATCAGGATCCTAGCAGCGCTGTTTTGAATGTATTGGAGCCTTTGAAGGCTCTTGCTAGGGATCCTGATGAGAAGTGCATTACAGTAGTCCAGCCTGGAGGAGACGAAGGCGTGGACGAGTCTCTCTGAGTCAGCTAGCGTGAGTGTTGGTCGGAGTTTTGAGATGTTTCTGAGGTGGAAAAAAGATGTTTTGCAGATATGTCTGATGTGGGGCTCGAAGTTGAGGTGAGGGTCCATTTTTACTCCCAGGTTGGTGACAACCGGTGAGAGGGGGAGGTCCTGTCCAGAGAAGGTGATGGTGGTTATGGGGGAGTTTTGGATCTGGTGTGGTGTGCCTATTTGGATGACTTCAGTTTTGGAGCTGTTTAACTGCAGAAAGTTGCGACTCATCCACGCCTTGATCTCCTCCAGGCAGGTGGTGAGGGTGGATAGGGGTGGTGGTGGTGATGGTGAGGATTGTGATGTGGCGGTGGTGTTGGTTTTGAGATATAGTTGTGTGTCATCAGCATAACAGTGGAATGATATTCCATGTCTGCTGATGATATGGCCGAGGGGTAGTAGGTAGAGTGTGAAAAGGGTGGTGCCGAGGACAGAACCCTGGGGGACACCGCAAGTGACGGGCTGGGTGTGGGATTTGGAGCCTCCCAGGGAGACATATTCAGTTCGGTCGGAAAGGTAGGATATGAACCAGTTTAGTGCTGTGTTGTTGAGGCCGATGGTGGAGTGGAGGCGATTGATTAAAATGTTGTGGTCGACGGTGTCAAATGCAGCCGTGAGGTCCAGAAGGATGAGTAGGGAGGGGGAGCCAGCGATAGTAGTAGATAGAAGGAGCCCGTACACCATATAAGGTACAAAAAAAATATGTCTTTATTTATTCGTCTGACGTTTCGATCTTGTGGATCTTCATCAGGTCACAACGTAATTTTGACATCTCCCGTACATGCAGGATCCCATGATACATGTCGGACGCCTCTCTCTCTCTCTGCACGTGCACACACAGAATACACAGGGCAAAATGTAGAGCAGACAGGGCACTAAATCTTGATTTTCATTAAATAATTCTGTCTCTCTGTGTCTCTCTCTCTCCGTATGTGCGCGTGCACACACACGCGTGCATTTTATTATTATTCAATTGAGATGTGTTGGTTTTATAGACTATTTAACAGCAATATTCTGGCTAATATAGCTACCAATATGTACTGTATGACACCTGGATTTACCCAAGGAATAAGTATGACACCTGAATTTACCCACGGAATAAAGGTATTATCATCAATCGATAGACAGACAGACACAGACTTTCTGTCTGTGAGCACAGCTGTTCTGTGCTCTCATTGGCTGAAATACGGACCTCCTCGGGGGGAAGTCACAACCCTGTTCATACTGTATGATGTCCAGTCGGCGAGAGTCAAATATCAAGCCTGCTAGATATTCAGAAACGCTCGGAGCGAGCAAAACCTCGCGATCAAAGCCCAATCTTCAGCCCGATTATGAGTTTTGTCGGCGAGCACCAAAAAAGCTCCCCGAGCATAATCGGAGCACTTATCGTGCAGTGTGTAGGGGGCCTAACTCACCTAAAATTTCTCAAGGCCCATTTTAAACACTACTGTTAAAACGGTAAACTAAATACTCTTTTGGGATGGAGTGAACTTTGTGTGTGGACTTGGAGATGCTGATGGTTGTTCTTCTGTTTGTCTTCCCTCACTCACACAGCAACGGCCCAATGACTATGGAATCCCAGTAGCGGTGGAGGTCACCTATGTACAAGACAACTTCCTCACCAGTGATGTGCTCAATGAGATGGTACTCAAACACTTAAAAAATGTTCAAATAACAAGGAAAAAAAAGTATTATTTTCCTTCAAAAATAGTAGATGTACAAGCTCACAATGCATGTGACACATTGGCTGTGTTCAGCATGCAACATCATGGTACGATGAAGGGTAAATCAGGCTTAAGTGGTTAACTTTTTTGATTGACGTATTGTTGGGAGATAGTGAAAACGCATTGTAGTTTTTCAATATTACAAGTCAAAGGAAATACTGCATATTTGTCTCTAAACCTATGTGCATTGTTTAGTGCAGGACGCATGAATACCTGCAGGAGTCAGGTATTCATCAGTGTTCATAATTTTCTTAGTTCATGTATGAAAAAGATCACACCCGTGTGAAGTGAGGGGCGCTCTTATGATCGCACATCATCATGACGTAACATGTCTATTTGCTCTGACACGTATAAGGTAAATTCTCTATTCATTGTCAATGGGAAATAAATCTGTGTGTAGGACAAAAATACTGATTTGCTCAGACACATATGACGTAAATTCTCCATTCATTGTCAATGGGAATTTTGTGTAGGACAGAAATAGCCCCTCAAAAAATATGCGGTATATGTTATACCGGTATTAACAAAACAATTTCTCTCTGCCATTCCTCTACAGATGTTGCTGGTTGACTACTACAGATGTGCTCCAGATGTAGTCAAATTTAACCAGCATTGGTGCCCTGACACCACCATGATGGGCAAGATCAAGGTTGAAATTTACAGTTACAATACAATTACTTATGAGCCTAAGCCTAACTTAAGCTACAGTATAGACGTCACAATAGCACTCAGAAACCTTCATGAACCGGTCTTGGTACACAATATCTACAAGCTAAGAATTTGGGAGTTTGAGATCACACAGCTACTGTAAGTCAGTTGCTACTGCTAGCCACCCTCCCATATCCTTACCCCAACCTTAACCCTTTTCCTTACCAAACTTTGATACCTAAACGTAACCATTTGTAACCCATTTGTAACCATGCGTTACTATACTGTACCTAAACCTAACCCTCAAAGGCAATGCCTAACAATCAATTTTTACATTTTTATAATTACAGAATAGTACAGTACCTGACGTTTACCATCTGTAAAGCAATGCCTAAATACAACCACTTGTAAGCTTATACCTAAACGTAACCATCTCTATCGCAATCGCTAAACAAACAAAACCACATGACAAATTATTTCTCTTACTGGGAAACAAACCTTCGTTCATTGCTATTCAAAGCCACTGACATTGCAGTCACGTCGCAGCACATGACCCAACAGATGGCTCCCCCTGGCTCTGGCTGTTATTGCAAAGCCTCATGGGTCAAATAATTATAGTGGGGTAAAAAGTACAATATTTGCCTTTGAGATGTAGTAGAGTCAGAAGTAAGTACTTCAGTAAAGTAAAAATACAGTACTTGAGTAAAGTAGTTTACATTCCCCCACTGCATTGGCCCTCCTCCACCTGATTACAAATGTCAATGTAGGCATTTAGCAGAGACTCTTAATCCAGCGATTTACAATAAGTTAAATCGCTGGACAACACAAGGTCAAATGCTTAGAAATAACCAAGAACCTATCGTTAGTCTAACAGTAGAGAATATCCAAGGAAAATCAATAATCTACATTGAAACTATACACACCATATACTATACACACTGATGTTCTCGGTTCTCTGTCCACCCTCAGGGCTCACTGAGTGGCCACGCTCCTAAGGACCAGGCCTACTCCCAGATCCTGGAGCACGTCTACAGTCAGCTGTGCATCGCACACTGATGGGTCCCTCCGCGGGTGCGTGAGAGTGAGGCCACCTTGCATCTCAAGAAGTCGCTCCTTCTCATATGCCTTTCTGCACTTCCCTTTACAGACCCCGACCCGACAGGACTGTTTTTATGAACTTTACAGCTGCTTCAGAAATGCTTGGTTCTTAAATCTTAAGTACTGAGCAACATTTTACTTTGGTACAACCTTTGGTTCAAACTTGAAGATACTATAGTCATCATTCACTCACACAGACAGACATGGTATAACATGACAAGTGTGTTGATAGCAACAAAAACAAGCAAGTGGCATTGCAGTTACTTGTCAATAATTGGCAATAATGGACACTAAATGTTATACTCAAGTAAAATGACCCTCAACTATGGAATTCCACTTCCACCATTGAATAAAAATGAAGTCAAATTCTGAAGTCAGTATTGTTGACTTCAGAAACTGAAGCTCAAAAGTCAAGACGTTTACATTTTATTCAGTGGCATAAATGGGCTCCCATACTCGACAGACATGCAAAAGGAATTATTTGATGGACCAGCCCAGTACACAGCCTCTGTGTGTAGTATGTACTGGTCAAGTTCAGATGTGTGTTTCTGCACACTGGATCTACTACTACTGTATGTGCCTATCTGCCAGAGTTTGCCATGATAGGAGCAGATATTGCCACTTACTGTATGTACAGTGTGAAATTGAATGTGCAGCAATCGCCTTTATGGACTAAGCTAATACTGTGGTCGTTGGAAAACAGTGAAACTAGTTGTTTATCAATTCACAGACTGAGAACACTTATTTAAGTCAGCACAAATATGGTTCATAGTTCAAAATACTGTTTTTCGCATAACAGTCTCCCCTCTATTGTGCTCTAAGCGGCAAACAGAGGAAGTTGAGTGTTGTGTCTCCCCTATTGCCTCCCTAACTGTGTGGCTGCTGGTTGGTTTAACTTGGAATTCACAATATGCACGATATATACACTAGTCCCTGTGCAGTTGTTAGTCTAACCAAAATCACTATTAGTTCAGTAAACTTTCTAGACAATTTGTCAGGTCACTTGATTGGGTAGTGACAAATTTGAGCAAGTCATTATCCTAGTCTTTGTGCCAAGTACTGTTAAGTTAAGTATAGTAATTTCCTAAGCGGATATGGGTGTATGTGCTGTGAACGTGTCCCTGTACCGTCTCTCTGCCAGTAGCGAGACATCCTCCGTCTTGGTTGTGCCAGTAACCATATTGCTCTTTATATGTACTGTATTTATCAATAATTGTGAATTGTGAGGTATAAACGTATGAAAATAGAACAATGCCTTAAGCCTGCTGATGACCTTCAAACCATTAAAACAAACACACTGGATCAATTTTCGTATTGACTTATTGACTTGTGCCTACAATACATTGTGAGACTAGCTAAGCAAGGAATTATTTGTAATCATGTCCAGATTCATATAAAGCGTGTGGCCTAAACCATAGGTGGATAAAATAATGTTTTTTGTACATCATAACAGACAGACCAACGTCACGTTACAACCATTAATAGACTTTCATAGACTTTAATTTCGCAATGGATGCAATCAACTGCTTTTTCAAATTCAAAGCAACAATCCATCCATCTACCATTGCAGATCTATGTGCTAGTTATATTGTATTAACATGCTGTATCATACAGATGAGTTAAAATAACATTGTATTCATTAAAATAAATTGGCTATCGCCGATCGGCTATATGCCAAGCATTGGACACTGCATTGTCCTTAGCATTGCGGGCCACATAGACAACTTGCTGCAGAATGGGAGATCTCTCATCTTAGTGTCTGCACTGCTTAACTGAAGAAAACATCTGTGTGTGGAACCAGGCAAACCATTGTGGTAATCATTAATCCTTCCTTGTTTTATAGTACTAGACATTTTGGTATCAATAGTCTTAATTTAAATTAAAAAAAAGTTTGCATGTCACTATCCTGCAGTTGTGCTCTTGGGCACAACTGGACTGGAAGATGAGTCTTGATGAGATGAGGAGTGGTAGGCAGTCTATCGACCATCTGCACTCCTTCAAACAAAGGTGTTGATGTACAGTATAGTGAAAGCAACAAATCATCAACTGAAAATGTGCTTAGTCCTTCAGATGTTGATGTCTTTTTTGATAGTTTCAAGTGACGATGGACAGGAAAGAGGGAAAGAGAGATGCAGGGGAGCGACACGCAGCAAAGGTTGTCACGAACGGTACTCGAACACGCGACACGATGTCAGGCCAGAGCCTAAATATGTGGTAATTGTGGCATGCGCCTAGACCACTAGCTAGGCCACTTTAAAGCCTTTACCCCAAGGTAAAGGCTTTAAAGTGTACAAAGCATCAACATCTTTTGTAATGGTTAATAAATACAACTGTGAATTAATATACTGAGGATCAAACCTGTAATATAAGGCACACCAAACTCCAGGGTAGGTACTCTCTGATGGATGGGGAGGGACGTCTGATGTTCTGGAAAGGTCACACCAAAATGCAGAAGGTCAAGGATGGAAAGGTATACAATCATGGTCATATATATGTGGTCTTTTCTTTTTCTTTAAACAGATGTAGGCTACTTTTATGGTGGGGCTCCTAGGCCCTAGGGGACAAGCTGAGAGAGGGTCTGAGAGTGTGTGGGGTAGCTAATCCTGCCAACCACTGGACTGATCAACGCCAAATTTCTTGCGCACACATCCAGTAGGCAGACTTAATTAATGTTAAAGTGAAAAGTATCAACTTTATCTGCAACACAATGCCTCTTGCTACAAACAAATCAAATGTGCAGAAAAATAGATGCAGAAGGAAAACAAAAGGCTGACATTAAAGAACACTAGAAGCTGCAGACCTGATCTAACATCACAATTGATTCAGTCCAAGATCCACAACAGCTGTCGATCTTGGACTTCATGTGGCCAGTCTGTATGACGGATATCTATGACTCCAAATTTGGGGGAGGTTTCAGCTTGATCTCCTATTAAAAACCACAAAAGCCACACCATAGAAACTATTTTAAGTGACCTCATGCACCTAAACACACCTGGTTTGGGAAAAGTAGCTGGTAGAATATTGTCTGTTCTTGCTTTTAGGTTCTGTACATTGTCCCTGTTTGGCCAGTTATCAGTGAAGATATTGGTCATGTAGACACCGTGGAAATTAGTTTGGGTCGAACAGGGACCTTCATCTGTGAGAGTGAGATACTACTTTCAGTTACATACTTTCACATTGCTAATAAATAAATTAAGCTTGCCTTTATAGCAAAATTACTGAGATAATTGCCTTGACTCTGATTCATTTTAACATTAAAGTGAAAAAGTAGGTACAATTTAGGTATTAAGGTAGTGAAACAAATGTAGAAATAGAAATAGCCCCACTGTGGTGATGACTTATCCACATTTCTTACATACTAAGGAGAAATCTTTTGCTCACCTGGACAGAGTTGCACCAGCAATTAATGTAAAATTCACAAATATTACATACATTGTCTATTGTTAATATTGGCTCCCGGTCACTGCCTGCACAGAGTACAAAACTAACCAAAGGTATGGCACCCCCATATCTTGCAAGTCTGATCGAAACGCCGGGACAAGGCTCCACACGTCCCAAACTCTTCTCCATTCTGGCTACAAAACTATGGAATGCACTTCCTAATTCCTGCCTAATTGTAATTGTCTATCAAATACGACACCATACACATTTTCTTGTTTATTTATTTAAAGGAGGAAAATTGGGGATGGGGCATGAGGCAAGTACAAATGTTTTCATAATACATGACAAAGTATTGTGGTTAAATTCTGTCTTTGTGACATACTACAACGGAAAAAGGAAACTTAAACTAAGACAAACATTTACAAGGTATCATATAGGACTACATGCAAAGTTCAATTTAAAAAAAATTAAGGTCTTGAATATAAAAAAATAATACTATAGAGTGCCAGAATTATGTTTTTGTTGTTGCCTTTCTAAATATTATTCTTGCACTCCAAAAAGATTAAACGGATATATAACCCTTTAAAAGAAATGGGGCCAGTTTTCTGAACATGGATTGATTTGAAACTACTTCTAGTTTAACCCATTAAAACCGGTGTAATTTTTTGATTTTTGCATTGGATATTCAAAAATAGCAGTTTTTGAATATTTTTGAAAAATCTTCAAAGAAGGCATCTGTAGAATTGGGCCTCAGGTCTTAATGGGTTAAATACAATTTTGGGACCTGGCGATCAACCTTTCTTAAAACAAATGGGCTCAATCAATCCATGGACAGGAAACAGCCTGTAGTGTCACAAAAGGCGCATAGTGGCACACATGCATCCATGTCTGTAACACAGCAAAGTGTCAATGGCTAGAAATAAACAGGACAAAGATGAAAGAATTCCACGAACATTTGATAAGTAGCTAGGTTATTTTGGTTGTTGTATTAGTCCACTTTACCTCCTTCCTTTCCCAAAGGCACTGAAACAAATCTAGTGAGGACAATGTGTGATCCAGTCAGTCATCCAATATTGCCTTCGACTTTCCCCTGAACTTGAAGATCACTTACACGTACTAAGGACACACATGTAAACATACAAAAGAGGGATCAAACCCAGGAGTGGGCGAGGTTGCTTTGACCCAAGAGTGGAGTGATATAGAGATACTAGTTGAGAGAGATCAACACGAATGAACGTAGCCAAAAATGAACAAAACATGAACCACTTGAAACCTAGCTATCGCCACTAATCTGTGGCAAACATTAGGGTGGAAAAAAGCTCACAATGCGTTGCAAAGTATTGTGAGCTTGTAGACTGCATATTTTCACATAACGTCTGTCGGGTGGAAACCTCATATGAAAAAAAACTGTTCTTTTCAGGATTCAAATTAAAAAATGGCAAGAGTAGATTGAAAAGCTCAAGACGCGTTGCTTTGGACCGTGTTTCGAGCTTATGGATCTGCTATTGAGTGACGCCCTACTTGATCATGAAGTAGGGCTAATTTAAGAAGAAAAAAATACATAAACATAAGAGGTTTCTGCCTGAAAGCAACAATCATTTTCAGTATGTAAAAACAGAGGGGCCCTAGTATGAAGGAGACTCCAGTCAACTAAGTATAGGATTGAAGTGGTTGAGTGCAGAGAGAGCACGTTGCATGTAATGGAATAATATCACAGAGGCCATAAACCTCCACAATGACTCCACAGACAGCTATAAAATCTGGTGAGCTGAATATCAGTGATAAATATTTGGTAGCAGGCAACTTTTAAAAATGTATCAAATTGGAGAACAGCTTGTAACATGTAGTGTTCCTTTTTCCCTTTACGTGCTCCCTTACAATCCTAGTCTTTTCCCTCATACACTGTATGCTGGATTAGACTCCCATCTGCAGGTTTGGACCACAGCTAAAATAAAAAATACAAACTTTTCTGGACAGCCGATATACTTTCTACCAACATCCTAAACGGAAATGATTTTCCAACCATCGTCCGTCAACAGAATCACAGAGCGAGAGAAAACTGCGAGATGATTCCACTGCAATGCAGAGACCAGAGTTTCACATTTTCACAAAAACACGAGGACAGTTTAAAGAACAGTGTGACAGAAACAGTAGGACGCTGCCAGCAGCGTTTGTCCATTCAGGCACTGCATGGAGTAAACAGGCGCTTTAAGAGAGAGAAAAACAGGTGAGAGGGGTTCAATAAGGCCGGGTGAAATCAAAAGGCTCAACCTCAGCACCGAGATAAACAGGCCCTTCATATGGCTACATTGAATGACAGTTCATAAACCATAACAGGCCTTAATGCAGCACTGGCCTATAATGACATGATTACATTTCCTCTTGGCTCCGTACGCACTACGGAACAGATTAGCAAACGATTGCTTAATAACAACAGGACTGAATCGTTGCTTTATCGTGCTTTACATGGAACGAAACAAAGGTGAGCCACCAGGGGAGAAATAAAAGGGAGATGAATTAAAGTACGTGAAAACAAAGACGTGCAACGTTTACGCATTTAAACTTTGGGTCTGTGTGTGTAACAGGGGTCTATCACACATGCAGTTATGAATCTCAATTGAAGACCAAGGTGCAAATACATACATTTGCTCACATATTCTGTATGTGGCGTTACACTAAAAACAATTGTACAAATATTGAGACAAAAATGAAATACTGAGACACTGTTTTAAGGCATTGAAAGTTTCTCCAGAACAATGTAGAGTTCTGACCACTGGATAGTGAGAGCTGCACAGTGTATTATCTTATTGTAGTACTGGTGGATAGTGGATAACTACTGTTAAAATTAGCCTTAAAAATTGTCACTTAAAAAAAAACATATCCACACAAAAAACATATCCACAAAAAAGCTCTTGCCTTTTGTCTGAATTACCGTTTGAGGTAAATAAAAAAAAATTTTTTTTTTAGATCAAACAACTTTTAACTACATGTATTTGCTCATGCATGACTAGTTTTTTCCCACCCGAGTGCGATTCTTGGTGAAGCCAGCAGGTGGCATCAAGAGAGGAGCTCCAGTCTTCAACAACAGAAATCATTGCAGTGACTTCATTTTGGAAATGTATTGCATTTTGCCTTTGAAATTAAAACGGTTATTAGTCAACTTATGAGTACAATGAGGTTTACATTGGCTTATCCAGAGACGCAGAGAACCTACCATGAGTTGGCAAACAACTGGACCTTACAATAGGCTTCTGTTTTCTAACTTATGTCCCATTTATACCTGGCATTAACATCTATTATTTCAGTAGTGTCGAACTGGCGGAATAATGTATTTTATTTACAACCAGTAAATATGTATGGCTGTGTAATTAAATAAGTAAGTACTAGGTCGAAGTGGTCTATTGTCGGTATCTGCAGAGCAACGAGGGCGTTTATGCTCCTTACAAGGCACTAGACAAGGGGGATGGATTGCTGAGGTGATGTCAGCTTCCAGTACTTAGCACACGTCTGAGTTACCCAAGCTTTACTACTCATATGCCGAGTAGTCAGTATTCAACCCACAACCCACCCGGCCAATACACCGGCCAATAGTGGAGTATTCTTCTATGAGAATAGGACTAGCTCTGCAAAATCTTGCATTTTTGGTGTATATAGAGCGCTTACATGTGCTTAATGTTAACATGTAAGGCCGAAACCAACTTGGTATGTACGATCATTCTAACATTGTGATTTTGAAATTAAAATAGGCCTGAGGCACCAATATACCCCAGGATGATAGATTCTGCCTCAAATACTTTTTTGCATGTTTGGGGATAACACATGTATCTCTGTGAGCAGGCATTCTCCTAAAAAGTTAACTTTAACAAATCCAAACTGAGCTCACAGCTGACACACATATCTAATAGAATCAATCAACTGCCAGGGACCGGATGACAGGCCGGTTACAGCTAAGAGATGTCAGGTATCTGGAAGCAGCAATTGAAGCATTTGTGACACTGTTTGATGCAATACAGTGTTGATTTTGACAGCTAATTTTTTTTAGTTAAAAAAAAAGTCAACTAAATATCATGCTATTTTAATCGGCTAAATCTACAGTTGATTTAGTCGACTAAAATGTATTTTGGCGGGCCGTGATGGCGTCATAATACTTAGCCGTGTGCCGAAAATAGATCTACAAGCTCACAACCTGCCACGCTGAGACACGCTGAGACACGTTGTGAGCTTGTAGATTGGCTATTTTCAGAGTGCAACACCCGAGCACAACCAAAGTTAGTTCTACTGGATCTCTTCTCCACTAGTCCATCCCTAACATGTTAAACTAGTTTTTATTTGTTGACAAAATTGCCAATAGATTTAGTCTTTATCATCATAGCTTAGTTTTCATTTCGTTTTCGAAAATCTCAAATTCAGCCGATTTCTGTCCAATTTTGCCACCACTGACAAACTTTCTTACTTAATTGAGTTTGCATTACCTTTTCTGTGTAGATTGACTCATATTTTTCTGAGTGAGCGTTGTTTGAACTAGAGACACAGACTTGAGTTTGACATCTGACATACACGTGAAAATACAGATTAATGGGTCTACTTTGTGCTCCACTTCATTTTGATGATCGTTTAACATTGATGGTTTGTTGTCTTCTTTCCCCGAGTCCTGTCTTTGTTGCGTAGCTAGGTAGAGAGTGCAATAATAAATAAATGCCATTTCATCAACTGGCCCCGTCATCAGGCGCTTCTGTAACCCTGATTGACAATTTCTTGACTTCTGCAAATTCGCGCAACGTCGTGAAAGACGGCAAAAGGTGATTGGTTGGCGTCATACTTAGTAGTATTGCCAGTCTCCAGTCCAGACCAGGACACGTCAAGAATTGATGCCACTATAATTGCATAATCTCACAGTGACGATCGTGAAAGACAAAAATCTGACCTCGACGTAATGAGTTTAACATCCATGTATGATTACGATCCAATCAGCCAGGACACATATTCATGCCATGTGTAAATGGGACGCAAGTTCACAACTACCAGTGGAGCATGTTTCACTGGAATTGTCATAACCAAGTTTGAATTATTTAAAATTCTCGCCATTATTATAATTGCAGTACATGAAGGAAACATTTCTAAATGTTTACAGCATTATATAAGTCGGTCCGTAAATATGCATCTGAATCTGTCATTACATGTAAACGGCATTTTGTTTCAGACCTTCTTTAGTCTAGAACATTGAAGCCCTTGAAATGGGGGTGGGGGGATATAAAATTTTCCTTTTTCCGACCTGGAATGTGAAAATCCACCATCAACTTTCAAAAGTCCAAATAAAAAAAGTGCGAGTCTGTGGTGGTGTTGTTGATGATGATTTTGGGTACCGAAGATGAAAATTACCTTTCTATGATTCATCCCTGGCTTCTCTTTGTGCCTAACTTGATCGATCTCTCTCTCCTCTTCCCTCTATCTGCCCTACTCCAGCTCTCTCTATTTGCAGCACTCCTTTAGTGTGGCAGAGCAACAATGACCTCGACATAGTTGAGGGGGAAAAATCCTGATTGGCCGTGCAGCATTCCTTCGTACCAGTTCTCATCAATCTGATTGGTCAGGGTGATGATGTCGCCCTCACGGAAGCCGAGTTCTCCCTCGTTCTCCGGATCAAAGTCGTATAGTGCCTTACAGCTCGGCTGCTCGGGAGCTGTGGAACAAACAGAAGTCAGGAAGAGATGGGCAGAGAAAAGAAAAGAGGTTATCTTAAATATCCTTATAATCCCACAAGGCTCAGTGGCCTTGTGGTTAGAGTGTCCGCCCTGGGACTGGGAGGTCGGGGTTCAATCCCCGGCCGGGTCATACCAAAGACTGTAAAAATGGGACCCAGTGCCTCCCTGCTTGGCACTCAGCATCAAGGGTTGGATTTGGGGTAAATCCCTGCGACATACTAGCGTAATGTCCAGGGGGTGTACTTGTACATCAAGCTGCCTCACGCTACAGAAACAGGAGATAGGCTCCTGCCCTATGGGCTTCATGGCTCGGCAAGGCTTACTTATATTACTACAGAGCAAGATGGCAAAAACAGTCATTTATATGTTTTATAATGAATTACTAAATTTAGACTCAACTAAATCCTAACCTACGTTGGTTTCGTTCTGAAATGTTTTCCCTGTTTTAATGGGTTAAATAGTACTTTGTATAAATTACTTCCAATCCAATCCAATGTTATTTATAGAGCACATTTAAAACAACAAAGTTGACCAAAGTGCTGTACAATTAGGCAAAGCAGTAATAAAACATAATACAATACAGTAAGTGTATTTAAGGGTACTTAAAGGTACGTTACTTAAGGGTACGTTATCACTATCAGTACTATACTATATCAGTATCCAGACAACACCTGGTCATTAGGAGACGACTGAGACTGTAAAAAAAAGGGTTGGTGACTGTCCCACTCCACGCCTCAAGAATATGGTGTTAATACATGACTTATGTACATATGTTATGTTAGTGAGTCACACAATGGGTGGTACAGTACATTCACTTCAATCCAGCTTAACAAGGTACAAGTTAATGAGTAATTAACTGCAAAGGCATACAAACACACACAAGCATAAAGTTGCAGCATAAAACATTTTTTGTTAGCCAGAAACAATGTCAACTCCTCCTGGCCCCAAGATTCTCTTTCACTTCTCTTTCTAGTCATCATTTTCACTAACCTCCCCCCCTCTCTCTGACCTCAGATAGATCACAGATTCACTGTCAACCCACATATAAGACCCCAAATTCCTGGGAAAGTATCTACCCACAAATCCAAAACAAAGTCCAGGATTGCCTAAACTTTGCACTTGGAATGTCAACGTCGGGCGAAAAGTCTGTAAACTGCTGCCTTTAGCTCACATCGAGCTGAACTTTGCCACTTTGTATCACAGAAACTTCACAACTACCAGTGGAGCATGTTTCACTGGAATTGTCATAAGTTAAGAGTAAGTTTGAGAGTTTGTGTTAAGATAGTAGCGTGCCAGCAGCTACCGTTTTCCGTTTTGACAGGAAATACATAATATGTAGAATCGAATATCATTATTTCTGGTCTTTTTAAGCACACTTAAAAGGACTAACAAAACGACTAATAAAACGAGATGTCTCCATCCAGGGCTTCACACCTGTGACTTGTTCATCAGCACTGTGTGCCATGCAACAAAGCATCTTATGTGTGCGTCTGCACGCATGTGCACATGCACGCACGCACACACGCACGCACGCACGCACGCACGCACGCACGCACGCACACACACACACACACACACACACACACACACACACACACACACACACACACACACACACACACACACACACACACACACACACACACACACACACACACACACACACACACACACACACACACACACACACACACACACACACACACACACACACACACACACACACACACACACAGTCCGACTCACACAATATTGGCTTCCTAATGGACAATCTGCTGAGGTGGAACGATGGCTCTGATAATGTCACAGGAAAACATGACATGAGCATGGTCAGATGTAGCGGGGGCAGTCTGTTGACAACCTCTCTCACACAAACAAATATGTACAGTATGTTTAAAGGGATTAAAAATGTAGAGTATAGGTAGGCCAGAGGTTCTTACCAGAGTTACGAGAGGGTGGAGGAGCTACTGACGTTGTATAGCCACCATTCGATTGGTCGTTTTCTCCATAGTCATAGATAGGTTTAGGTTTGGGTGTGTATTCACGTCGTGGCCGAGTCTGGGCCTCAGTCGTCCTAAAAAACATGCAGAACAACTTTCAGTCGACAAGATAGTTTGAGTTATATTTTTAAGTTTTATAGTTATGCTAGTGATATTTCAGTTTACAGATACAGAAGTATATAAAATACACAATGATTGGACCCTCATTCTAAATATCACAAAGGTTTAAATCTTATCTGCAATTTTCAGCATGCAACCAAGTGTAAACTCTGCCATTACGACACCATCAAGGCCTACCAAAATAATTTTTTGTCGACAAAATCATGATATTTAGTCAACTAAAATCGCATGATATTTACTCAACTAAAAGCCATTTTATTCGACTATTATGACTAAACTAAATCAAAATGAACACTGGCTAGTACCTATCCCTGAGTTTGTCAGAGAGCTCCTCCAAGACCTGCACGGCCTGTCTGTGGTACTGCAGCTGGGACTCTACGAGAGACGACAGCTGGCTCACCTGCTCTATCTGCAGGGAACACACACACACACACACACACACACACACACACACACACACACACACACACACACACACACACACACACACACACACACACACACACACACACACACACACACACACACACACACACACACACACACACACACACACAGTATCTACGTGTCACCTTGTAACACTTCATATTTGTGTGACTACACAGGATTTCCTTCTGGTTAATAAATAACCAGCCTAATGGTGTGAGCATAGTGTTTATACACCCAACCACCGCAGCTGTGGTTTGGACTAGCTTTCGCAAATGTACAGAAGAACACAATGACTCATCATCAGTATTGATGGGTTAATCTAACGTAACACATATTTCCACGTGGGTCCTTTAAGTTTGATACATAAGGGATAAGTAAGTAAAAACACATGATATGAGACAGGAGTAGTGGAATAGAAAATGTCTTAGCCTCCAGGTGGCAGTAGCGGCCCTATCTAAGTCAGTCAGTGAACTGATTCTCTGTTATTGAATTGAACACCTGGATCCCTCTACAATAGCACTTCTTTCTTAAATGTATAAGGCCACACACACACACACACGCTCTACAAAGTGCATGTGAGCCCATAATGTCTGATAGAAATGACTGCAAAGCATATGGCCCGCAACACTCCAGATTTACTAAAAAGTCAGGGTGCACAGCTCAACAATGTCATAAAAGTAAGGAAATAGCCAGTGCACAATCAATGTTCTTTTCACATTCACGTTTTTTATTTAGGCAAATAAAATACTATGTGAAAAGAACATTCATTGTGTGCTGGCCATTTCCTTGCTTTTAGCCCATTATACAGTATGTCCCCTCACATAAACAAGTACATACATCAGTCTCCAGCAGGTTGTACATGCTGGTCTCCGCCACCTCCTTGGACTCGTGGAACTTCTCCAAGGCCTGTTTGAGCTCCTCGTCTGGAATCTTGCCCTGGCGCTTCTTCTTGTAGTCGTAGTCCAGGCGACGGCCTTCCAGCTTCTTCAAGTGGTGCTGAGAAAAGAATCCGCAGCTTTGTTTAGGTTTTAATCTTGGGGATTAATAAAAGTCTGAAATACATCTTATTTTGCCTTATAGCGCAATGACACTTTAGTTGAGGTTTGGGTTGTGTAGCTACTAGCTACCTTGTCATTAATACATTACGACGATGTAACTACATTAACTTACACAACCCAAACCTCTACCAAAGTGTCACTGCGCTTTAAGTTGCACATTTTTATTGAACTTCAAACTCTGTTTTATTTTATAATGTAAACTGTGTCTCCATCCTAAAAAGCCATTTCAATCAAACTAAAAAGGTATGACCTACACAGCATAACTCCTCCCTTCAATGGTCATTAAAATAAATATATATATATATTGCATAAGTACGGTATACAAGTTCATTTGGCATTTTGCATAGCCAAACTACAACACAACAGAAAGATATCAAAACAAGGACAAATAAAAACTCCCCCTGCCTGAACCCAGGAATGACACAAAGATCCTCATCCATCATAACACAAAACAATGAATACGTTTTCTCACAATTTCTCACAAAACGAGAAACATGGGAACACTCCACAATATTCCAATCAGTAGACTTGCTCTAGCCGTCATTTCCTGGTTCAAATAGGAGGAATCTATGCTTCTAGCAAAGGGAAAGATTTCATACAAGAGCCCCAAATATTTCCATCATTATACAGGATCTTCTCAGGATTACAATATGGATACTGCCTTCTTCAACATAACAACAGCAGCATATCTTTGCACTCTGCAGCCAAGCCAACACTACGGAAACAATTCAGTTACTTATTCAGCAGCCACAAGGTTGCTTATCCATACCATCTATTATCCATGACAGTTTGACAGTACCCTAAGGAGTGCTGGGCAAAATCAAGTTTCATTAGTTTGCATTAGTTTGCAGAGGTATTCGATGGTTGAGCGTTGTAGTGACATCAATATGATGTGAGTAACATCACGATTCGATATATGTACATATCCATATTTGATCAGATATGCTGCCTCCTTGGATAGGTTCTTTTTAGACGGAGGAGTATAATAGGACAAAAATAAATGAATGCTTGGAATTTACACCTCATGCTTAATAATGTGTATTTTGTTGGAGTGTTTGCATGTATATCATTTGCAATTCCATTATTCCACGCCTCATCCTCAGTCCACCTGATAACACATACACATCGATCACCTTCCTCCACTGACAGCAATTTCATGATAGATCTTGCTTTGCCACGACTGTAAATAAGACCCAGGGTCAATCTTTGTAGTAGCCGGCAGAGTTAGCAAATTGAGTGTATTTTTGCTCTGGATGAAAACACACAAACACTGCCATGTTCTAAGCAGAAAGATTTGTTTTTCAAGTGTACAGAAAGTGTTAAAATTATGTTTTCTATGTGGCCACACCCACCGGTTCATTAAGTATGCCTGGTTTTCAGGTTGGTGGTGATCCACCTGAACTGAACCCACAGCTGTTGTTGTATGATAAAGAGGGAGGGGTTAGGGGAGGGGATGTAATTGTGATGTCACTATATCTGGTGTTATTTTCATTTTTGACTCAAAGGCTTTCAGCTCTCAGGAAGAAACCAAAAATAGACAGGGAAGACATATTTCAATCTTCTAACCACACCTGGGGCTCTATTAAGAGTACTCTAAAATAGACTCAAACAAAACAGAAAAAGTACAAAAATCACAGCACAGCACAATCACGGGTCGGGTTGGCCAATTAGGGCATTAGCTTGATGCATACATTCTTTCCAAATACACAGAGTATCAGGCCTCCGCAGACAAGATATAGATTTGTGATTTTTTTTTTGGGTAACCGTTCGGAAACCGTTGGCCAAATTGTTTGATGCCAAACGGGGGGGCGTGCACCCCTCTGGGTCATATGAGACACGCACGCCAAGTTTTAGGCTGTTTGGTCAGACGCTTTCAGAGTTACGCCCAGGACAGGCAGACAAAGGTTTTGTATAGAAAGATATTGCACAACCGTGTAGTATGAATTAGCCTTACCACTGTGGTTTCATGAGATGATACACAGGCCGTGATTGTTTAGATTCAAGGTGGGGTTATAGAAGCTATACAGCCCCTTCATTCACTGTGTGATCAAAGATCAAAGGAACCTTTCCAGACTCGAAAAGAGCTTAGTCTGTGAAATACCTGTATCTCTCTGAGGTCCTTGTCACAGAAGCCTTGTAATGGATCAATAAAGTTCTGTTTGACGTCGATGTCTAGAGAGTCTTTGACCTCTGCTAATCTCTTCATGGCCTCTCCTCCGTCTACCAGAGCTCCTCCTGGAACACAAGGAGGGACGAGAAGATTAATGCTTCTGTTAAGTCAACAGATCAAGTCCCACAGGACTATACAGCACATATAACCACACCCACATGTATGTACACACATGCGTACACAACAGTGATGCAGCCATGGAGGCCTACCAGAGTCTTACAACTGAAAATCTTTATCAGAGTCAAAAAGGCTTTTTATGGGCATATGGTGAAATGGCCTAATGCAATCTATCACACCAACCACTAAACTTCACGACAAGTAAGCCACAGACAGACAAAGCACACTGACAACCCCATGGTCTCAATCTTTTGATTCATCTTGATTCATCAAGCATACAGTCTCATATAGTTCTCAACATGAATGCGAAAATATAACCTACCAAAACAATTCTCTTCTCCAAGCTCCCGTCCATATTTGACCATGCATTCTCCCAGCAGGCCCTCCGCCTGGGGGTAGCCTGGATTCTTCACCTGACCACGTATCTTAGACATGGTGTTCAACATCGACAGCTTCGCCCGCGATGCTATGTATCCCAAAGGAGAGGGAGAGATAAAGAGGACAGGGAAAAGATAAGAGATGAGTTCAGGAAGGGTAACATCGAGCTAGACATGTTTTCTATCTGGGATAGATTTGTCAATTTCAGCACTGAACAACAAGCGTAAAATGTTGGAATGTAATTTGAATTTGAATCCACTATAAAATACTCTCACCTGGATTGGGCTGAAGGTATTCCGATGTTTTGGAGATAACCTCCACCACTGCTTTGGCCGTCACATCTACTTTCTATAGAAACACAGGCAGGGAGAACATACCAATCATAAGGGTGCTAGACTACAGGTCCTAGTCTGATGAGGCCGGAGGCCAATACAGGTACACTGTATTAGAGCCAGATTACCACCATGTAAACAAAACAAAACATGAATTAAAAAAACGAAGGTGCCTTATTATGGCTTGGCCAATTATCTTTATCTATTATTATTGCATAATCGGGTGGGGTATGGATCTCCAACTTCCATCGTTACCAACTCGGTGCTCTAAAGCCGGCCACCGGTCTAGTAATAATTAAAAAAAATAATCTCTACATTTAAACTATACAAACTATAGGATGCCAGGTCAACAAATGAACCTAGCATGTGTCTAAATAACATGCTATCTAAAATGAAATGTAACCTTTGCATAAGCTTGCAAGGTTGTCATGGCTAGGGCAGGTGCGCCGGCAAGTCCCACGGGCTAAAGTGGAGTCTGAAGATTGGGAGTGAGCACTAACTGCAATGGGGTGTTTGTTCCAAAGTTTGGGAGCTAGAAGGAAGAAGAGTCTGGGACATGTGAAGCGTTGTCCCGGATGTTTTAGGGAACGTTTGACAGCTTCCCTGCGTTACCTGATCTGAGTGAGCGGGAGGAGTTGCCATACATTTAGTTGCTTTGTAGGACAACATCAGTGTTTTGTACGTGGGCAGTAACTGGGAGCCAATGGAGGGAGTGGAGAAGGGGGGAGACATGTGACATGTTTGACTGGTCCAAGCGTGCCATAGTATAATGGTCATCATAAATAGGTCTAATGTGTAAGGCACTTTTGGAGTACTGTTGTGTTACATTCCTGAACCTTTTACCTCCCTGCTAACTCACTAGATCACCATAGCCTTGATGTTCAGGGGACCTGATAATTTACGCAATTAAGCACTGGCTTTGTGGTGAAGAATTCATTTTTGAATTGGTTCAAATACATTGACAAATTTGACATGGACTACATTGCCATTTCCCCCCCCCACAATTCACACATGCAATGCATGTATGGTATGATGTATGCAATCAGGGGAATACCAAACGACTCACCCCTTTAACAACTCGCCCCGGGTGCACAGCCGGCAGAACTGCGCGGCCTGGTATTCCTAAAGTAACCCAAGTAAATTATGCTTAAACGGTTAAACCTAACCTTATTCCTAACCTTAACCTCAATAAAACTATGCCTAAACCTAACCATATACCTAAACTTAACCCCAGTAAAACTATGCCTAACCTTAACTTATTTCTAACCATATTCTCAGTAAAATAAAATGAATAATACAAGAACCGTCGGACCCAAAAAATTGAGGGGCGAGGTGGTTTAGGGGCGACCGTACCCGATACCAATCAGGCTCGGGCTAGGGCCAGCGTGAGGCTAGGGCCTACATTTTAGGCCTGTGTAGAGTCAGACCTCAACACAACAGGGCTAACAGACTTGTATTTACCACTCCTGTAGCTGACACTCTACAACACTCTCATAGAGCAACTGCAGGACATGCTTTCAACTTGTGGATCACCAACTTTACAAGCAACCACCATTAGAGTGCACAAGGTCAAATCTAAATTGAAATGTGCTTCTGATTAGAGAGTTTCTGAACCTTTAATCTGGTATTAGTGTGTCTAGAATGAGGGTTGTGAAGATAGAGGCACATTGTTCCACTGTCTATGGTCCTGTCCAAAATTGATGGAGTTTTGGGGGAAGGTCGGGCAGGAAATACAGAAGATTTTGTCAATAAATATTGTACCAAAACCAAAGTTCTTCCTGCTCGGTCTATATCCAGAGGGACACAAGATAAAGCGTAATGAACAAATGTTTATAGATATATGTCTTTTACAAGCTAAGAGAGTGATAGCATTGACCTGGAAGAGGCCAGACAAACCAAGTATTACACAGTGGTTCAGGGAATTGTCTTTATGTTTACCTTTGGAAAAGATTGCATACATTCTTAAGGACAAACAAGAAATGTTTCAGGAGGTGTGGGGCCGTTTTATAAGATACATAAAGAACAATAATTTGTCCATTTAATGGATGGAGCTGAAGAGGAGTAGTGCTGTTGTTTTTTTTGTTTTGTTTTGTTTTTTGGTTATTGTTGTTTTGCTTTCTTTATATCAGTAATTGTTGAAAAAAGAATGAGGGTTGTGTGCCGATATAGCGGTTCTGGGGGGGAAGGTCCCTGGCACAAAACATTTTCAGATGGGGATCGCGGCCTATATATCAATTTGGGATCTGATTATGTTGATCAGATCACCAATGGGTACATTTACACCTGAATATTGTTTATTTATTACGATATTGTTTGTTGTGCTTTAGAGTTCAGACTACCCTGTGTGTTATTTTGTCATGTTCCACACATACCGACATGGTTAGGTTATCATGTACTCGCTTGACATGATAACGCCCTGTCTGCAAGCTGAGACAGAGACACTGTAAATAACACTGTGCATTGTACCATGTGTTTATGCTCTTTAACTTTAAGGTAAAGAGAAATTAACTTTACATGTGGAATATACCCTAGTATTGTTACGCTGACAGGACCACATTGGAAATATTTCATTATACTTGTTATTCTGGGTAGGATTTATATTGTGTTTGTAATTCCATAAATTTCCTACCAAATAAAATCAATCAATCTATCACTTTGAGAATGGCATCAGTATTTTTGGCGTGTTATTATAGGCAAAATGTTCCAAAAGTGCAACACAATGTGAGCTTGTAGACAAAGTATACAGAGCTTAAGACTGGTTAGACACCAAAGGAAGACTCATGTCTTACCCGTTCCAAGTCTTTGAAGTCTTCATCTAGTTTAGTTCCCTCTGCACCTCCTACTTTTTCACTCACCATCTGCGGGGGGGGGGGGGGGGGGGGGTAAGGAACAGAGAGCAATTATCAAATTATATATATCTGTTCAGAAGATATTGATCTCAGCTACATTGTTAGGTGACAACTGCGAACAAGCCTAAGCTTGTCCTTTCATTTACACATGAATACTCTGGCTTACTCCATAATGGCTTTCAAATTTGCTCAGTATGTGGATAACAACTTCAGCCTAACCCCTTCTTCGCCTTGTGTACCAGACTTATAGTTTGCTTTCGAGTTTACACTTCTGTCACACACTAGTTGGAAACCTATATTTCACTCGTCTTTAGCAACAGACACACACACACAGACAACAACATAAATAACATGTTACGCAACCCCTTTTCGGTTTGCACTTTTCAGGAGGTATCAAAAAGAATGTTGAACTAGCTCACTGACTCCATTTCTTCCATGATCCCTTTCTGGAAGCCTTGGCTTCGACGAAAACAATAATCCAAAACTGACATCTACCAAAGCATTTTAATTGAAACCATATGCATTGCCATTTGCCATGTGGGATCAGGCCGTGTGATTTTTGCTCACATGCAGAGTAAGCAGCAGCCAACCAGCTCAGTAGGCTGCCCTTCCCAAAAGAAAAACACCCCCCACCCCACCAAAATAACGAAAAAAGAACAGTGGTTGAAAGTGAAAGTTTAAAAATTCATATTGATTGACTCAGCAAACTTGGGCGTGACTGTATATACCGGTAGTTCCTACAATTCTGGCTTATTTGAGAGCCAAGGGGCTCAGCACACCCCCAGTGGTGGGGAATGGGGATGTTTTCATACAAGGAGTTAAAATAAGTCTCTCTGTTTTACTACA
The DNA here is from genome assembly GCF_951216825.1 of Electrona antarctica. Classification (NCBI taxonomy): domain Eukaryota; kingdom Metazoa; phylum Chordata; class Actinopteri; order Myctophiformes; family Myctophidae; genus Electrona; species Electrona antarctica. The sequence goes on from NC_136812.1 coordinate 15,994,090, forward strand.
TTGACATTGTTTGTGGCCAATATATCCAGAGCTTTGTTCCTTGTTGTTGTATACTGTATACCATCCTGTGAGGAGGAGAGCAGAGGTTCTAAATTGAGTTATGCTAATGAGGACGACAGTAACAGCGGGCTGCACGCACAAAGGAACGCTTCTACAGCACAGCAACACAAACTCTGCTGGCAAGTCAGTCGGTGCCAAGGCACCGCCACATTTAGCCCACGCTGCACTCTCAGACTTCCCATGCACCCAGGCCAGGACTGGTCAGTGGTCACGTCTTACACCAGACCACAGTTTCTGATGTTCTTCTGGCTGTATAATGCTTCCCAAACAGTGCAACAGTTTCCCAAACAGTGGGTCGGACCCGTTTGTGGGTCACGGACACATTTTATTATTATAGTTTTCATAAAACAAAGCTTGCTTTCATGAATAGCAAATTAAATGATTTTTCTGCATAATTCCTTGAAAAACAAAATATATTTTTTGAAGAAATTCCATAAATTAGAAAACAAATGTTTAAGACGTAGTGAAAATAGCCGATCTACAAGCTCACAACGTGGCTCGAAGCAACACGTTGTGTGTTTGTAGATCTGCTGTTTTTACTAGTTTGGGTCTCGGGCAAATGTCTAATCTCTCTTTGGCTTTCCACGTGAAAAGTTTGGGAACCACTGGTATAATGAGTTGCTGTATCCATAACAAGATACACAAGTCAATCACTTTAGCTCTCAGTAGGTGCCAAAAGAGCAGAGAAAGCATTCATCTCCCACAAACTTTGTACAGCAGGCTGTGTAACATTTCTAAATCTATTTTTTTTTAAATCAGAACAAGTCATAACTAACTGTGAAACTAACCTGAACTAGACCATCAAGCACACATATACAAACTGATCTGCGTCAGCAGTACATGAGCTGGATGTCAAAGGTTACATCAAGACTCTTAAAGCATGTCTATTAATATTATCCATTTTATTATTTTTAGAATCATCTCATGATGCAACCCCTGGAGACATCCACAAACCACACCACACCACATGGTGTAAGCGTGCCCCAGTTCAGGAATAGCTGTGTGGTCTATGGATGGATTGACGCTACGTTTTGTTCAATGGTCTATTTGGCTCTATTTGGTCTTCAGGACAGTTTCTAGTGGTGAATTCCTGTGGAATTGGGGTGGAGTGGTCATGGACACCTGGTAGTGAGTGACCCTGAGGGAGTTTGAGGTACATACAGAGTGACTCAGCATTCAGCCTACATGTTATTCCCCTTATTGAAGTCAGAGGAGCAAGTTAAACTTTTAGTTCACAGTGCTGCCATTTACCAAAATGACCCCCTGGTAAAACAGCAGAACAAAAAAAAGGATTTATACCAAGGTCACATGCTCCTAAATATAAAATGTTTTCAACCATTCACATGATCTATTATTTTTACTAGTAGACACTGTTGGCTCTCAAGACACGTTTAAGCATAAAACAGACTAAAGGTGGTTGCACACACAAAAAGCAGCTAAAAATCCGAAAACGCGTCCACTGTTCACCGTGTGCAGCCAGCGTAGCCTAAAAAAAATCACACCCGTGTGAACTGAGTGGTGTAAGGTCTTATATAGACTGATCAGCTGTGGTCCGACGTAATGTCTGACGTAATGAAATCACACCCGTGTGAACTGGGTGACCATAGCAACCATGCTCATTTTTTACGAACAGACAGACAGACAGACAGACAGACAGACAGACAGACAGACACGTAAACTAACAAAGCCAGTCGTAGGAGTGGTTTACACCACTCAAAAACGGAGAATCTCACAATGCCTTCTGTCTTGATGTTGCCAGGCCAGTCCATAACTCATCTGATTGGGAGCATTTATCTGCTTCAAATAGACTAGGCGCATAGAACACATAAATGAAACGTGTGGGGAAAACACAGAAAGCTGCGCATTTCACGAACTGTGATATTTAAATGTGTTTATGTTGCTACATTAGAAGTATGCCAAATCAACCAGCCAGTCTGGTGTTATGTTCTCTCTGAATGATGGTGATTGATGATGATCACCAGGATGATCCAGCAGAATATTTGATCCATTGAGCCTTGAAAGACTCATACAATAACAAACATAATATGAAAATACATGGCCACAAAGAGGAAGTGACTGTGTAGATGCCACTTGGCATATGAAAATCAGATGGTGAGCAGCACCAGTTTCAGGATAACCATGACAACCATTCCGTTATCGCTGCCACCCTACACAAAACAAGATTTGCCTGCTAGGAGCAGCTGAAGGCATAGTATCATGAGGCACTATAGAGCTAGTTGCTCTACCTTTGAGTTGATGTTTAGAGGGAAATAAAATAACAGACAGATAATAAAGTTCTGTCTGATGACCTGACAAAGATGTGACTGATCGAAACATAAGGGCTTAAACTGTCTGAGTTGCTCCAGTGCCTCCTTTCCTCATAAAGTTCGGTTTGAAATTCTCAGAGGGAAAATACACAACACATCATCATAAGCTGGCTATGAGATACAAACAAGGTCATACTGTATTACCAAGTCTCAAGAGTTAACTTATGAGAGAGACATTTTCCAGTGAAAAGAGAGAGCGTGACTGTAATCTTACTGAGAAGGCCATGAGTCATAACAGGACAGTGATTCTGCTGTCTCTATGACAATATTGAATATTCAAATCTTCCCAGTAGATTCTGTGACCAGCATTATATAAATTAACAGCCATTGAAATTAAAACGGACAGCCCAAACTGGGTTATAAATGGCATGATGGCAAACACGGAGGTTCTTAACCTGTGTGGTTGATGATGGTCCCTCTGGGGATGCAATCACATTGTAAAATATTAAAATAATTTTAAAAAGACTATACACTACAGTAGTATAGGATACACTGTGAAATATCAAACGTATTCCATTATAAATGAATTCCTACTGTTAAAGTTCATAAAGAGCTGCCTCCACTGCACTTCCCCTACATATTATTCAAAGGGGAAATAGGTTACATGTGGAGGCAGTACTAGTGACCATCGTGGACTAAACTTTAGAGCTACAAAATGAATGTGTGTCGACTGTCTCCTAAGGGCTGAGTGAGAAGCCTCTCAGTGTAAACATCCATTTCCTCTAGCTAGCATATCTACTACAGCTGGGGCTGTGGTTTTATGACTGTTGTTGGTGCTACAGATTTTCTATGTGAAAACATTTTCTGGCATTAGACAGCTTATGTGACAGGCATTCTGTGGAAAAACAAACAAAAGGGAACAAGTGACATGGCAAGGTGACAGAAGGGAACGTAAGGATGTGTGTGGGATGCAGAACACAGATATCCACTCTCTCTCTTCAGCCAACTTCCTGCATTCCTGGTAGAAAACATGCAAAATAAGCAGCAGCAGGACATGTGAAACCAATTCCTGTAATGTCTACCCAGTCAATGCCCAACCAATGCTCATACTTTGGCTAGGCCTGTCACAACTATTACATAATCACCTCACCTATCTGATAATTAAGTTTATTCTGATTGAAATTAATTGAGATAATCACAATTATTTTTGCACAATCACACTTGTTTCCATGTTTGAAAACAGCATATCAGCAATGTCTGAAAATAGCGGATCTACACGCTGACAACGTGGCATCATTCATGATGCAACGTGTTGCGAGATTGTAGATCTGCTTTTTGTACTTTTTTGAAAGTTCCAATGTTCAATGCCAAAAACTACTGTATCGGGTATCGGTAATGGAAAAGTATCGTATCGGCCCTTATTTTTCATATTGGGTCATAATCGGTATCTGCGAATATGCCCAGTCTAACCACCGATCCGACACAGGGGTAAGGAGTTGACACTATGGCAGGTAAATAAAATGTTGGGGCATGTGGAGTTTGCTTCCGAGTTGCCCAAACTACAAACAAGTGCACATTTGAGTGAGGAGTCTGCTATAAACACAACACGAGATATATAGTTAGATGGCTATAATCAAACACAACACAAGATCACAACACTGATATCGGTATTCGTATCGGTATCGGCTAACACAGAAATTGTGGTATCGGATTCGGATCGGGAACGAAAAAAGTGTATCGGGACATACCTACCAAAAACACAATTAAATAGTTCATCACAATTATTTGTACGTTTACAATTAATCATCAAGTAAAATTACATTATCGGGCAGGCAGCCCTTGCCTTGGCATTAAGGTATTCTGCACCACTGTGTGTACACACACACAATACGCTAAGCATGGACTCTAATGAATAGGAGTGCCTGGTAGAGAGATAGATATATTCCTTTAGTGTGTGAAGTTGTTATTGACTCTCACCGAGCCCTGGGCACACAGGGAGTAACTGCATTGCAGTCCCAATTAGGTGAGAGCACTCTCTCCATCCATCTCTTTCACTGCAATGCTTGAGCCAACTCACCCGCGCTTACATGCATATCTTCAATGCAATTTCACATTTTTTCACGGTCACAATATAAACCAAAGTTCAGATTTTCTCTCCAGTGACAGCTTCTCAATCTCGTTTTTATCTCCCAAACCCAACAGGGAGCTGAGAGCTGAGCCCATTCCTGACAGGAAACTGGGGCAGTAACCAAATGTCTTTCCTGCTGAGATCAGCAGGGACAGGAAGAAAGACACTCCAAAGTATTTTGAATCATCAGTGCCCGTGACAGAAAGTCCAAAATATAATAAACATGCACAACACATGTCAACACATTTGTGTCAAATCCACAACAAAGTCAAAGTCATGACTTATTCCTCAAACAATAATTATTGAAGTATATTATTTTCTCTGGCTTTGTTTAATCACTGTTCCAGCTCTTCGTTTAATTGGCCAACAAAGAAGGGGGGGAGAGAAAAGGAAAAACAAAACAAAACCACTAAACAAGAAAAGAAACGACTTATAAACTGGGTCAGTGTGATCCAGCCCTACCTAGTGAAAAGTTAATTGCCAAGTTGCCAACAAATCCCCATAACTGTCCCCCAGTTTTTGGGAACATCAGGTCAGGTCATGTACGGCATCCTTTTTTTGCAAAGGTGTGAATTCTCTGATGCATTAACATTATAACCAATGTGTAGGTTTGAGTGTCATGGTAAAACTATCTGCTGGCTTGCAGATGAGTGTTGACGCGCATAACGTCGACAATTTTTCAGTTGAACAAACGTCGTTTTGATGAACATAATACGTGATTTCTGTTGTGCATAAAGGCGCGTTACTAACGGTAACGAGCAGCACTCAGTCACAACTCAATCTAAATGTACAGACAGACAAACTGGTTCATCCAGAAGGTTAGTTCACTGCGGTAATGTTTCAGACAGATGTTTTTCCAAAGTTTGGGCCAAAACAGCTAAATAAAGTCACATTCTTCTTCATCAATGTATCTTTGTATATTACTGACTAACGGTTAATGTTGGACAGCTCTGATAAAGTCACAATTAGATAGACCATAGTGAAAAAAGAGGTGCAGAGAGTTGTGTATCTAGTTTGTTTACTACTACAAACTTATGTTCATTCTCAACATTAAAGCAAAAAAAGCCACTCGCTAGATAGCTAATGCTAGCCTGTGTTGCTAATGTGAGGCTAGCTGGCTAACGTTTGCTGAGAGAGTAGTAGGAAAGTTTTTTGCAAACCTGGCTAGCTTTATAAAACTGTTTCTTGAAGCCCGCTACAGACATCTTGAAGCCAGGGACTGTGTTAACTCTTCCACCAGACCAGACGCAAATGCGCAGAGAGACCACCGCTAAATAAACGCGACTACTTCGCTATTTTATTTCAGGCAGAACAACAGTCACAGTGCCGAGAAATAGTTGAGAAATCATAGAACCGCACTCCCTCCTCTCGTATGTAGGTCGGGGGAAAACGACACGCCAGCCGACTAACCGACCACGTCTACGCGTTCAGGGGTTCCAGACTCTCAGCATGTATCACCGCCGCGAACTGTTAGAGCAGCGTTTTGCAAATCTGAGCTAATCTGCAAGGTTACCTCCTGCGAAACCCTTACTCAAACACTACCACACAAACACGATGGAGTAAATCCACATGTTATACAGCTCAACGAAACGGCAGTGGCACAAGACCCAATGTTCAAAAGTGAATGCACACCGCCTCCTGGCGGATAATGTGTGCATTCACCACCCATATGACCACTGTCTGTGGGAAAGCCTGGTGAGGCGAGGTTACTGTCTGTGCGTGTGCCTACAGAGTCTATGGGCTCCATTTTCGTCACCTCTAAACCCCTTATCCCTAAACTCCTTTGCCTTTGTTTTACTATTTTGAAAAACATTTTGGAATAGTTCAACTAGCCAATCTACATTGACACGTTGTGAGCTTGTAGACTGCATGGCCAACATGTATGTTGGGACAGGACTATAGGCTGATTCAGGGTACAAAAATGTTTTGCAAAATAGTAAAAAGAAGAAGTTTAGGGATAAGGGGTTTAGCGGTGACGAAAATGGAGCCCCATGTATACGTTACTGGAACATAGCTGGGTGACTGGGTACGGTTCTAAGGTCATTCCTAGTATTCGGTTCCATTTGTGTCCCCAGGTCATAATACAGCATATCTTGTGTAAAATAAGCAAAAACACTAATTCCAAAACTCTTATCTTATACTATTAAAGGTTTTCCACCATAGAAAAAAAACATTTGTACCTCAGAGTGAAATACATCTCTTTGATTTGAGTAGAGGTATGCTAAAATGCCATGTCCCCTGCATGTTTTTTCAGCTTCAGTTACAAATAAATCTAATCAAATTCAAACAAAATCTAAAAATTTAAATCTTATTATATAGTATAGTTCTAATGCTTCTCACCAAATCTTATTAATTGTGATAAATGTAATTTTACTGCTTAAAATATTGAAATCAATTTTGTCCCTTACTTTACTGTCTCCCGTTACGCTGATGCAAATTCACCTGTAACTGTTTAATTTGCCCTTTTTTCCCTTCTTTTCAATGTTTTAGGTTGTATTAGGCCTACTGATGTGGTAAAGCATAAATGTCCCCCTGGTACGCTTAATTATAGAGGAAATTGATACATTTTCATAATTCTGAAAATATGGTTGATAAATATATTAAAATCTTACTCTGTGTTCACAATGTGATACCATATTCTATTATTCTTCATTACATGAGGAGTAATGGCCATCTTTAGCATAAGATGTCCCCCCTGTTATGTGAGTTGCGAGCCCTTGCTTTTGTTCACCCCCTGTTATGTCCAACATTTGTCCCCCCTGTTACAGTGTCAATGGATATTTACATGGAACATTTTTAATAATGCATTAAGCTGGACAAATGTTTTTCTGACAGCTGAACATAAAATAAGAAATTAAGAAAATAATTAAGAAAATAATAATAAAAAAATCCTGTAAAAAATATTTTGTTTTGAAAAAGTTACTAGGCTGAAATGGCACTGAATAGTATCTCCTGCTTATCTTCAGAGACTGAAATAATGAACCTACAGACTCTAGTCTGAAGTTCTCTAAGAACTATTAAGCAATAAACCAGGACAAAACAGCCTTGACATTATGAGAATGGTGCAGTATGAGATGAGCTTGCTATTTCCAGCTGTCAAAATTAAGCCCTAGACTAGACACAGAGAGAGTCTTCTTCCTCGAGTCTGATAGGGTAGGTTCTTCTGCCAGGCCTGCCTTCTGGCAGAACCAGAGAGAAGACTTTCCCAAACATGTTATGTCTGTATTGCACAACACAGACATACTACCCTCCAGCAGGGAGACTTGATGACCTGCTGCTGCTGTCCTGCCCTGCAGTACTATATGTGACAACCAGGTATAGTCTGGTGACCACTGGAGAGACGGGTGACAGTAGGAATGTAGACGGCACCTGGGTGAGCAGTATGGGCTAGTGCTGCAGCCTGTGTCCTCCGTGAGGAGGAAGCCCAACAAACCTTGGTGAGGCCTTTAGGAGGGCCATTATAGTCCACCACTCCTGAATGCAGTGCCTGGTACTGGGAGTCTGGTGCAACGCACATGTCCTGGGCCTGGTGAGAGCAGGAGTGGACCTGGTGAGACGTAGGAGGGGCCCGGTCAGGAGCCAACCCACAGAGCCTAGTCCTTCCACGCGCCAGATTTTGGTTCTCCCAGTACCGGCAGAGTAGTTCCGGAGCAACGGATTGTGTGGCCTTGCTCATTCCCTGATGGACTGATCAAGGGTAGCTACTGGGACGTAAGTCGGGATTTGATCAACCCCGGCTGGGTCGAGTGAGTGAGGGGTATGATGTTGGAAGACCCGAAACCCCGTTGACCCGTTGACCATCACTGAAGATACGTCCCAGGTGCATCCATGCGATGTATTTTTATTTATTTATAATCCGTCTCTGTGAAGAAGGTGCAAGCCCACTTAAGGAGAAATCCTCACCAAAACACATGTAGCCTACCCTGAATCAGCCTATAGTCCTGTCCCAACATACATGTTGGCCTTGAATTGTTTCATAGATGCCCCCTGTTCTCCATTTTCCCCACCCCTCCCACATAGTAAAATGTAGTTAGAATGGAGCTAGTTGTCTTCATTTTAATGCGGGTATTTTAGTAGCTCCAATTTTCCAAACTTTATTTTTCTTCACGAATTGTCACACTCGAGCTGCCATTCATACAGAGTTCTCAACGGGCCTAAAAATTAAGTCCTGGGCCAGGCCTTGGTTCTGTATGAACGACAGCTCGAGGGTGACAAACATTGCATATGAGTACCAGGACACTATTAGTAGACGATTCGTGAAAAAAGAATAAAGTTTGGAGCTACTAAAATACCCACATTAGAATGAAGACAACTAGCTACATTATAACTGCATTTTACTGTGGAAGGGGTGGGGAAAATGGAGAACATGGGGCATCTATGAAACAATTCATGGTCAAGAGGTGCGCGCACATCCACATTTTTCAAGGATCCAAAAAAATGACTGAGAAAGGAAAGTGGAGATCCGCACACAGAAGCTCCCAAAATAATAACAGAGCGGACAAAGCAATACAACATTGATTGATTGATTGATTGATTGATTGATTGAAGAATGTATTAACAGTTTAGAGATTTACAGTACATTTCAAGCACAACTCAATACAAAGACTGTTAACTGTGGACAACACCATAAAGCATTACACTTGTTTACAATAGGGTCCACCATGTTCAATTCATCATAACATTTAGAGACGTACAAATATACACTACTATATAATCAAAACACTGTGGACGACAACATTAAACCTGTATATAGGAGGGGCTAGTACCCCTCAAAAACAGGAAAATCATCACAAAAGGAGGTAAACTGGGAAGAAACATAAACAGTGAGGGGAAAAGGGGTGGGGGGGATTCAGATTTTACGGGGGCCAGTTTCGAATTGCAGCCGTCCGTAGGTGCCCTTTGAGAGTGGTTTTGAAGGAGTCAAGGGATTCACATGTCTTAATGACTGTTGGTAGGGCGTTCCACATTTTGGTGCCATATAGAGCGAAATTAATTTGGTCCCTTGTTTGTGCCGAATCTGGGTTGCACATGGTTTGTTGCACTCCCTCTGGTGTTGTGGGAGTGGACTTTGTTGACATTAAGGAAGTATTTAGACAGGTACATGGGTATCTTGGTGGTGTAGCGAATCTTGTGGACCAGACCCATTGCAAGATGCTGTACTCTGTCGTCAACGCTAAGCCATTCCAGCCTGTCAAAATGGGCAGGGGTGAGGTGGGTTCGGGGAGTGAGGCCAAGTAGTAATCTGACCAGTTTGTTCTGGGAAGTCTGGAGCCTTGTTTTAAGGGCCTTTGAGGTGCTGTGGTACCAAGAGCAGAGGTGCATGCATAGTCGAAGAAACCGTGTACTAGGGCTCCTGTTGGGGTCTTATCAAGGTGTTTTTGTTGAGGTGATCCTGTATAGGAATCTTGTTTCTTAAGTACCTCATCAGTTGTTACCATTACCAGTTTAAAATCGTCTTTACAAACACCTAGGTTTCTGTAGAAGGTTGTACCAAAGAGCCCAGAGTGGGAGGACAGTTTATTAACCAGCGTTGTTGCTATGTTTGTAAAGATGTTCAAGTTAGGGATGTCCCGATCACGTTTTCTTTCCCGATCCAATTCTGATCATTTGATTTTGAGTATCTGCCGATACCGATTTTTCCCGATCCAATATTTATATTTTATAGAACACGTTTATGCCATATCACAATAGTACAATATCCCAAATCTCGGACAATATCCAGTCTAATATCATGATATGGATATAATATTGATACTAGGGGTGTCCCGATCACGTTTTTTGGCTCCTGTCAGTGATTAGAGTGTCGTTCAATTTGTTTTCAGTTTCTGACCGCAGCCTAGTTGGTTGTTGAGTAGCTTCGAGAGCTCCCAAAGATTGTTTTTTGTTTTCCTCAGCTTTATCATTGATAAAGTTTCTGTTAGCAGATTTGGTCATGGCAGTAGGCCTAACAATGTTTCTTAGCTTGTTTCGTTTTGGCCAAACCTGTCCCAACCTTTGCACTTGCAAAATGTTTAAAACTATCTATTACTCTACTATTAAAAAAAACCCTTTTACATACGGCCGCCTCTGACCTCAGACAGGCAGTAGCTGTGAGTGAGGTGGCTAGGAACTGATGCGCTCGGCTGAGGTCAGTACAGTTCCCATACCAGGCATTGATGATCAAAATATGAATTATGTTTTAATGTATATGTAGATGGATGTGTATAAACCTGCAAACCTGTTTGTGAATGAACACTTCTCTTTTTTCCCTTTGTATGCATACTGCATAGATAATAATCATTAAAAAAATCATAGTCCATGCTATAGGACCTATATTTAAAGAATAAAACAATTCTAAATTGTAGCGATGTGACACATTCATGAGTTCCATTGAAATCTATGTTGCGAATAGGATTAGAATATGTTAAGGGTGCCAATAATCATGTGTGCCGTTCATGTTTGTTGTAGATACAAAGATGAATACAAATAATAAAATATTGTAAAAAGACCTTTATTACATTCTTAAATCCACATAGTGTATCCCCATTGTACAACAATAACACATCACTGTGTTCATAACCTCTTAGGTTTTATATCCATAACATATCATAAATTATTTATTAAAATCTATGTTGATTTCAATAGAACAATAATCTTAAAATAGAGTGAAAATATGAGACAGAAGGTTCATGACAAAAAGAGAAACTTTGAGGGAGACATCTTTAAAAATGCTCTTTAAAAAAAATAGAATTACATTCTCTCCAAAAAACAAAACAGGACACTAAACAGTACAGATGAGGATAGAAATGAAGAAACAAATGATCACAACAAAACCAATACAAGATTGAAGATTCAGAGATTAAAATCCATTTTTTATATTACATTATATATTTCTTTCTTTTTTACAATTTATCTTAAACCCTAATTCTTCTACGACTGAAACTCAACAGTTTGAAAGTGTGAAAATTATATTAGACAGGGGTGAAATCTTTGAATCTTCTGTGTTTACAAAAACATGTACTGTACACAGTGATCAAGGTTTTAAGGTCTTCTATCTTGGTGCAAGGTGTCTTGCTAGACTAATTGAAGACACTATATAGGACCGAGAGCCAAGCTATCTCCCTGAGTAACTTTGAGCGGAACTTTAACTGCAAACCCATGGAACTGCTTTCAAAACACACCTTTCTTAAGGGATGTTTTATAGGCAGTCTGTAGGTCTGCAGATTCGTATCGTGTTTCTTTAAAATGTGAACATGTTCAACATTCCAGACTTTGAAACACAAAACATTGCACATTGTTACAATCTTCTGTCTTAAAAAGAAGAAAAAAAATAAAATAAAAATAAACCTGCCATCCATTCTTGTCAGTTAATACTAGATCTGTGCAGAAGTTGCTTTGTTATGTTGACTGTAGTGTCATATCTTGTTCTCTACTGTTAACTGTCCATCTGTGGAGTGCTTGTGGAAAAAGAGCACCTAGATGGGCTACAAAGGCCCACAAAACTGAGAACGGGAAAGACATTATTGCACAATCCCACCATGCCACTGTTTTAAGCACCCAGAAAAAGTCTATCCCCCCATATACTAACTATACCCATATATAGTATGGAGAACAGCACTGTTCCAGCAGTGCAAAATTAAACCCGATTTAGTCATATCAAATAGAACTAGGCATCAACGGCTGGGCCTGCAAAAGTGATTGTCTCTTTATGTAAAATGTATTAAGAATGTTTGGTCAAACTATTAATTTGCAAATTTCTTGTCTATGCTACGGACAAGCTCTCACTGGCAGAAGACACTATAGTCTTAAAGATAACGAATCCCTCTCCTTGGGAGAATTAATGAAAAATGTTCATCCTGACACATCTCTCCAGAGATCTTACTTGTGAGAGATCTTTATCTGTATTGTAGGGCTTCCTGAATCAAAAGCAATGAGCTGAAAGCTGTTCTTTGAGTAGACAAAAAAAATGCAATTGGTTCAACACAAAGGTTGAATCTATTTAAATTGTCTATCACTATCCTTCAAATTTCCCTGCTAACTATAGTATTGCCGCAGAATGCTAGTATGGATAATGTAAACATACTAACTCAGGGGGGTAGCTGGTGGCTCTTTCAACCCTTTTCTGTGTCATGTAGTGTTAATGGGTGAGGTAGTAAGGGAGTGGGGTTAGGAAGAGAGAGCACCTTCAGTTGACTGAGAGTGCAGGCCATAAGCCTGAAACAGTTTGAAACATTGTAGGCTAGAGAATTGTCAGTGTCTCTGTGTTCGCTCTCACTTTCTCTCTCTCTCTCTTATGTTAAGTCTCAGTTGTTCCCAGCTTGCTTTTCACTACTCCCAGGAACTGTTGGACCCGCTGATTCTGCCCATGCCAGAGGTTTCGTGATGGCAGACTCATGAAGAGGGGGGTTGAAGTGAAAATGTTCCAGGAGCGTGTCCAAGTAAACACTTAACCCCACGTTGCTTGGTTTCCCTGGACTATGTTTGTCCAGAGGCATGTCCATTGTCTGACCTTTTCAGCAGCACAAGCGGCAGTCTTTTGAACAGGAGAGGAGAACTGAAAATCTTGTTGCCATAAGTGTTCGTTCATAATTATTTTAAAGTTGACTCGTCATCGGTAAGTACTATACGTCCACCATTCCTCTTTCACCAGTCAAATCAGTTCATCCCAGAACCCCAAGTTATGGTCAGGCAGTATTTGTTTTGAGAGACCTGAGAACAACCATTACATTGCCATTCTTCTTCCAATTTTCTCTTCCTCTTTCTCTCTCAATGAACTCTTATCATATAATATAGATGTATATGTAGAAAAATTCAAAAATACTTTCACAATACTTCTGTAATTCTTCACTCTCGTCTCTTTCTAAGTGGCATTTGCAAAGGGAAGGGGAATTGGGACTGAGGTCGCTGATTGCATTAAAAAAACAAAAAAACAAAAACAAAACAGAGCTCACATATATCAGTGTCTGAATGTGTGCTGGTAAAAATACCCATGAATGCCGGCATAAGTGCTATGTCTTTGTGCTGAGTGTGCAAGAGCTTGAATGTGCATGGCGGCAGACACTTGGGTCTTTACCCATGATTTGCACATTTTGGAACCCTGCATGTCTGCGAGTTTGATCTTGGTCCCTTTAAACAGCTTGTTCATAAAATAACAAAACTGTCAAGTGTGGGCACTACCAAAATGAGAAGGAAAAGAATGCACTGAGAGTTACAACAAGCAATCATTACAGCACATCTCGTCAAAACAGGATTGTAAATATGTACATTCTGTATCAAGCCAGGGGCTGTGCTGTACGGTTAAGTGAAGAAGGGGTACATTCAACATTAGCTTAAAGGAACTTGGGAGCTGGGAAGGAAGTCAAACTTGTTCTAATGAGGAATTCAACTTAACAAGATGTTCAAGATCACCTCATAAAAAAGTGTTTTCTTTTTAAATACAAATTATTTGAACTAATAATAATTTCTCCCATCCCCTTATGAAAACAATTAGGTAGCATGCACTGACTACCCAGCAGCACCTACTACTATGGTGAAGTTACTTGGACTGGCTAGTAGGGCAGTGTAAGATACTCCATAAGGATGAGAGATTAGAGGTGAGAGGAGTGTGTCCTAAAGTGTAGCGTGCAGGATTGTCACTGAGCTGCTGGTTGGTTTTGCTTCTGCTGGTTGCCACATTTCTCCCTACCTCCCTAAACCTCAATGTCTACTTGAATCACTTTCTTTTACTGAGCATTGTTAGCCCTCTGTGGAATCTGGGAAGTTGATTTCACTGGCAAACACTTCCCTGTACAAGGGAGGGAAAGTATAAGCTGTCTCAGGGTGTACTAGACGGAAAAACTCCAGTTTGTCGATGTGGAGATTGCAAATGGACCTCATGACGGGGAGCTTAGACACCATCTAAGAAGGAAAGAGAGATGAAGCAAAGAATAAGAAACTCTGTTGAAGCATCACAATACATTCCTGTCTAAATAGGACACTAAGGATTTAGTGTTAGTGATGTTAGAGGCTGAAGTCACTATACCTTAGCCAGTTTCTCCTCTGATGAGCCTTCTCTTTGTAAGCAGCGTTGCAGAGCCACATAGACCTTCTCCTGCAGCTTTTGGATCTGCTGAGGGTCTGTTAGCCAGGGTCGGTCTGGAGGGAGAAACAGTGACATTAGTACACATAGTAACAAAATCATGAGAACTAGTGACTAGGAAGGTGTACAGGGAGAATGAACTGCTAGGGGGTGAGGTGGAGTCTGAAGAGGTGAGTCTGAAGAGAAAACTGGGAGTGAGTCTGACGTTCTGAGTAGGTATCTATTAAGGTGTTACAAGTATTTAACTAAGAGGCCTGTTGTGCAATGCAGGTTTTATTGTAAACTGGATGCAGAATGCCTTATATCGCAATCTCTGGCGTTGGTGCGGGTGTTCTTACCTGGCGACAGCAGCACAGCTGCACTGAACAAGGCCATTTCTTCATCAGACAGCTGCATACGGCTCAGACTTTTAGCCAAATCAAACACTGCATTCACAAGGTCATCACAACCTAGTGGGAAGGAAGGAGGTAATACAATGATTATTAAAACATTCATTTTGATCGAGAACACATGAAAGTTTACAATGATGTGCCATTATGTTCTTTTAAGATGTGTACTGTGGTTGTGGACGTTAAAGGAACTATAAAGCATTGGGTTTGTGTTTAGTGTTTATTTGTATCGATGTGTGTGTGAGCAAGGAAACCAGTTCACTCACCAAGAGCTTTGAAAAGCTGAGGGCCACAAAACTTTCCATCAAAGAGCATTGTATTATTGATAGGGTTGTAGGCCCGACACATGCGGATCAGCAGAACATCCAAGCAGCCTGTAGATAAGAACACACATTTAGATGGAGGGACCAGCAGATGGGGATGACGGGGAGTAAATAATGCTTGAACACACACACACACACACACACACACACACACACACACACACACACACACACACACACACACACACACACACACACACACACACACACACACACACACACACACACACACACACACACACACACACACACACACACACACACACACACACACACACAAATAGCTACAAAATGACACTGCAAGAAACCCTTTCTGAAGATAACAGGACTGTTAAATTAATTCAGATTCATTGCATGAGGCTGAACAGACAGCTAAAAAGAACTATTTGGGCAAAAGAAAAGACGATTGTTGGAGAACAAAAGATCCTTTGATGTCTAAAAGTGCCATTTCACATCACTCAATAGGCATGTGATATTTGCACTCTGCAAGATTAACCGCAATGTTAAGCCTAATATGCTTTGGCCACATTTTGCATTTATAGTTCAGCAACAGCACCCATTGTTACTAATATAAAACAACTACATGCCAAGTCCAGCTAAGGTTTACATTCTGTGAATATGGCAGCCATCCAATTATTGCACCACGATACTTGAGACGGCATCTGTGACTTTGCAAGAATCGGCAGGTACAGTATGCGACAGCCATCGCTGAACGTAAAAACAGCTGAATTTGCATAATTCCTGTCTGTGACAACGAAGTGCGACATGTCGACTGATGATAGCCAGTACAGCTACAGTATATGCAAATCACCAAATATAGAAAGACACCTGGAATAACAGTCATCTTGCTTGAAGGCATGTGTCTAGTAATACTGTAATAATTACATCGAAACCATGAAAGCTCAAAATGTTTCGCTCTCAAGGCGCTTGCACCAGGAGCTCCGTGAAGTTGGGGGCGGGACATTACTGGTGCCTGGCACCACAAATAAATAACTAGTAAGTAGTAAGGGAATTATGTGACCGTAGAGTATCAGACATTAAGATTTATGGGCTGTAGTGTAATGTGATGCCAAAGTGAAACACTGACCTGCTTTGAGGAGGATGATCTGGTCATTCTGACAGAGGTCCATGAAGCCAGTAATGCGCTTGGCAAACTCTACCACATACTGGATGGCATTGGTGATGTGAAGGGCACATTGTTGCCACATCACCTCAGCCGACTGAGAGAGAAAGACAAGAAACACAGTGTAAGTTTGTTTGTCTCCTACATATAGTATATACTTTTTGACTGCTGTCTTGCTTTTTCAGTAAAGTGGAGAGATATCTATCTGACTGTAACAAGGAGTTGTTGAGCTGAACTGTGTCAGACAAGGTCAAAGAGTAGTCATTAAATATTTTCTTGCTCAGACAATTTGACATGGAACATAGCTGTTGAAGTGGTGGTTTTCCATTCCTTGGAAGCCAACCTACCTTCAATATGTGTGTGATACTGATATTTAGGGACTGGGACGATATGAAAATCACATATAATTGTGATTAACGATATTGTCGCGATAATCAAAATATGCTTTCAATTTTAAATGCCACTTTTGTTAACTACTTGAACCCCAGCTATTCTAGGGGGAACATTTGCTAAAAATATAAATACTGTTCTAATAACACGCTCTTAACACGTCAGTTTGATCAACTATAGAAGTGGTGCTGAATTTGCAGCTCGACAAAAAACAATTCATGCTAGTGTATGACAAAGGACAATTTCACGATAAATGTAAATCTCTTTGATACGATTATTGTGAGTGTTTTTTTAACACGATGAACAATAATAACGATTAGCATTCCATCCCTAACATCATCATTCCGGCTATGTGGCTTCCACATGCAGTTAGGGGTTAGGGACAGGTTTAGTAATGTGGCGCGTCGGAATGGCGATTCGACTGAATAGCGGGCTTCGAAATGCTGGTGTGTGTGTGTAACCCCAAACAAGCCACACTGTACCTTGGTCTGGTAGGAGCGCGTCTCCTCAGGGCAGTAAAGTGTCCATGCCATCCTCCTCAGCTCCTCTGTACTGTACTGGCTGGTCTCCATATGGGACTTCACCACAGTCTGGGTAATGCGCTCTGGATAGGGAGAAACCACTGTTACATTCAGGTCACATCTCAATTTCTACTATGACCCGAACAGGTATTGGAACAAAAACAAACGTATTTATTTATTTTCCCATTAACAGACGTTTTGAGGTTTACAACAAGAGAGAGAGTGATGAATAAGTTTGACTTTCTGATCAGAGTGAGTCTGTATTGGATTTCTACTGACCTATCTCGAGTAGGGAGCAACCTTCAGGCAGGGGGTTGAGAATGGCGTGTGAGAAGAGCCCTGAATCATGCAACAGCTGGTATTCATGCTTGATGTGGTGTCCATCTACAAAATCCAAGTTGGTCTGTTCTGGTGAGCTCTGAGAGGAGGAGCTGCTACCCGCACTACCACTCAACATCTCCAGGCAGTAATCTCCACCTCTGCCCTCTGGGGTCAGGGGCAGATCAAGGAACAGGCTTTCAGGCAGTGTGGTTATGTCATCCAGATCGCTGAGAGCGGAACTTGAGCCTCGGCTGTAGGTGCGTGGACCGTGGATACCCATCTCAGGCACTTCGTCGCGGGTCACACCCCCGGCACGCTCTTGAGATTGCTGGTGCTTCTGAACCTCGGCATACAGGCTGTCGCGCTGCTTCTTAGACATGCGCCCAAACTTCACAGCTGTATGGAGGGGTGGGGTGACACAGGAATTAGGGAACTTACAAATATAACTGAAATCAAACAACTGTCTGTTTTAAATATTTAAAGTAGAGGCCGAAAAAGTTCCTTTTTTGAACTCACCATCACGGCTCATGCCCAGAGCCAGACATTTCTGCAGCCGGCAGTGCTGACAGCGGTTGCGGTTAGTCCGGTCAATCGGACAGTTCCTCTGACGTGAGCAGGAGTACATGGCATTGTTCTGTTGGCTGCGACGAAAGAACCCCTGGGTACAAAGATCACACACAGACTAATGAATAATAGGTAACAGGGACTGCAGTGTGGGTATGCATTCAAACCTCTGGAGGATGAACGCTAGCTTTTCTTTCATATCATAGTATATATTCAGGAATATTGTCCAGACCTAAGCCTAGATTTGAACAAATAGCACTGTCTAATGCCCAATCCACATATGATTGAACTTGCAACCACTTGCAACCTACAACGGGTCAATTCAGAGCCCTGCAACTGGCTGCAAGTTGTTGGGTTGTGAATCATTGGTGTGGATTGGGATTTACAGAAAACTACAACTGAATTATGTGTAGGAAAACAAAAAGAAGATGTGATCGAATTGGTTAAAAGCATAACATGGTGGACAGGATGGCTCACCTTGCAGCCTTCACAGGTAATGACACCATAGTGGATCCCTGATGACTTGTCCCCACAGATCTTGCAGGGAATCACCTCTATTTGCGCTAGGAACATAAAGAGAGATGGAAGAATCATTAGCCAACTTTCAATCTGGTGTCCCTATTTTGGGCATGTCATTATAGGTGAAAGTTTCACAAAAATAAAAATAAAAAATAAAAACTCAGAACACATTTAAAATTGATGTGTTTCAGGAGATCATAATAATAATGGCTGGATAAGTGCAGTCATAAGTGCAGTATTCCATGTATTTGTATTGTTGCATTATGTAACATTTGTTTTACAAAGTGCTCTTTTAGTCAAATTAAAATCTTGGGGCGGGCTACAATTTTAGCAATTGATGACCGTGAGAAAAAAGATATGCTCCAAAGAGGGGGCATTACTTCACCAGGCCTTGGGTTGCCCTCACACGAAGTTGGCAACAGTTCAAGAGCACTACGAATCTACGATAAAGAAATGTTTTTGTGCCAGTTTAGCGTCCAACAATCAACATTTGTCTTCTGGTCTTATCATACTAGCCGCCCAATCGCCCAATAAAATACCTCATCCATATCAAATATGAGAGAGTGCAGCTTAATAATAAATCAATATTTATTCTAGACAGCCCTGATATACAAGATTTCTGCAGTCAAACAAGGTAAACACAGCCTTCAATGTGACACAACACAGTGCAGCTAAACTCAGTTGACCTTGTTCAAGCATAATATGCATGCTCTGTCATGTCAGGCCATCCATGAAAACACAATGTTTTATTTAAAAAATAAGATTATATAATGTGTTATCCGAGGAGGAAAGGTGGTCAAAACACGCTGCCTCCGTTAATGGATAAAATAAACCACTTTGCCTACATGTTTTACACCTTGTGTTCAATGTAAAAGCCTAAGCTGCCTCCTTCAGGAACAGCCTGTTCTTTTCATTATGTTGTTTATCTAAGTACCAGGGCCTCCTCAGGCCCAGAATAGCAGGTCAATTGCATTAGCTTGAGGCCCGGGGTTATAAAGTTTCACCGGCTCACCCTGTCCGTCCGTCGCTCCTCCTCCTCCAGGGTGAGCTAAATGTTAACAGGTTGACAACGACCATGCTGGCCTCTCTCAGACATCCACCACAGCCAGCATAGCCGGGCTTCAAAATGGCAATTCCAAGATAACAATTGTGTGTGAATTGTTGCGATTTAGGATATGATTTGACTCAGGAGTGGAGGGGCCAGCAAAACAATTATTCCTTTCAACTACTTCTGCTGGGTGATGTGTGAAGTGTTAGGTAACCTCTAAATTGCAGCAACCATATTGAATGGCCTTCACATGCGTTTCCAGAGCACCATCCCATATTACGGTATTTTAAAAAAAGCCAATATGTGAAAGGGTAGAGTTACGTCACACTGTGATGCAACGCAAATGAGGTTAGTGGGTGATATTAGCATGCTAGTCACCATTTAGAGAATAAATGGAGGGGGAAAATGATATCACAAGGGCCAGTTTCCTTTGTCTATGCTAATGTATTTTTTCAACAATGAGATATTTGAGAGTTTCCGCAGTATAGAATTCCTACTGACCTACAAAAAGAGGGAAAATAAATAAATAAAGAGCAGTGGAAAAAAACCTCTCTCTGTCACTGTTTTCCTCGCTCCCCCATCCTGTGCCTCCCCCCCTCCCATCACCCTATTATATAACTGCCGTCTGGCTGCATTCCATGAGCACACATATTCAAAGGAGGTTGTCGTGGCAACCCTGCAGTAAGCCTCCCTCCTCCATCTCCTCCTTCCCCATTGGCTGCCAGCTACATGGCTCTGCCTCTGACTCGCCATTTCACTTGCCACGCTCGGCACCTCCTGCACTCGGCACCTCCTGCGCTCGCTCGGCACCGCTGTGCCGAGCTTAGGAGCTGTTCCACTGACACAGTTTCCCATTCAGCAAAAGGGGGAGGTGCTTTTGGTGGCAACCTTGCAAGGGATGTAATCTGATTTCTTGCGGGTTTTAAGGTGGAACCAAATCTGACTCATTCACTGGGTAAAGAGTGTGTGGAGGAGGGAGGGGAGGGGGTCTTTCTCCGGTGGTGGAAAAAACAATCTAAGATTTGATTAATGAAAGATTGATAATGAAGAGTTCACTATAGCCTGTCATTACTTATGTAACATTTGCAATATAAGCTTCAGATGAGGGCACAGAAGTAACTACTTATGCTACCATATAGCTCTCAACTTGTAGCAACACGTCAAGTATTTGAGTGAAGCTTCAGCTGTCTTGGCGTTCGACCATAAATCTATTTATACTCTGGTGCAGTTGTCTGGCCAGAGTCGTCCATGAACACAACGTTACATGAACCATTGCGTGACAGCTTATCATATGATACTATTGTGCTGTCACACATCTAACATGTCTGACTAATTAATTAGCAGAGAATGTTTCTCACGTGAAGCACAGTATAGACCGCCCGCCATGCAGTGTCGGTTATGCTCCAATCACTGAACAGTTGAATTGAAGCAAAGATGTTACTAAATATTTATTCTGATAATATTGTGTTATTTTAAACTTTAGGTGGGTGTGCCAATAGCTGAGTGGTGTACCACATGACAGCAAGTCCCGGGTTCGATCCAGAGCCCGGGAAACCTTTGATGCGTGTCACTCCCCAACTCCCCGCTTCCTGTCTCTCTACACTGTAACTATCAATACAGGAAGAAAAGGCCCGTTGGGTGATTTGGTCAGTGGGTCAAAGATGTTTGTTTTGGTGGGTGTGAAGTCTTGTCATTTCACTTGTCAGGTGTGGACAATGGTTGCTTTATTCTCACCAGCTATGTTTAGAACATAACAGAACAAAGCTATGTTTAGAACATAACATAGCCACTTTGCTTTGTTCTACGAGAGTAGTTACACAAGCAGGAAAAGATCTGGTCAGTCTGTATAGGAAAGCCATTCACATGTAGAAAGCATTATAAAGAAAAGGAGGGGGGTACATACTTGTACTAATAAATTGTAATCATCAATCAAGCATTTATCACTTTTGTTCAGTACATTAGATACTAAGATCTAAGCAGTGGAATCACTTAAGCATAGCCACTGTTCATATTTAAGTCATACACATGCCATTAGAATTATGGAGGCGATCTTTGGAGTAACCTCTTGTGGGCAAATGCATTGTAATTGGGAATTTAATTTCATTGCACCAAGGCACTCTATGGTTTAGTCAGTAAGCCTTAGCACCTAATCTATTATAGAGATTTAAGGACTTTCTCTGTCTCAGTCAGTCAGTGTGTCAGTCTCAGTTGGTCAGCACTTTCTTCAACAGCACTTTAAAACCCCACAATGGGGAGACTTTGGTCTCTCGTCCCACCTAATCAAACAGAGTCCAAAGGTCCTATTTGCTGTACACTTTACATTTACTTACCATATTGTATATTTAACCTACATTGGAACAGCTTATGGGTAGGAGGAGGGATGTATGGTATATTATGTACAATATGTTACCAGTTAATCAAAGGTTATTGCGGGTCTGTTGGTTCATAAACATAATGCCCTCTCGCCCCTCTCTTCCCAAGAGGGAGCCTCACCTAACACCTGTTTTCTAAACAGCTATGTGGGTAGTCATAACTTCAGTTTGACCTACCTAGAAAGTAAAGGGAGTCAAATAGGGCTCAAGCTTCAAACCTCAAGCTCTTTAAACATGTATTTGAGTGGTATGTAACTCTAACTACTATAACACTTCACTAGTGTAGCAAGTCCCCCGTCTGCAGCTAGCTACTGTGCCATGTGTTTAATGGTGCAGCAAGTCTGCACTAAGAATTGACTTATCCAATGTCAATCTATATCTGGCACTGATATACTGTAACAGTATGCATTAGGTAACATTGGTAGTGGTACAGTAAGTAACAGTGAACACTGCGCTGTATGATTTTGACTTATGTAAGTAATTTTGTGACAGCATAATTTCTACTCTGATTCTGAACTCTCCTAAAAATCAATGTAAGTCTGCAACATGACAAGCCCTGTTCTGGTCGCAAACAGTGTATCTACACTCATCAGCTGACTTGATATTGTGGTAGTTCTGTGTTGATTTTGCGTGCTGGACTGCTGGTATGAACAACAGCCATTCAGCAACACCTTTATTTCAATATGTTACATTTTATGTTGCAATTACTCTTGTATATATCTTTAATCAGCTCACTCTCCCTGCCCCATGCATCATTAGATAAATAAAAGTAATTTGCCATACCCCATTACAGCCGCCACATCTAAAGCCTCACAATCACTTGTATGGCAACAAATTGAGTATATGTCTGTATCAACATCAATTGTTACAGCATCTGCAGAATGACATATGAGTATAGTATGTTCGTACTGCCAAATGAACTTTGAAGTACTTCTGAAGTGAAGTAGTCATAAATTAATACTGTCATGGGTAGGTACCGTTCGGGTTCACTATAACACGTTGTTACTTGAAGAGCCATAATGTGTAGGGCAGGGGAATGTTGAGGGGAGTGGAAACTTAGCGTCCAGCTGTCAGAGAGAAGGGGCACCTTGACACATACTGTAGACAACTGTGAACTTCCCCCTGGGCCTGACAGATAGATAGTGGCTTTGAGCCTGAACTCAGCAAAGGCACGGCAGTGCCCTTGGAGAATAGAGAGCTGCCTGTCTCCAGTAAAGTTAACCTTGAGTGGTCTGGCAATCTGTCTTATATATGGTATCATCGTGGCTACTAGGGCTGCAGAGTTTTCGTAGTGATTATTCTATCTGTGATGTTTTGAAATAATCAAGAAGCGTTTCTGTTTTGTTATATCAATGAATTGTTTATCCACGTAGCTCTATTTGTCATCTATTGTGTAATGCAACAATTGTGAAAATAGACAATCTACAAACTCACAATCAGTAGCAAAGTTTTTGAAAACATTTAAAGAAAAATATTTGTGCCTAACATGGGGCTATGATATGTATATTATTTATATTGAATAGTTTAGTTCAATGAACTGTTGAACCCCCAATCACGATGAGCGTGTTGGTCCACAAGGCAATTGGATTGAGGGAATGTTTTATTGGTGTTTATAAACAGCTATAGTGTTTAATGTTTGTGTTGTCTGAACACAAACATTAAATGCCATTGACAATGAATGGAGAATGTACGTCATATGTGTCTGAGCAAATAGGCATATGTATATCAGTGGGGGACCACCATTATTGATGATGATGTATGATGATTAGAGCGCCCTTCACTTCACACAGGTGTGATTTTTAGACTCATCACAGCCGTTAATAATGTTTTGGTTATCATGGATATCTGCACTGGCCGTACCTTGTTTATTTCAGTGAAACAGGAATTGACACTGTTCAGGAGAATGAACTGCTTAGATGACCGAAAGGCACAGTTATAGTCTGGCCTGGAGCTTATTATATAGGCGACCTACAGGTGCAAAATATAAGTGAAAATCATTGTACAGGTGCTGCTACTCTACCTAGTCTCTTGTATCTTGCTAACTAATTTATGTTTGGGGTTTTAGACAGATGAATCTGACTGATGTCACCATGTTACACAATATGGTAAGTGCAGCATGCAGTGGTTGACAATAAAACAAGGTGACACATGGTTCTGGTTGATGTAGGCAACCTTAGCTCACCACACAAGAAACTAAGCTTAGAGAGGTGCCCTGCTGTGCTTAAAGGTGGACGGGTCCTTGCTGTGCCCATATCCTGATTCAGGATCAGGACTCTACTCTTCAGGAGTTGAGCTGCTCTGTGTTCAGGCAGCACACATCATTTATTTCTGAAATTCTGAATTAAAACAAATAAAATAAATGTTCCATTCAACTTGATTTAACAGCATTGTAACAAATAACAGTTTAAAAATAGGCCTGCGTGTGTTCAGCCATAAAGGTAGTATTGATGTCAGGAATGGAAATCAGGTTCCTCCGGTTTCCATCATGCTTAGGGCCGGGGTACCTTGACAGCTGAAAAAACTATGATAATTAATTATCTCTGTAATGAAGACAGACCTCAGCATGCATACCCACTCCCTCCCTTCTCACAGAATGCTGTGTAATCCTCTGTGACATAACGGGGTCAATGGTACATCGGACCCTCTCCCCCCCTCCCTACTGGACCAGTCTCCCTAACAATGACGGCCAAAATGATGATGCTGAAAACAACAACACAGTACGAAACTCACAGAATTACATCAAATGTACAAAACCCAGAGCTATCTGACACTATGAGAAGACTACAAACAAGCAGAACTAAACACGAAGACCAGTATTGCCTATTGCCTAATCCATTCCATAATGGTGATGATGCAACAACGTCAATATCTGCAGGCACAAAAAATGCTTATAAATTAAACTACCGGTATATATGTTTCTGTGTACTTTGACAGGTCTTAATCTCCACTCACTCACTCCCTCCCTCTGCGTTCAACTCTTACATAACTACAGTCGCTCACTGGTGTAATCATGTCATTACACCTCCTACCATAACCACACTGAAGAAGAGGCAAAACAAGGAATAAATGCACAATAATAATGCATTTTACAGTGTATGCATACTATGCAAACTAACACCTGACCATGACCTCTATATGCAAAGCATAAGGATGCGCGTAAACAAAATGAAAGCCTAATAATAAAATAACATAAAACAAAATACCATAGTAAAATAATGTTTCATGATTCGGGTTTTCTGTAAATAATATTAAAATGTACTTTGACTGTTACTTATAATGTGGGAAATTTAGCAGATAGAGGAATAAAATGAAAGCTGTGGCCTGGCCCGTGCATGCATGCTGTGCACTGTCATACGCACTTCGGTCTCACTTTGAAAGAAAGTCATGCTGTCCCTCCGAAATGGAAATAAAGAATCACATAATTTAAAACAATTCTTTGCAAACTCACCTCTCATGTTGTCGGCGGATGATTGCTGCTACTATCTTCGATGAATATTGAAAAGGACCTAAGCTTTTTAGCTCCAAAATGGAGCAGTCGGTAACTGTGAAAACAACAAATCCTCATATGTTTCTGAGCACTTGCAACGGCTGAAGAAAAGTATGAGCTAAAAAAAAAGAAAAAGGGAAAAAAAGAATAAGATTCCGTGTGGACTTTTCGTTTTTTTTTAATTCCGCGCAGTCTGAGTGTCTGTCGGTCTGTCTGCGTGGAAGAAGAAGAGAACAGGTATGTTATGCATAACCATAAAGCATGCTCTGCGTCTGGAAGCAATAAAATATCAAAGACTCCTCAGTGCTAGTGGACCTCTGCTCTCTGCCTTGCTTCGCTCCAACAGTAGGCTATAACCTAACCTATTTCGGCGCGTGGACTACACATGATCTCGCGCCAGTGGCCCGCCTCGTGCCCCTCGGCTGTTGCGCGCGCACACACTACGCCGTCGTCACTCGTCAGGCACGTAGCCGCCCTCCGCCGAGCGACAGTCAGGCAGGAGGAGTTTATCAGCAGAAAGTAACTCGCTCTGGGAAAGAAAGTGTGGCAGTGTGTCACAGAAAGACATGTCGTGGGAATTTATTCTTGCCGGCGCTCCCCCTCTCTCTTTTTTCTTTTCTTTTTTTGGTAGATAAAGACAAAACAATTTCCGTAAAAAGAGAGCAGATATACGCCCAGGAAGGATAATACAAAAAATAAAAAGAGAGAGAAAAATAATTCCACGAATATGTGATCCCAACAAAAATGCTTTGTGTTGCATTTCAGCAATTAACTGGCACACCCAGTATTCAGAAAAATAGAGTATATTATAGTATCTATATCAGAGATAAAATCTAATAAAATCTGACACCATCTGTCTCTTGTGGCTTTCTGTTGAGACATTATGTTTAATCTTAAAATCTTTGCCCAAATTGAAACGTTGGCTATAGCTAAGTTACATTACATAGTACATACCACATCTCATTTGGGTGGAATCATGATGGTGCAGCAACACATCTATTTAGTGTAAAACACAGTTTGATGGTGTCCAAACAGTCAAAATAGTCTACTTGTTTGCAGACTTTGCTAAACACAAGTTCACTATTATGTCATATGTGCAGTGTAGGGCAGACCTATAAATAATGTTTTGTGTGGTGGTGGTGGTGGTGGTGGGGAATGCTCCCTCAGTGCAAGTGAATGTAGTATGTGTTGTGTAATGCATTGTTTCTCAACCTTTTTTGTGTCAAGGACCCCAAATTGCCATGCATGCATTTGATTTGACCAAGGACCTCTATTTGATAAGATTTTGTTTCTGGGACCTCAATCCAAGAAGAATTTTACTGTTATATTTATTGGTCCAGATTGTACTATAGCACTGTTTCCCAATGCTTGTAGCTTGTAATGCTATTTTCACTAGTTTGGGTCTCTTTTGGGTCTCGACCTGAAAAGTTTGGGAACCACTAAAGACTTTTTACGTAATTGTACTTATTTGTAAATGTGATAATGGTGAAGTTTTCACCATGGGGTCTGGAATTGCACTGAGGGCCCCTGGGGTTCCCCAACGCCCCATACCCTACGTTAAGAACCAATAGTGAAGTGAACACAGGGCCTAACTCCTCCCCAGGCAATTTCCGGATTATAAAGGCAACTGTCAGCCGATAATATACTCTCTCTTTTGGCTTGTGTCCTCTGTAATCACTGTTGTAGCTGGTGGTGTTTAGTGTTACAGCTTTGATCTGACATGTTGGCTGAGCACATTGTGTGTTGGAAGTTGGAACCCCATTGTTGTCCTGCCCACCCACTTCTTTCCCCCCCATGTGTTAATAATGTCTCATAGCAGAGGTTGTTCACCTTACCTGTTTTGCTTTTCATGGATTTGTTATAGTTGCCTTTTTTGTTTTTCTTTCTTGACTGTTGTAAAAACTGGGTTGTTTACGATTTATTTGTATTTATTTATTTATAAATATTTTGTTTATTTTTTATTTCAGTGAAGAAGAGTGCATTATTGTTGACATAGGTTGGAAAATACATTGAGGGAGCCAAAACAAATCCTAATGAAAATAAACTGTTAATACCCGTGGGTAAGATGATGAGTGTATGATGTAACTTGCAGTTATGAAATGAGGAGGAGAGATTACAGTAAGTAGGTTAGTGGAGCGCAACACAGTCCAACAGGGCTCACACACGACACACCCTCTCCCTTTCTCTCTCCCCTCGCTTTATCTGTTCCTTTCACCCTCATCTCTCTCTCTCATTCTCTTTTTTCTATTGTTCCTCTTCTTAGCACAACTCATGGTCTCTCTATCTCCTTCTGATCTTGGTCACAACTAAAGAGCAGCATTGCATATTTGCATCGCATGGTATCCATTCCTTCTTTAGTGTTTCTCAGGAGTGTTGACAGTTTTATGACCACATCCCTGACAGCACCACCCAGACCAGACATGCTCTTTGTTGTACACCTCTCTTAACTGGCACTGCCTTTCTCTCGCAAGTACCCAGGCCACAACATTTCTTGTCTGCTACAAATTCTACAAAACCCATTAAAACTTGAGGAAAATGCCATACCACGTTGCTTCTTTCTGAATGCACACTTCTAAAATATTTTTCCATGCTGTAAACTTCCACTTCCTCCTATTTTCCAAACTTATCAGTCTGATGATTTCCTTCCTTATCCTGCCAAACCCCCTATCCTCCCGGCAATCATTCTTGGGTTACATTACACACTTGCCATCTCCAACCCCAGTGCTACATTACACGGTATAGTATACCTCTCCAGCATTCACATGCAACGTCACTGACCCCCTGACCTGGAATCTTATGTAACCACGGTGATGCCCAAATTAGAACACTGGGATGGAGAGAATGGAAATGGGAGGAGCTTCACAAACAGGCAGGCACGTATGCCCAGGCTGGCTTTCCAGATTAAGCCAGAGAGAATGAGTAGGGTGAGGGTAGCGATAGAAAGAGACAGAATCTAAACTTTAGATTCTGTCTCTTGTCTTACTCTTAATTTGAAAAATGCTGTTTTGTTGTAGTTTAGGTCAAGCTGTTTTCCTGTTTATCCTTTGTTTTGTTTTTTATTTTTATGTTTGGTTTTTGTTGTCTGTTTCATTATTTGGTGAAATGTTTTAACTTAACGTTAAAAAAAAGATGCTGTCTCTTTCTATCGCTACCCCCACCCTACTCATTTAGATTCTAAAGGAAGACATCAAGTACTGATTCAAGTCAAAACAGTAGTGAGAAAAGAGAAAGGGACTGCGTGCGTACCCAGACTAAATACAGTGGAAGAGGGCAGCAGAGAGAAGCAGTGATAGTCTATGGCTAGAACTGGCCCCTGCCTGTATGGCGGATAGAGCCCAGAATCCTGAGAGGATTATTTCAGCAGCTCTAGGTTCCATAATCCTCTTTCCTCTCCTCTCCCTCATCCTGCTAAACCCCCTATCCTCCCCTCTTTCAATGCAGACTAATCTCTCCCCCTGACTCCCTATGGGCCTGTAATCTGGTTTGTACCTACCTTTCACATCATGTGCAATGTTTACATCAATAGGTCAGTGTGCCAAACTACAGGACGCACCTACATAGTACATAGGCAGTAGGTACTCCTCCTTTAGTACTTTATCCTCATCATCACTCTCTCTTCCACAGCTCCACCTTATTTGTCAATCTCATTATTGTAAACATCAGTCATGTACAGGGAGAGGTTTAATGGGATAGGTACAATAGTTTAGTAGTGTATAATGGTTCAGTGTATATAATGTATAGGTACTGTTACAATCAGTTTCTATTCCGCAATAAATTATGTCACAAGTTAATGAACTAGATCCAATAGAGCTCCATGACTAGAGATAACGTGGGATTTCCTGTTTCCGCCTTTGCATTTTGTGTTGAGTTATTGTCTGCATTAAATAAAATGAACTGTTAACAAAAGCAGATATTGTGCAGGGTATAGCCGAATAGGATTCATATTATACAGTATATCATTTATTTTTACCAGTTTTTCTACCATTGCTGTCATGGCCGTACCTTTGTTTTAGACCTAGGCCTACATGATAATGGCAAAAGACATGATTACATTTTGATCATGTCATCACAACAAAACAGTATACGAAAGGTAACCCTGGATCTTTGACTATTCGGTTGTGGCTCTAATATCAACCGAACCGAATACCGAATATGCATTTTTGCTACTATTCGGCCGAATAGTTTCGGTGGCCGAATATTCGGTGCAACCCTAGTCTTCAAAGTATTTTTGCTGACCAGTGAGGAGATCTTGTATAGGAATCTTGTTCTTTGGTTGATCTTTTTGACTACATTGGTAGCCATTTTATCACAGTTTGCCTCCTTTCTTTTGATAATATTGTCACCCACTTTAACTGAGAATCCGTCTGCCTTGCTGAGATTACAATTTGATCCAAAGAGAATGGATTCAGTTTTTCCCAGGTGTTTGTTATTAGTGAGCCAGGTGGAGATTCTACCCAGTTCTGAGCTGAGGGCCTTTTCAACCATAATCATAACTAGTCAGATCTGGCTCAGAATAAGCTATATTATTTCAACTGGTGAAGACGGTACAAATCTGAAGGTCTGAATTGCGGTCTGCATCGTTTGGCTTTGTTGTTACCAAGCATAGTCTATTCCCTCTCTTATTTGGTCACTCTCCTTTTGACAAACCAAGGATAGCAAGTGTATAAGTAGCCCACTGCACGATTGTTCAGTGCTGTGAAGGTTGTGGACATTGAACAATAATGGTTGATGTTCAAAGCTTCCATTGTTGAAGCTGCGGCTTGTGAGCTGTGGTCAGAAGGTCATAGGGAAACAAACAGGAAAAGGGCGCATAGACCAGTATTGCTGAGGTGCTACTGACCTTGGTAAAGAAGTCTAAAGCCCTAACCACACCAGAGGGTCGCCATGCATCTCCTTGCAACATGCAACTACTTGCAACCATTATTCCCAATGGCACGTTGCAAGGAGTTGCATTGTTGTGGATTGTTTTGTTGCAAGGAGTTGCGAGGAGTTGCAGCTGGTGTGGTTTGGACCTAAGAGTGGAGAAAAGGTTGCACGCTCATAGCCACGATGCAGGATAATTGATTGAATACCAACGTTTCCTTCTTTTCTTCACTCTCAGAACGCATAGGTGACCTTGTGCAGAAAACAACTTACCGGGAGGAGGTCACTGAGGTTGCGACTGCACAGTGGAAAAGCCTCTGGAATTGATCCAGAAATTATGAAGGCTTTGGGTGTTGTTTTTTGCGTGAAAGTTTGGGACAGTAGCAAAAGGAGTGGCAGACTGGGGTGGTGGTTCCTCTTTTCAAAAAGGGGGACCAGAGCATATGTGCCAATTATAGCGCATCACATTACTCAGCTTGAGCCTTCCTGGGAAAGTCTACTCTACAAGAAGCTCATAGCCGGGCAGCCACAGGCTCAAAAGCTCAAGGAATAGAGTTTAATCTGTGATGTCATTTTTTCTATTCACTTGGTCATTAAGGTCCACAGAATGAGAGGCCTGCTCTGCCGGAAACACAGCAATTCTGAATCCATTCCACACATTCGTTTTGCACGAAAAACATGATGGCTATGGCTGTTTTTCGGCCAAGGAGTGTTTTTCGTGCAAAACTAATGCTTGGAATGGATTCAGAATCATGAATACCCCTTAGTTTGTCACATGCTACTTAAAGCATGATGAAATTTGGAAAAGTTTGCCTTATATTGGTTGTCTATGGTGTGGTATAAAAAAATGGCCATAACAATGTTTTCTGTGGACCTTGATGACCAAATGAATAAAAAAAACACAAATAAAAAGTATGTCATTACATCACAGGTCCTCTCAAATTTTGGGTGACTGGCTCCTCGAGAGACTCAGAGTAGAGCAAATTCCCCTTTACATGGAAATCTCCACGCTGGCCTTGGAATGCCTTTGGATCCCCCAGTTGGAGGTGGCTAAAGAGAGGCCTGGGAAAGAGAAGTCTGGGATGCTCTGCTGGGACTGTTACCTCTGTCACACAACTCTGGATAAGCCGAGTCGTGTCAATAATGAATCAATAATGATGGATGGATGGATGGATGGATATGGATAGAACTGGCAGAACTGAACTCGATTGGCAGTGCTTCGCTAGTCACATATTTACATATTTACACACCGTGGGTTTGACAAATATATTAGGATATACCGAAATCACACATGAGTGTTTTGCAAAAAATCAAAAAAATATCAACCTCGACCAAATCAAATTGTGACATGAAGATGTTTTCAGGGGAATTAATTGCAGAGACACCTTTAACCACGTTTTATCACAGATAAATAAACAATAAAGAAAGAAGAATGCAAGCAAGCTGTCGTGACATCTCGTATGAATTTGCCTTGGTATTCATTCTCAACCAGCAGAGATGACAGAGCTTATCACCTTCCTATTCATCATAATGAATGACGTATTCTGTCTGACGTATTACCAGATCATATGCAAATGATAAGCAGCCAATTAAATCTGACATTTAATCCTGGCAAACTCTGCCTACACAACATATATGTCTGATGTTGTCAAGGCACCACCTAGGCATACAGTATATTTACAGTTTTCATAGAAAAGAACAAAGGGTGTGCACTGTGCAGAGAGGCGTGAGATGGAATGTATCTGATGAAGAAATTTGATGTCCAATAAACAACAATGACAGATTGACTACGAATGCTGCGGACTGGATTAGATTATGCCAATCATGGCCGTGTAAGAATGTTATGAGGTTTACAGAATTAGTAGACAACACTAAATTAGAAAGTGCATAAGTAGAAAGTAGAAAATAAAGCAGATAAAGAATTAGTCTCTGTAGCATTCAAAGCTTGTGGAAGCAACTGGCTGCAGAGAGACTTATATAGAATAAGAAACATAAAGGAATTACATGCTTGATAAATACAACTTTAAACAAAAAAACAGTAGGATAAACTAAAAGTGGGAAGATCATGTTGCAAACAAGACCAAATCAACATCACACACATTGCAGGGTTTAATTTAATCTGTGTCTCAAGTCAATATTAAAACACACTAGTGATTAAGGTAATTTGGCGCCACGGTGCCCAAATTTGTACAACTTCCTGGTCTCAACTGCGCATGTTTCTTTCCTTCCATGGAGCACCATGGAGCAACATGGCGTCGCCCGTACCGTACGGTCTTCGCGTCTCGTCCTCTTTAGACAGTCCTTGAGTAAGTCAAGGAAGTGAGAAAGAGAGAATTTCATAGAAGCCAAAACTTCAAAAAAAGATCGGCATCGGCGGTTAATGCGATTTCGTACACGTTTCCGTTGTCTCCTATAGCCGTGTTATGCATCTTTGAAACATATCACCAACACTCAAGCGGTGCCGCGGCTCTCCGTGAATGGAGGGTATGTACATCTGCATCCCATGGAGGGCTTAATAACCGATCAGGGACCCTAGGGTAACGACGTGCAAACTTCAGAAAAGCTAACCGAGGGTTCCAAAAGGGGCTAGTGTTGGACCCAAGCGCAGACAAAGGCAGAGGACAGGCAGGTCGAATACAAGGGGGTTTATTAACCAAATCAGGATATCAAGAACATAGAAAAAGAACTGAAGAACTGAAAACACAAGGGCATACTTATAGACAAGGACTAACTAGACACAGGTGAACAACTGACAAATCAACACAGGGATTGGCTGGGGGACTAAGAGGACACATGTGGAAAACAAAGACTAAACACAAGGTTAGACAAGGCAGGTACAGAACTACAGGGGCATACAGGAAGTCACAAAACAATATATTACAATGTATTCAGACAGACAGCAATGAGTAAAACGCTCCCAAAAAATGTAGTCTCTGTGACACATCTAGGGGCCAATCTGCATTAAAATATTTTCCTAGAAGCTTTGTTATTGGTCGGGAAAAAAATGGTCGAAATGACTAACCAATCAGGAGCATTTTACCCAAAATAAATAAAAAAATATTATTGCTTATAGCAGCTTTAATAGCCAGATTGATATGGTCGCGAGTCACCGCAGTGGGGGCAGCCATGTTTGTTGTTTAACGCTGTCGAGTGACAAAACAAATGTTATTTGACATTGACCTTTAGCTAAGCCCCTCCCCAAACTGCTATGGTCCAATCACAGCTAAGCATAACATGGGTTAGTTAGACAAACCTCTCCACCAATAGTTTTCCTTGATAAAACTTTTTTTTTTTAAAGTCACGCACATATTTTTCCAGTACATACAGGGCAGACCTTGTTGACGGATTTGGAAGAGATTTTGAAGGTCTGGTTCCAAAAATGAACCAGTATTTAATGTGTAAATCCATGATATTTACATTGGAATGAATGAGCCTGGCTGGAAAGTGTCCAAGTGGGAGTGTCTAAGTGGGAGAGGGCGGGTCTTAGCTAAAGGTGCTATGAAGCCCTGAATTCATGGAGTTGTTTTGGTTTTTGTCGCATTCCTAAGCCAATACTTTAATGACCGCACTAGGAGAGTCTTTGAGTTTCTTTGAGTCTCCTACTGGATAGACTCTGCCGGTCTTTGAGTCTCCTACTGGATAGACTTTGCCGGTCATCAAATTATTGGCTTAGGAATGCGACAAAAACAAAAAAAATCGTGAGGTGTGTAATTGATAGAAGTGTAAGTAATCTTTTGGGTGAACTACTTTAAGATATTTGAAGGTGTAGCTTGTTATGTTTCTTTTTGTTCTTTGTCTTTTTATTTTTGTCCCCTTTTTAATGTATGTCATGTGGTGTTTGTTTTTGAAATATTGAAAAATCAATGAAAAACTTTGATTACAAAAAAAAATGCTTGAAGGTGTTGTGCAAGCTTTCTTCATTGTATGTCTTGGACGGAGGAAAGATCACATCCACTGATGCACTCGACTGTCCGCACAACCCTTTTGTATTGCCTTGTGGTTGAGGTCAGTACAGTTGCCACAATAATGTTAACAGTTTTTTTGTATGTATTTCTTGTGATGCACACAGTTTTCCCAATAGGCCTATATTAAACATTAAACAGTAAAATCCTCAGTATTTATGTATCCATTTGTAATGGTGCATAAGAGCAATGGAGCTGGAATGGTCTATTTGGGTTTATTAGTGTTTTGTACAATGTACACATATTGGTAGATTAACATGGAGGATTTGACTGTGTCGCATTATAACTGACTGGGCTGTTTTAGCATGGTGAAGCCATGGAGAATGAATTCACTGGTGCTGGCTTCAGTCTGTATGTATGTATGTATGTATGTATGTATGTATGGTGACTTTATGACAATTATTATTATTATAAGAAATTTGGTTTTGCTATTAAATATCTGCCAAATATCTTACCAATATTTGGCATTTTGCTTCTTTGGCATTTTGCTTCTTGTATGTACAACGAAATAAAGCTTATCGATTCTTGTTTCTTCTAACGTGCTAATCCCTTATGTGTGACTGTCCAGGGTAGAAACCTCGAAACGGCTACATACCATCATGTTGTGCAAACATTCGCTGACAGCTGAGAAGAAGTAAAGGGTCGTTCAGAGTTTGTTAAATATAATGAATCATGGCCAAGACTCAAAAGTGTCTTTCTTGTATGTTTTTTTCTTTACATGGACCTCCTCTGGATTTTCTCTTCAAATAGAATCTTTCTGCCTCGCTCAACATCAAAGAGGGGAGAGGGGAACACAAAGGCCAAGATGAAGAAGATCAATGGACAAGTGCAAGGAACTATGCACAGCATACAAATGGGGTTAAAAGGTCTCAATGTATACAGGGTGCATGTGCATGTACACATGTGTGTGTTTATTCCCACAAGCACGGGTTTGCATGTGATTTATCTTTGTGTTTTTGTGACATGTAAAACCTGTTTTACATATTTCTGCTGTCGGCCAGAGACCAAAATGGACTGACTTCCCTAGCTCATTGTTAAAGCTACTATAAGCAATAATATGTAAAAAATGTAATTACCTTTTTATTTTTTTATTTTTTTTGGTATTCAGACAGCCAGCAATGGGTAGAACGCTCCCCCAAAATAATTAGTCTCTGTGACACATCTAGGGGCCGCAATCTGCATTCAAAGATTTTCCTAGAAGCTTTGTCATTGGTCGATTTGCCGTTCTGCTTCCTGATTGGTTAATCATTGCGACCGGGTTTTTTTCGACCAATGACAAAGCTTCTAGGAACATCTTTCAATGCAGATTGCGGCCCCTAGATGTGTCACAGAGACTACATTTTTTGGGAGCGTTCTACTGGCTGTCTGAATACCAAAAAAATAAAAAGGTAATTAAAATGTTGACATATTATTGCTTATAGCAGCTTTAAGTAGATGGGTGTTCTTGATGGCACAGAGAACTTAAAACATTTCAACTACCAGCTGAATAATTATGTCGTTCCTCTTACAGTACGTTTTAACAGCGGGCAACAGCCAGACAAATTTTCCGGAAGTGCATTATTTGTCAATGAGACCCGGCAACTACTGGCGATAGAGGCGATAGCAGGCGAACAGGCGATGGTCGAAAAGTGGGCGGAGGAACGTCGGCCGAAAAGATAAAAATAATTCATCTTTTGGGCGACGTCGCCCGGCGATAGTGGGCGATTGGGCGATAGCCAATGAAATTCAAGCGACGCTCGCCGTTGGTCTCTGACAGTACGTTTTAACAGCGGGAGACCTTAGAGACCAACGGCGAGCGTCGCTTGAATTGAATTGGCTATCGCCCAATCGCCCACTATCGCCAGGCGACGTCGCCCAAAAGATGAATTATTTTTTTCTTTTCGGCCGACGTTTCTCCGCCCACTTCTCGCTATCGCCTCTATCGCCAGTAGTTGCCGGGTCCCATTGACAAATAATGTACTTCCGGAAAATTCGTCTGGCTGTCGCCCGGCTGTCGCCCGCACGTACTGTAAGGTGTCCCGCTGTTAAAACATACGCCCGCAATCACCCAGTATCGCCTGAAAAGCTGAATTATTTTGATCTTTTCGGGCGACGTTGCTCCGCCCACTTTTCGACCATCGCCTGCTATCGCCGGTAGTCGCCGGGTCCCATAGACAAATGCACTTCCGGAAAAATTCGTCTGGCTGTCGCCAGCTGTTCCTGCCATCTTACCATCATCTGTTGACCACTGCTGGTTAAGAAACAGGAGTCTGGACACAAGAGAAATCCGCTTATCGTATAGTGCAGTGGTTCTCAACCAGTGGTCTGGGGACCACCAGTGGTCCTTGAAAGCGTTCCAGGTGGTCCCCAGCTAAATGATGGAGAGTTGGTAACCAAATGGACCCATATGTTTTTTTGTTTTTGTTTTTTACAACTTTGTTTATTGGTATTTTCACAGAAGCATTCAAATCAGGAGTTGAAAATAATGGTTTAACAGCTTCTCTTAATAAACCCCACAAGTGTAATTTAGAAAATAGACACATTGAATTTTCGCCCCATATAGATGTTTAACTCTTGATAGTGTAAAATGAAACCAAATGGACCCTTACAGGTCGATTTGACACTCTCAAGAGTTAAATTATTGTTAAACATCTGCATTACTTAATTTACAAGACGTTTAGAGAAAGTAGAAGAATTGTCATTTTGATCAACATTTATCAACAGTTATCTCTCCTAAGGGTACCACATCAATACAGCATGGGACAAAATCAGCTCCAAGTTCCAACAACAATATGTTTTGGGTCTGAAAGGCTAAATGTCATCAAATGGTGGTCCGTGGCTCAAATGATGAATACATAATGGGGAAATGGTTGAAAACCACATATAGTGTATGTGCAGACAAGTAATAATCTCTTCAGGCCTCAGGGCAGCCTACGGTGATCATCCCTCTCAAGTTTAATGACAGCCCATAAATCAATGTTCAAGTTATTTCGTTTACAGGCAGACAAACAAATGCAGACATGCATGGTAAGGACTGCATCAGAAACAACAAAGTCAGCTGAACAGGAACCTAATACAACACTGTCAACACTACAAAACTAACCACAAGGCACAGACAGAGAATCAGTGAGAGAGATAGAAAACCTTGCCAAAGTCCCACCAATTTGAAGATGATACCGAAAGGAGATCTCCTCTTTCTGCTTGCTTCCATGACAACAGCAAAAAGGGGCCCCAGACCCCATGCCTTGAATGTAATGAATCACTGGCCCTGAAGTGCACATGCACATACTCACTCACTCCCTCACACGCGAGCACAGACATAAGCACACACGGACAGACACGTTGTAACACATGTGTATGTGCACATGCACACACACACACAGGGAGATATGCTTGTTTACACCAAGAGCGCAG
Organism: Electrona antarctica; assembly: GCF_951216825.1. Lineage (NCBI taxonomy): Eukaryota > Metazoa > Chordata > Actinopteri > Myctophiformes > Myctophidae > Electrona > Electrona antarctica. Next base: position 16,031,877 of record NC_136812.1, read on the forward strand.
ATATTTTTCAACGGCTGGCTAAAAGAGAAGTTAATAGCATTCGTATCCATGACAGAGTACGGCAGTAGATAGGACCAGCTCCAGCTCTGACATGCTTGATTAATGATTACTGGTTATTAGCCACACCTGGTTTATAAGTGTGTGTGTGTGTGTGTGTGTGTGTGTGTGTGTGTGTGTGTGTGTGTGTGTGTGTGTGTGTGTGTGTGTGTGTGTGTGTGTGTGTTTGTGAGCGTGTGCATGCATGTGTGAGAGTGAGCAACAGAGAGCAAGAAACTGAGTCTACTATGAGTGTGCTATGCTTTAATACTGTAGGTCTGGGTTTCGGAGCACAGGGGGTGCTTGAATGAGACCATGTGTATAAGCCCAGACTCTGAACAAAAACATGTGATCCATTCAGTTTAGAGAAAGAGTGATGTTTTAAAGCAACAGATTGAGCACACATGGGGGCAGTCGGTGACACCTCTTCAGCCATAAGCTGGGAGAAAATACCTGCATAGAGTGTACATGTTGAATTTGGAAAATACTGGCCCTTGAAATGTACAGTGACGGCAACAGATGTCTAATCGGTCAAAAGTAAGAAAAGTCAAATTCCACACATGCTTGACAGATCTTAAATTATACTTGTGGTGGTTATGTGTACTTTAGCCTGTGGCAATGAGAATGGTTCAGAAAGCGCTTATTACCAAAATGGCTGTATAAGTAAGATGCAAGCTGCTATTTAATGTTGAATTATGTGGATGAAAAAGGTGGGGTTTACACAGGGGAGTAGCATGGCAACAAGGACTTGTTTATCTCTGATGAATCAGTGTGATATGCCATGTGTTACTAACCTACAGTATATATACACCAAAGCTTAGCCTTTACCCATACACACAAATGAACGCACAGATGAGCACACACACGCGCAGGCATGCATGTGTATTGTCTGCACGCACGCGCACGCGCACGCACGCACACGCACACGCACACACACATTGATTTAAAAATTGATTTTTCTTTTCCACAGTATGTAGAATGGGTACATTTCAAACTAAAGCACAAGTCAATACAAAAACTACTACTTTGTGGACGAAACCATGAAAAGCACAAGACTTGTTTACATCAGGGTCCACCATGTTCAATTCATCATAACAATTAAAGACGTTCAAATATACATATACGTTTTGTCAATTTCATATCATCTCTTTATTTTGACAGCCCAGATCTGCTCTCTGGCCTGGTGGCCTATATTACTGGAACTCCACCCATCCATGATCCAGGCATGTCCATCTATTTATCTATCCCTCCATTTTGTGCAGTATTCCGTTTCCTGAAACCCTCTCATGTTCAAGTGTACAGTTTCTACCAGCGACCTCTGACCTCCAGGCTTAAAGCATAGATTAGAAACTCTATGCACTCTGAACTCTGTGACAATTGAATTAGCCTTTGGGTTATCTTTATCTTGGAATCCCCATCCTTCTTTATCAGTGGCCTGCACTCTCATGCGAGTTCTGTGCATGCAGCCATGCAATGCAGTGAATTCTTTGAACCTTAAAAATGTACTGCCTTGACATTGACAAACAAGTACTGCCATGCTATGTTTCTTCTCTCACAGGAGGATATATGTAGACATAATGGTTAAATAGTACGCACTATTCACTATTCACTTTTTGGCGTTCCTTTCCCTCACTTTGTTGGAGCACGTCGTCGTTTGACTTTGTTGCTCACGTTTATCCCCATACTGGCATGGAGTGTTTTGATTAATAACCAAAGAGAGGGAAACAACGACCCCTGGTGTTAAGCTGTTATTGTAGAATGTAGATGTAGAGGGCTGCCTTACACTTACATAATCGACAGCGGGTCTTCTTTCTACAGCAGCTTGTCTCACAGTCTTGTCTCGAATGTAAATGAGATCACACAGAGTTCTGTAATTCTAACAACAACATCATAATTCTCTCATGTGTGTTTAGAACACACACAGAGTTCATTTTCTCTGTAGACCTGCATTAATAAGCTGAATTACAAAAAAGGAGCTAGCTCATTATGCAAATGGCCCTTGGTGGAAGGAGTCATAGGGTTTTGAAACTGTCCTCACATGGCTCTTTATTATTTCAGCTGATGTGATTGTATTAAATTACAACTCAAGCTGAGAGATCATTTAGTCTTTAACTCACTTTTTATTTATTCATCAAAACATACAGCATGTACCGTAATTTCACACACACAAGTCAAAAGGATGACACCAAAAGCCCAAAAGCTATTTCCATTGTGGTCCTATATGATGTTGTGACATGACATGAAGAGAAAATACACTGTATGTTGTAACCTTAACTGCTGTGCCACCTCTGGGCGACTGATTTTCCCCGCGGGATAATAAAGTTATCTATCTATCTATCAATCTATCTATCTATATATCTATCTATCGTATCTATCAATCTAATCAAAATGTCATTGTATGAGTGCCCACTACTGCCAAGATTGTCAGTGCACTTCCGTCGATGAATGAGGATATACTGAATAGACTATTCTAAACAGATGATCACTTGTTTGAGACATTGTAGACTGGAACCTTTGATCATACATTTAGATTAGATGTGTGCGTGTGCGTGTGCGTGTGCGTGCGTGCGTGCGTGCGTGCGTGCGACAGACAGACAGACAGACAGACAGACAGACAGACAGACAGACAGACAGACAGACAGACAGACAGACAGACAGACAGACAGACAGACAGACAGACAGGATGGGAGGTGAACAATATGTTTTGACCTACTTACAACTCCATCCAGAGAGGGAACTACACAACCATCCCTATATCATACACAGTCACATACTGTATATATCCATTAATGGTCATAAACATTGCCCTTCTTTGCCTGCTACAAAAGAGCAGCACTCCTGTCTCTGTGTTATACTTTACTATAGGTAATTAAATACTTTACTATAGGTAATTAAATACTTTATGGGTGGCCGATGGTCCTTGACATACTTGTGCTCTTTTTTTTATTACTACTATAATTGTCATCATTTAGAATTATTTTGTCTTTATTGTAATATATGCCTGTGTGAATAGTTGCCAATAGCAACAAGTAACAACAACTAACAAAGCAAGCACTGTGCAACCATAGATGTTAACAGTGAGGTACAATGCAGTCAGATTGCCTAAATGAGGAATTCAGCCACATAGTATATACAATTTCCTGCTCACAAACCCTCCAGTAAACATTATGGATGTGAGATTTAATGAAATCCAAGCCCGGATTCAATATACAGACAGATTAGATCTGAGTGACACTTTACTGTCTACTTCACCCGCCTCAGGATACATTATCTAAGAAACGACACACACACACACACACACACACACACACACACACACACACACACACACACACACACACACACACACACACACACACACACACACACACACACACACACACACACACACACACACACACACACACACACACACACACACACACACACACACACACACACACACACACACACGAGATTAGACCGTGTGGTTTCTTTACCTTGGGTCTGGGCCCCTGAATAGGGTCACAGGGCTACTTCTAGGGGGTATCCACATGATAAAAATAATAATGTGTTTTGGTCCAAGGGTGAAAGGCCACATTTCTTACCCAGATCTCAGGATGAGAAAGCATAAGTCACTCCAGGCTATAGATAACTCTGACAATTATAGTCCTCACAAACTGACTGACCTTACTCTCCAACATGAACACATTTAACGTGTGGAATTGAATTAGCAAGATGGCGCAGCGTGCAGGCTCACATTGTCCCGAACCTAACGTATACGCACTATATCTCGTGCTGTGTCGTGTCCCCTCTAAAGGTCACACTTAACTAAACACAGGATCTATCACGGCGAGCTTGGCACAAATAACGTAAGAATTGCTTACATTGAGCAGTGTGTTATATTCCCCATTACATAACAAATCATAAATAAGCAATTCTTAATTAGAGTGTGACCCTGACACAAACCAGGGGCGAACGGTATGAATAATACATGGAACCTTGTCGTCACACAAAAGCTTGGGTGACCGTGATAACGCTTTCTCCACTTTCAAAAGCACCCTGTATCATTGCCACAGTCTTAGATATAATATTTTCACGTTTCAGATTCTCTTGATTCACTGCTGAATTTGTAGGTAGACAGTGTTTGGCTTTTAAAACCTGCCGTTTTGGAGACATGTACAGAACCAAGGATGCAGGCTGAGAGGACAACAAAGATGCGCCTGTGGTGACATTCCACAGACCTTGTGATTGTTCCTCATCTTGTGATCACAACTTGTGATCAGTTTTGCTATCTGTAGCTAATAGCATTAAAATGAATGAAGCTCACATTACGCACGCACGCACGCACGCACGCGCACACGCACACGCACACACACACACACACAAAGAGTAATGTAAAGAATGTGCAATTTCATTTAAAATTGCACGCAAGTCATAGTTCTTTGTTAAAATAATTTTGTTAAATAGCTGTATATTCTGACAGAAATCAAGTGTTTGTTCAGTAACTCCCCCGTCTTTCCACCTCTTAAGTAAACACTAAACAGAACATGCATTTTCAGGTTGGGATACCAATTTGACCCTATCAAGAGAGAGAACTCAGACAGGATACAAGTGAAATTGGACGTGATGACACAAAGAAATGAGCAGACAAAATTGGACCTGGAGCATTATAAATGTAAGCTATGGGTCCTCTCTCCTGATTGATGAAATTGGCAACTTACCTAAACATGTATGTTCTGTTTATTAAAGAGAGACAGGGAGACCCCTGTTATTCAACAAACACTATATACAGAAATGAGAATTTGAATAACAAATGCATTCTTGATTCTAATCTGATGTATATCTTCACTCTGATATGTGAGAGTTTGTGGGGTTTCCTCTGCCCAGGTCCAATGCTTAACCCAATGCACAAATCAATTATGCCAGAAATGGCAGATAACACAATGTTAGTTCCATGTTCGATGGTTAGTGTGGAACAGACATACTGTAGATGTAGATCAGAGATAAAAGCTATGTTCAAATGTTAGAAACTGTTAAAATGCTGTCTGATATCAATGCAAAAGACGCATGCACGCATTCAGGCACGCACACATGCATGCAGGCAGCCAGGCTTAACTTGCACTCAAGCAACACTAAAGACACAATCTAAACTCAAAATCTAAATCAGGGGTGCACAAACGTTTTCAGAAATGACCCATCAGACTTTTTTTTATTTTTACCTAATATCGTATTTATTGATTTTTTTATAATTTCAAAGTGAGGAATAAAGCATTTGTGCAGTGATTTTTTTCTTTCTTTTTTCAGTGCAGTCAGGACAAACATGCAACACCTTTGTTACATATCAAAGCTTGTGCATGAAATGCATACATGTAACTCTGCCAGGCAGTAAATAAAGAATATATGATTATCTGCAAAAAAGATGTACATGTATACATCAAACATCATTGCCATTCTAATGTTGCTGTCCCTCAACCACAACTCTCCTAACCAGAGTTCACAACCCAATGTTTGTGCACCACTGATTCTGATGTGACTAAATCTAATGGACAGGCCAATGGAAATTTCCTCTAATGTCAATAGTAGGTCATATTATCATCATGGGCACTCTCCATTGCCATGCAGTGAATGGAGGGTGTGAACAAGTGGAAGAAATATAGGTCATGACTAGCATCAGAGATGCGTGAGAGATTAAGTAAGCTTCACAGTTACTTTTGAATCATTCATTACATGGCATTACATTAAAGTGGGTGACAATACTATAACAAGAAAGGACGAAATTACCTATTAATTTAGGTAATTAGGTTCCATACTGTAACCTTTCCTGTGATAAAATGGCTACCAATGTAATCAAAAAGGGCAACCAAAGAACAAGATTCCTGTACAGGATTTCCTCACTGGTCAACAAAAACACTTTTGAAGACCCTAACAGGAGCCCTCATACAAGGTTTCTTTGACTATGCATCCACCTCTTGGTACCACAGCACCTCAAAGGCCCTTCAAACAAGGCTCCAGACGTCCCAAAACAAACTGGTCAGGCTCCTACTTGGCCTCTCAGACTCTCAGAGGGTTGACAACATAATACAGCAGCTTGCAATGGGCCTGGACTTCAAGCTTCGCTACACTACTAAGATACTCATGTATCTTTAAAAAAATACTTCCTTAATGTCAACAAAGTCCATGATCACAACACCAGAGGGAGTTCCACAAACCCAGATTCAGTTCAAACAAGGGGTTAAACTCTTTTCGCTCCTATGCCACTAAAATGTCCTACCAATAGCCGTTAAGAAATGTGAATCCAGACTCCTTCAAAACCGCTCCAAAAGAGCTCTTACGGGCAGCTATAAAGTCCCCCTCCCCCCTATGTTTGAGGGGCGCTAGCCAATCCTATGCCCAGCTTTGAGTGTTTGTGTATAAACAAACATTGAAGACAAAAGTGTGTAGACACAAACATTGAAGACAAAAGTGTGTAAACACAAACATTGAAGTGAGAACGCAAATTGTGATTGGACGGAATAAGATGATGTATGATGATAAGAGCACCCCTCAATTCACATGGATGTGATGTTTCTATACTGTACATATTTTCCCTTATTTTCTAACCGTGTATATGGTTTCCTCTTTTTTGAGTGGTGTAAACCTACAACCTACCACCTACAACTGGCTTTTGTGTGCAGAAAAAAATGAGCATGGTTGCTATGTTCAAAATAATTTCTGACGTAATTAAATCACACCCGGGTGAACTGGATGACTGTAGCAACTATGCTAATTTTTTCTGCACAAAAAAAGCCAGTTGTGAAATCACATCCGGGTGTGATTTCATTACGTCAGACATTACGTCAGACCACAGCTGATCATGCTATATAAAACCTTACACCACTCAGTTCACACGGGTGTGATTTTTTTGCATAGAAGTGTATATCTTCCATGAATCATCTCCATGGTTACTTTTGCATCATTACATGGCTTAGATCATGAATGAATGATGAATTGAAAATGGGGGACCCTGATGTAAACAAGTCTTAGTGATTTTTCTGGTTTTATCCTCTTAGCAGATTTTGTCCTTTTGACCAGCTGTGCTTTCGTTGAACTCTACCCATTCTACAAACTGTTAATACAATTGTCAATCAATCAATAAGTTATGATGAGTCCAGGCATTGAGTTGACACAAGAAGATATATATATGTCCAAAACTTACTTTTCAGGATTCAAATTAAAAAAATCGCAAAAGTAGCAGATCTAGTATTGATGCTTTTGTGTTGATTGATTGAAGTATTTATGAACAGTTTGCAGAATTACAGTACATTTCAAGCACAACTCAATACAAAAACTGTTAACTGTGAGTGGACGACACCAGGCATAAAGCATTACACCGTTTTCAATTCATCATAACATTTAGAGACGTACAAATATACACTTCTACCAAAAACAGGACATCATCATAAAGGAGGTTAAAAAGGGGGAAAAACATACCGGTATACAGTAGGGGGAAAAAGGGGTGTGTAGAGACGATTTCCTATATTCCTATATATAGGCAGCTGTCAAAGGGCTTTGGTGTAAGCTTGTAGGAGGGAGTCTAGATGTATGCTTGAGCCTGGAGTATGTTGACCCAGGTACCTCTTTTTGTACTGGTGATGATGATTATATATTATCTTTACTGAACCGGCTCACTTCGTGGCGCTTCGAGTATATCTCCTAGACACTTCTTGAGGTCAATCTGGAACACTTCTGAGTAACTTCCTGAGCTTATCCTGGAATGCACTTTCTGATCGTCTGCGTCAGGTTTTATAGGGTAGCGTGACGTCGTGGCCCGACGTCACACCACTGACCGTTTCCGTGGTAACAGGGTGGGTGGGGGATTCAGATTTGACGGGGGCCAGTTTCGAATTGCAGCTGTCCGTAGGTGCCCTTTGAGAGCAGTTTTGAAGGAGTCAAGGGATTCACATGTCTTAATGACAGTTGGTAGGGCGTTCCACATATTTGTGGCATAGTCGCGATATTAATTTAGTCCCTTGTGACTCTTTAAGTATTAAGTATGATCAATTTACGATCAATCATTAATTTAAGAAAAAACAACACAAAAGGTTTAAATATGGAGGCGGTTTCTGCCCGACAGCAACAATATTAATTTACTACAGTACAGTAGATTGCAACAAAATAACAGTACTAATGGAAATGACCACCAAGTGGAGGTCAGAACTTAAGAAGAGTTGTAGACTTTGCTTTAATCAAGTATCTAAGCTGGCTGATTATAATCAAATACATTGATATTTCATGAAGATGTATATGGACTATTATGTGATTAGTGTAACTAACCATTTTGAAACACAGTCTTTTCACTATCTTTGAAACAACCGTAAGCTATGGTACCAGATGTCCCCAGAAGTGATTCCTTTAAGTCTGGTTGCCATAAAAGATTGTGATAGCATTGGTCTGCATGCCTGCCGACACTCAGACGGCCATTATCACACCCTGTGTTTACAGCCGAACAACTGTACCGTGTCTTATGTTTCATGCTAATTCGACACCTGTGAAGAATCCACAATGCAGTCACACTAGAGAAGGGCGTTGTAAGGGTATAAAGTTGAGTATAAACAAAGAAATGGACGCTTGTCCCAAAGATGTTTTGTATCTGGCATTAGGTTATCATCAGTACGATATCTCATTTTACTGTACAAGGTCACGGCAACCCAGGAGATGCAGATGCTGTTTCTCATCTTTTTTGACAATGTATAATGACATATAATGGATGAAGGGCTGAATAGGAAAGTGATGATATAACATGGTATTTATTTACAACCAACAGGATGTAGGAGACTGACAATAGATGGTACTTATTGTACTCACATAAAGAACGTCTTGTATACACACACATCCACATATAAGGTTGCAAGATCATGTCACCTCAGTGATTTTCCTAAACTCCTAATCCCATTTGATTCAAGTGTAGATCACTAAATGGACCTTGATTTAGTTTATAGCACACACATACTATGCTGACTGTAACTGGGGCTTGTGTGTGTATGCTATATGTGTGGAAATGATGTATGCGTGTGCTGTGCATACGTGCATGCATGCATGAGTGATTTAAAAATGATTGATGAAGACCATTTGTTCTCATGTTTAAGCTCTTGTATGAAACTTTCAACATCAGCAGTAAATGTTACAGGTCAATCACTCATGACTAATAATCATATTTGAACTGGGGACCCCCCACCCTGACAAGCACTTGGAATTGTAGGAGGTGAGGCGTTACATTTTGTTCAGTTTTTGACTCAGTTCCACAGATATTGTAAAAAATAGCCGCTCGTACAACACCTTGCATTGCGAGGCTCAGTCAGTAGATAAGAGATAAGATGCAAAATAAGGTAAGGTCTTGCGTGATCTGCTATGGATCAGTTGGAGCGTAATTTTCAATTACTCCAACCAACCAGAGCAGCTATATCACAGGCAACTGTCCTCCTGACACACTGACAGTCTGACACATATCTGATAGTAGGCTTACGACAAAAAGGCATCTATAAAACCTATGGAGGCTAACGTGTTGACAAAGTACAACATAATGTAAACTATGATAAGTATGTATGGCAACCTTTTGGAACTCAGTTCCAAGAACACAGTTTTTTATAGGATTTGAGGACAACTTGATGGCATTCGTAAAAATAGGTAGGAAAATATGTTTGTACTGAGGCACAGAAAATTGGGACTGACCCTGTTATATGAATTGTAAATTGAATGGTCGAGTCATTTATTCTTCACAAACCATAATAGAGATGTGGAACACTGAGGGTTCATTCCAACTCTTTTCAACGTGATGACACACGTCCGCCACGCTGACCTCTGAACCAGGTCTCCATGGAGACGTCTGGTTGTCACACCAACCACCTCTGCCGGACAATGGCAGAAGCCGCTGCCAATCTCAGCTAATATATAACAGATAAACACCTTTGTGTGACCGACAGATAGAAATAGCGAGGGCAATTTGCTCCGAAAATTGGGATAAAGCAGCAAACGGAAGTGGACGGTGAAAAGGAGTGCGGAGCGCGTGTGAATTAATGGACACGCATGTGAGTCGTGCTGTGCGCTGACCTTTTAAACACCTGACTGATGTTCTCTCAGTCTCTCTCTGTTTTACTTCTTTGTCGTGGACAAAGCTCATGACAGAGATGGGCGCCTAGGTTGCATAATAGATTGTGGAAAAAATTATTTGATTATGCAACATAAAAGGCACCCAAAAGTCCCAAAAGATGTGGATAACGGAAAAAAAACACACTTGTGTGAAGTCAGGGGTGCTTTATCATCATAAAGGTCCCATGGGGCAGAAGAGAAAACAGTAATACAATTACCAGATGGAAATACTAATGTTCTGGTCCCCATGAAACAATAATCAGCCATGCTTTTAACCGTGTAGCACTTTGAGATCCGCAAGAATGTAAAAGCGCTTTATAAATAAAATGCATTATTATTATTATTAATCAGATGAATTTGAAATGTGAGACACACCATATATGACAAAAATATGTTTTTATGTTTACAATATCTTTTGAACTCATGTGAGCAGATTCTTTTGCTCATTAAAAACTCCCCATTGTGAAACACACAATTCTACAAATAACCCATTGACGACCCGATTCTAAAAAGTCTTCTAAATCCTAACTGTTTTCTGAAAAACCTATTTTGCTATATACAGTAGTTGCTGTCGGGCAGAGACATCTTTCTCCAAATATTTGTTTTTTGACTTTTTTTGTAAATGAATGCGGTTAAATTAACAATCTGGATTTGACTGTGGAGGTTGGTCACGGGAATTGGTACAGGCAACTTCTGCCAAGTCAATGACAGCTGATAGCACTTGGATGGAAGGGAGTCATTCAGGCAATGATTTCAAAAGAAAGAAATCCTTGTATTTATTATTACAAAATAGAACAAAATCACACCCGTGTGTGAGCCCGACACAACGTTTTATAGGGCCAGACCACTTAGGGCCCAATTAGGGCCAGGCCTTAATTTTCAGGCCCGTTGAGAACTCAGGACTACATTCCTTTCTACATTCACCTGCTTTGACCCCCGACCTGGAACTGCATCCTGAACAAGCACCCTAGAATCGAACCCCAGTCTCCGGCATGAGAAACAAATTAAGCATACATTAATCAGCCAAAGGAGAATCCCCCTGAGGCAAGGGAGGTACAGTATTGGGCTTTTGGGGTTCAGGCAAGGCCTACTCTACTATACTATAGTAGTACTACAATGAGTGGTGATATTTATTGCCACAATAATAATCAGCATTCTATCACAGAGGTTAGTTATGTTGTTTTTTTCTTGTGACTCACAACATGCCCAGCAGAGACCATGGGAATAAGTTGTAAACAATTGACCCAAGGCGACCTTTTACTTTAGCATGTTTGCACGTAATAAGTAGCAAGTGGGCTCACCTTAAATGAACTGCATATGTACTATAGGGACCTGTCAACCCACATGCCAGAAGCACTAACCTATATTTGCAAGTCAGTTCGATTTAGGTCAAGCTCAGAACACAAGCATGTCTTTGTCCCACACTCTATTTAAAACATGGAACTGATGGCAGTTTAATTATCACATCAAAATGATTGTCATGTCCTCTTTGCACTGTTGTGTTTACACAAGATGTACTTTTGCTGTACATTCTATAGATTGCAGATTCAAAATAAATACATAAATATGTACTGGAATTATTTATGACACAAAACATAATATGCAACAAAAAATGAGGTCAGGTTACAATGTCAACAGAAAAGTGAGATCTCTGTGATGTTTGTGAAGCTCTCCTTACAGCTATACAAAAGATCTGTTTTATCAATGCAGAGTGATTTTCATTTGACACCACACAACAGGTATCAAATATCGGCAGATAAATTTCACTATCTCTTGTGCTGAGTTCTAGCCAGCAGTAGGATCTTGGATGGCCTTGTTTTCAGAATAAAGGGTACAGTAGGCCAGTAGGCTAACACATCATATCTGTGTGAAGATTACATCAGCAAAATACAGTGTACACACTACAGTATATGCACTCTATTACACTATCACTGACACGTTTTCAGAAAGGAGCTGATTCCAGGCAGAGTTGGAAACAATTAACCCAAGAGAACCTTTTACTTAGCATGATTGCACATATGGGCTCACCTTAAATGAACTGCAGAGATATATAGGCAGGGCCTAGGGGGGACTGTGTGATAAGCCACATGTTCAGCATTAGCCTATATGCAAGTGCAGGTTCGATTAAGGTCAAATTTCTAAGTTTATACGTTTGAAATGTTTCCCATTTCCTGGCTGCACTGTTTACAGAGGAAGAGAGAATGCACTTGTAAACATGTAATTCTTTATGGTATCTCAGGCCACAATGTCAACAGAACAATTAGATCGTTTGAAGCTCTCCTTATAGGGCTGTACAGAGGAGCTCTTTTATCCATGCAGTGATTTTCATTTGATCCTACACGGCGGGACACTATCAGTTAAGTGAATTACAAATTATGTCAATTGAGGTTAACTGCAGAGCTTAATACATCTTTACTGCACACTGAACTGGACTGAACTGTCATAGTTACTCATCTACTCATGTTGATGAGTGTGCGGAGGCACAGCAGAGGAATGGGAATGATTTAGTTAGGCTCACCGCTCACGCAGGGTTGGTGTAGGTCAGCAAAACCATAAAATATACAGTTATGCCATTTACACAGCTGCCAAAGCGAATGGAAGATGCAGCTGACCTGTGATGACCATTGACCAACATTATGGTGATGACCAGATGCAGGGCCTTGGTCGTCCTCTGTGATTCAGTACGGTTCATTCATTGCCTGTATGTAAACAAGTTCAGAATAGATCAACTGTCTCAAAACTTCAGCGGTTAACCATGCCCTCTAGTGTTCAAGTATTCTTAGCACAGTTTTCTTCCTTGCTCTATAGTGGTTCCCAAAGTGGGGTCCGGGGACCCCCAGGGGTACTTGAGGGAGTTCCAGGGGGGACCCAGCTAAATGATAATTTGGAACCAAATGGACCCTTTTGGGTCTGTAACTCAGAGAGTGTACAAATGGAACCAATTTGGTTCCATTTGTACGCTCTCAGAGTTAAATTAGCATTGATTTTACAATATAAATTGGGGGAGAGATAGAAATGCTATTAAATGGGGGACCGTAGACCAATGCATGTCAAACTGGGGGTCCTTGAAATTAAACAGGTTGAAAATCGAGACATAAAAATCTTCTCTATTGGGGGTCTGTGGCATATCTTTTCAAATGGGGGTCCGCGGGCTAATTGGTGTCAATTTGGGGGTCCTTGACATGAAAAAGTTTGGGAACCACTGCTCTAGTCTATATCGTCGTGGTTCCCAAACAATACGAGACCCAAGAGCAGTGTTACTGTTAAATTTTTCCACAATATTTTGATTTAGTCTTTTGAATAACACACCATTTAGTCCTATTTAGTCTTCTGAAAAACCTTAGTCGACTTAGTCTAAGGTTAACAAAATGAATACATCGATCTATCTATCTATCTATCTATCTATCTATCTATCTATCTATCTATCTATCTATCTATCTATCTATCTATCTATCTATCTATCTATCTATCTATCTATCTATAGAGAGATAATTAAATGTAGGAAACAAAAAAGGGGATATTTACTTGCGATTCGCGACCTATATAAAAATTGATGTCTTAGTATACCCTGTCAGCTTTCCAATACAGACAGCATGACACAAAGAGGTAGGCTACTCAAAATCTAAAAGCAACTGGAAGTAAAAAGAAAAATCTATGTTGTTTTCTTTGGCTCGGGCCTTGTGAGGAATGATGTTGGTGTGACAGTTATGAGTACTAATGATCAGTGTCAGGACATTATATTGATCATGTAATCAGATAGTCTTTTACTGGATGTGTTGATGTCAGGTTTACTGTACATCTTCCCCTCCCATGTGACTAGGCTTTCAGCATGTGTGTGTGTGTGTGTGTGTGTGTGTGTGTGTGTGTGTGTGTGTGTGTGTGTGTGTGTGTGTGTGTGTGTGTGTGTGTGTGTGTGTGTGTGTGTGTGCGTGCGTGCGTGCGTGCGTGCGTGCGTGCGTGCGAGAGAAAGGGAGAGAGAGAGAGAGAAATAAACAGAGAAAATGAATACAGCACACACATGTTTATGTAATAGTCTCTTTACGTGTATTTACCAGTAGATGACTGTGTGACCTCATATACTATGCCTGAGAGTGAGAGCAAACAGACAGAGGATTAAACGCTGTGACCTTTCCATCTCTCTCTCTCTCTCTCTCTCTCTCTCTCGCTCTCTCTCTCTCTCTCTCTCTCTCTCTCTCTCTTTCTCTCTCCTCCCTGATGAATATAGATGCTCCAGGGCTCTCAAATTACACTGTGTGCTCTTATATCATATTCAGATGTGTGGTGTTTTTATTGAATGCAAAGGATAAGATGCACAGAGAATGTTAACACTCGGATAGGGAGAGGCAGGGCTGTGCATGGGCTAACGTTTGGTGGAGCTCAGCTGTGCGCTGAGTCAAATCAGGGAGAGTACCAGCTGGCACTGTTCCAGCCTTTTCATTACAGTTTTTCAAGATTGTTAACACACGTTTTTCACAACCTAACGGCATTCTCAAAACTGCAAACTGAAAACCTCACACACAAAATGCTAAACCCTGACTCTCCCTTTCCATGATGACTCTCTGCCATCAAATCTCTTAATTGTTCCCAAAATGGAACTCGTGTTTTAATTTGGTACACACAGCCATATTTTCAAATGACACACACATACCATTCATTGAGCAAAGCAAAGCAAAGTTACTATATTTACCCATGCAGGGTAATTGGACTAAGCATCAGATGCTTGTTTACAGCCAGGCCCTGCTCATAGAACATTTCATGGTAGTGGTTCAATGCCTTGCTCAAGGGCACTTCAGTGTACACACTACCAAGCATTTACAGCACAATGAAGTGAAAAATTGAAAACACAATAATAGAAATGGAACACACATGAATGACATTTCTCCTTTTGTAAAATGGCTCCGTGTAGGGCTACTTTTTCATAGTCAATACATAAAACAGCACACAAATATGCAGCTGATTTTTTTTTTTTTTTGTACTGTAAACCAGCATGCTCAAAGCCAGCTATGTGGGTTCCGTTCATATACCTTCTACCTCCAAGCTGAAAATAACTCCTCAATAGGATTCAGGAAAGGAGAATAAGGTGGAAGGAATAGAACAGAAAAATGTTCTAATGATGCCAGCAACTGTGAGATTGGGTTGGACCCTCTGGCTCATGGTCAAACCATGATTGAGCACATGGTCAACCACAGTTGCCCGAATCTCATTAGATATGACCGTTCTCCTTCTTCTTTCTCTTCTTCCTCTTCCTCCTCCTCTTCCTCCTCTTCCTCTCCTCCCTCCTCCTCCTCCTTGTCCTCCTCTCCCTTACCCCTCTCCGTCTCTGGTTGTCGATCTCTTCAAGGTTCTCCATTGTTCACCCAACAAAACAGAGGCTCTCAAGTCCCTTTTATGCTGCAGTCCTGATTGCAAATTGCTCACCAGATCTGAATGTTTAGAGATTTGACTATTTGTGTGTTGTAGGTTGATGCTTTGAGATTTTATGTGAGAAGTGTGTGCAACAACTGAACATTGTGTGTAGTGTTTGGATAACAAGGTAATGTGTAATTGACATCAGAGTGTAAAGAAGGAAAGTCAGAGTCTAATGCAGATAAGGGAGTGTGATGTAGTGCAAATTGTGTCGAGCGATTAGGTACATGAAGTGAAGGTTGTGCAAATTGTGCCAAGTTTTGGATTTTTGTGTGTTAACAATCGTGAAAAACTGTAATCAGATTCATCAACGTGTGTGCAGTGGTGGACTGGCCACAGGACGTACCAGGCATATCATTCTGGGCCTTCCGGGCCGAATTTTTGTCTCAGTCCAGCCCTGTGTGTGTGTGTGTGTGTGTGTGTGTGTGTGTGTGTGTGTGTGTGTGTGTGTGTGTGTGTGTGTGTGTGTGTGTGTGTGTGTGTGTGTGTGTGCGTGCGTGCGTGCGTGCGTGCGTGCGTGCGTGCGTGCGTGCGTGCGTGCGTGCGTGCGTGCGTGCGTGCGTGCGTGCGTGCGAGAAGAGAAGAGAAGAGAAGAGAAGAGAAGAGAAGAGAAGAGAAGAGAAGAGAAGAGAAGAGAAGAGAAGAGAAGAGAAGAGAAGAGAAGAGAAGAGAAGAGAAGAGAAGAGAAGAGAAGAGAAGAGAAGAGAGATGGAGAGGTGGAGAGAGAGATGGAGAGTGATCTGGGGCTTGGCTGATTGATCTGATTTATGGCAACAAGCCATGACTAGAACTGACACTGAGGAGATCAGTAGTGATGGGAGAACAGATGAGAGATGGAGGGATGAAGGAATAGAGGGATGATGGGAGTAAGGGAAGGTTGTAGGGTTCGACAGTCCAGAGCCACTTTCCAGGAATCTCCTCCCCTTTTCTCTCACTCATCTGATAGTTTGGTGTAAACAAAGTGTCAACTGTGAATAAAGAATGTAAAGCTGGCCTGGCCTGCACAGTCACCATACCATATCTACGTCTACGTAGGAGGTTTAATAAGGATGATGCCTATAGGTTGTTACGGACGAGTGAGTGTGCACTGCAGTATGGAAACACGACGGACAGCCACTCACTATACCAGTGGTTCTCAACCAGTGGTCCTTGAGGGGGTTCCAGGTGGTCCCCAGCTAAATGATGAGAGTTGGTAACCACATGGACCCTTATAGATCTTTAACTCTTGAGAGTGTAAAATGAAATGGACCCATACGGGTCCATTTAATTTAATTTTACGTTCTCAAATGCCAAATAAATAATGGACCTTCCTATGAAAAGGGTTGAAAGCCACTGCTCTAATACTCCCACCTCCTCCATCGTCGTGTTTCTCCTCCTCCTCTTTCCCTAAATCCTCTGTCATATGGCGTAGGCAGCAGTGTAGGCCAGGGCTGCTTTATACCCATAAAATATCTGGGAATGAGAGGCTCTGGCAGGCAATGCCTAACAGATGAAGTGGGAGATGGGGACAGAGAAACAAGAGAGTAAGAGAGATGCAATGAGAGAGAGAGAGAGAGAGAGAGAGAGAGAGAGAGAGAGAGAGAGAGAGAGATTGCGTTTGAGAGATTGTAAGGAGGGAAAGAGAAAGGTTGATGTTCACCTCAAACACTAGCCATGTGTTGTATGGAGAATATAGGTTGCTACCTTCAGGAAGGAGATATGATATCCCAGCATACAATAAGGTCAGATTAAAGAGTTCCTTTGTCCACCAATCGACTTTGAGGCTTAATCAGGAGTTGTAACCATGGGGTAATCTAAGACGTGGTGGACATTGCTCTTGTCGTCATGTCTTTATATATTTAATATTGTTTAGTTTTTTGTGCTATGTCAAATGTTATGTGTGTATATGTGTTCTGCATACATGGGTGCTGGATCGCAAGACAAATTTCAGTGTAAACTGACAATAAAGTACTATACCATATAATATCATGTTAAACTGTCTAAACTTGGCCATATGAGCTGGCAGTGTTCTTTGTGCAATATCCATATACAGTATCTACTGTCATTCCGAGATGTGTTTATCTGAGTTGCAGACATTTCTTTGCTGATTTTTGTTTTTTATGCCACCACTGGGACAAGTTTTATTACTTTTGCCAAGTTGACTACACAGGTAGGAAGACGGAAGAGGTCAGAGGTGGGTTGGTACCTGTGTGTCTGTCTGACTGACTGACTGACTCACTCCCGTCACAGGTCATTACGAAAATATAATAATGACAAAAACATAAACATAATAGAATTCAGATTTATTTCTCACAATTAGTTTTATTAGACCTGTACGTGCCCGTCGGCCACCGGCCTACTTGAGAACGATGCAACTTGGAAACCCAATAATACCTTTTGTCAACTTGTCATAGCATGGTCAGTATCAAGGTCAGTATCATGTCAGTATCATGTCAGTATCATAGTCAGTATCATGGTCAGACGTGATGACCATGGCACAGGGCTGTGACAGGCCCTGTCACATTAGGCCCATCTCACAACACTGTGTGACAGGGATGGATGACGTCCCTGTGACTGGGATGGTAACACGTTACCATGGTAACATGGTATCATGGTGGTAACATGACAGGTCTGCTGTGACAGGGCCGCGACAGCCCCTACCACCATTCAGTGCTGTGAGAGGAGCCTAATGTGACAGTCCCTGATATACAGTATATTTATACAATGGTACATTTTGTTTATCTCCCTGGGAAGTAGGCTAATGAGGGAGAGTATGAAATAGTCATAGCATCCTTTTTTTTATGTTTTTTTTTTGTGGCTTTCGCCTTTATTTTATATATTCTTTTATGGAGGGACAGACAGTATGCTGACAGGAAATGGGGAGAGAGATGGGGGGGGTGACATGCAGTAAAGGCTTTCGCCTTTACTGCAAATAAAGGCTTTCGCCTTTATTTTATATATTTTTTTATGGAGGGACAGACAGTATGCTGACAGGAAATGGGGAGAGAGATGGGGGGGGGGGTGACATGCAGTAAAGGCCGTCGGGATCGGGAGTCGAACCTGCGGCACACTGCCTGACTGGATTAGCAGCCAAGGTGCCTGGACCGCTGAGCCACGGCCCAGGCCAGTCATAGCGTCCTTAAAGTCAGAAAATGTATAATACCTGAGCACTTCAGGAGACTACCCATATAAACTAAACTGGAGCACTTGGTCTGCATGTCCTTTATTGTTTTTATTTTTACTCTGAGAAAGACGAAAGTCAAAAGACACCCCTGCAGGACGTGCAGACCAGTTGAGTGCTTCAGTTTATTATTATCTTTTTTGATGCAAGTTGTCCCTGTTGAGCAGAGCACCAACGAGCCCTACTAGTCAGGTGATATTAATACAATCTGGGAATACATTTCTTACCAAGAATTCTCTTCACCAATGTGTTTGTAAAGGTGTCTACTAACATATCCCACATTGGTTTCTATTCAACCACCCTAGGGGAATTTTTGACAGCTGCTGAATGTTGGGGTACCATTAACAACCAATATATGGCAAAATGTTCTAAATTTCATTATATTTTAAGTAGCATGTGATGTGATGTGTCAAACTAGGGGGGTTTCATGATCCTGAATCCATTCCAAGCATTAGTTTTGCACGAAAAACACTCCTTGGGCTAAATTCGGCCATGACGGCTATGTCCGTTTTTAGACCAAGGAGTGTTTTTTGTGCAAAACTAATGCTTGGAATGGATTCAGAATCATGAAAACCCCCTAGTTTGACATGTCACATGCTACTTAAAGCATAATGAAATTTAGAACATTTTGCCTTATATTGGTTGTTGATGGTACCCCAACTTTCAACAGCTGTCATAGATTCCCCTAGGGTGGTTGAATAGAAACCAATGTGGGATATGTTAGTAGACACCTTTACAAACACATTGGTGAAGAAAATTCTTGGTAAGAAATGTATTCCCAGATTTGACATTATTGATTGACTGATAATATTCCCTCACTATACCTTCTACTGGCTGAATCGCAGAGGACGTCTCTCTATCCAGTGTCCTTAAGGTCTACCCACTTACTAGTTGAAACATGTATGTTTAGCTACTAGACTACCGGTATGTTGTTTGCAACTTCAGCTACAGGTTCATCAATGCCACATTGGCAACAGTTGGATTGTGAAGTTGTACCTTGTTTTCAAGGCTGTGGTGTGTGTGCCCTCTGCTGACAACCTGAGGGACTGCTGCTTTTTATCACGTTACAGTTCAGCTTCAGCTAGCCAAATTCCAAATCAGTGTCAGCTGAGAAGTGATGTTGTACAGTTTATATCACTTCTCAGCTGATACAGTATATTGAGCATTGCCTAACATGTCAATGTGAAATGAAAACATTTCTTAATGATTAATTGCTTTACTTACAATACCTACACCAATGATGAGTTAAAATGCTGACATGAGCTTTGTGTGGTAATGTTTCTGAGCTGTGATTGGCACACAGCAGTGTCTGAACTGTGTAGCCTTTCACTGTGATTGATCTACAGTGAGCTACGTCGTTTTAAGTTGGCTGTGATTGGTTTACCCGGGAGATACAGATATTGTACTCATGGGACATAGTATACATATAAAAACTAAGGTAATTAACACAGTTAGAATGAATGTAAATGTGAAACAAAAGCCTTTGCAATCAATAAGCACAGCTCAGTAGTCAATGTCTGAGTGGTTTATTAGAATAAGAAAGTTGACACAGAGCAAAGTCTCCATGCGGAGTTGCAAACCTCGGGACAATGTGGAGAATGGTGTACAACTGGGGAAGAGGAAGAAGGTGTGTTTGTGGTGTGTGTATGTTGTATATGTCTTGTATCATCATGTGTGCATCATGTGTCTGTCTGTGAAACGTATCGGCTGCAACTGAATAAATCCGTCTTGTGAAAATGAGAAGCAGTGGTGGAAAGTAACTATAGACTAAGTACACTTACTCAAGTACTGTACTTAAGTACAATTTGAAATTTGTTTTACTTTACTGGAGTATTTCCAATTTCCAATACTTTCCACTACAATTATTTGGAAACTTTATTTACTAGTTACTTTGCAGATTATTATTTCAAAACATACATTAACCACTTAGATTTAAACTTTGGCTCGCGACATATTGTGAGCTTGTAGATCGTCTATTTTCAAAAGATTTTGATACATTTCAAACCTGTGAAATGAAACATTCTGCATAATGGGTACTTTTACTTTTGGTACATTTTGATGCCAATACTTTTGTACTTAAGTATTGATACTTTCACTTGTGTTGTTAGGTGTGTGTGCTGTGCAGTTGTTCAAAGGGTGCATGCACGTGTTGTGTGTTGAGTGACGACAGACAGATTTTTATTTATTCTTTTTTTTGCAGTAACAAGCACACACACGCGCTCGCACGCACTTGCATGTACTGTACAAATTCACACGTCGCTACGTCTGTACACACAGAGGCTGTGTTGTCATGCAGCTATACTGCACTTTAAATTACACATAAGCATCAAGGTTCTGTACACGTAGTAGGGGACATGTGGTGTCAGTGTTATGTTAGAGGGTCCCGCCCCTCCCCAAGTGTCCCCAGAGAACCTGGGGCCCAGCTCCGGGGGTCCCCAGAGAACCTGAGGGGTGGGTGGGGTGGGGGGGGGCCCAGCCCTCTGGTGAGAATACCAAAGGACGGCAGGTTTCCTTCACAGTAGCAGGAGACGCTGAGCTGGTGTCTCTTTTTGTTTACTCCAGTCTGTAAAGGAGTTCACTTCTCTCCTTATCTCCTCCTTCTCCTCCTCCTCATCCTCTTTGCTCTTCAAATTCAGCACATATCAGGAGAAAGTACTGAGTTGGAGCTCACAGTACCATTTCAACATCATTGTCAATAGAACAATAATAATGATCGTCAGCAAGTTCATTGTCTTCATTGCCGTCATAAAAAAAGAAGTGGGGGGGGGAAATAAAACACTCGCCAGAGATAAAAATCCAAATCATATACAATAATATTACACAGAATTCCAAAACCAATATCTTTTATCATAGAAACAAACGACAACATGACAAAGTATATCAGTGCTGACTAGTAGAATGTTTCTCTACAACCTTTACAAAAGAAAACAAAAATGCAAATGTTGATTTTTTTTTGCCTTGTTTTTGTGCTTATCCATTCATCATGTTGATTTGGAATGGCGCGTGTGCGCACGTGTGTGTGTGTGTGTGTGTGTGTGTCTGTGTGCAATGCATCGCAATGTGATGCATCGTGAGCTTGTATATCGGCTATTTTTTTTAAAACAAAATATATATATTTTTTTGCAGATTTCATCACATCACTGGGAACCAGCACAAACAACAAGGGCATGGTCTTTTCAGCAAGCACACGTACACAACCTGATTGATACAAATACAGACAGACTGGGTCATGAGGGGTGGAATGTGTGTGTGTGTGTGTGTGTGTGTGTGTGTGTGTGTGTGTGTGTGTGTGTGTGTGTGTGTGTGCGCGCGCGCGCGTAAGTCTAAGCTATGGGGAGCTGTTTCAAAAAGTAAAAATAAAAAATATAAAGAAATTGTCAGCACTATACTATGCATGCCAAGTAAAACCAATTTACTGCATGAGGGGGCTTGCAAATGTCTAAAAAATGGTAAAACATTAGAGGTCTGATGTGACTAGAGGAGGATTTTGATTGCTGCTTTGTTGTGAATTAATGTGATTTTAATGTGATTTTCTTCTCTGTCGCTGACTCATCAAACTTTACGGTGACTGACAAACAAATCTATTGTAGACTGTGTGTGTGTGTGTGTGTGGGTATGTGTGTGTGTGTGTGTGTGTGTGTGTGGGGGGGGGGGGGGGGGGTCAGTGACAAATGTCTTTTGAAGAATGAGGACGATTTAGAAGAATTTCTGGAGAAAATACAGATGATATTGTATACGATTGAGCAATATATGAAACATTGAGTGATATAATGGACTCGAGTGGTTGGCAGTTTAAAAAGGAAATAAAGAGGAGCCCCTGTGAATTCTTCAGTTGTCCTGTAATGCCAGGCTGAGGTAATTCAATTATATGGTTTGTAACATATGTGTACCTTCCAGAGAAGGCAAGCCTGAATAGCCACTCTTGATACTAATTCAATTGCATCAAAGAAATGTGGTTTAAGCCGGTTTCTTTGTGTTTAGGTGTGTGTATGTGCGTGCGTGCGTGCGTGCGTGCGTGTGTGCGTGCGTGCGTGCTGGTGTGTGTGCGGTTGCTAGTGGTTAGTGGTATGGGTGAGAGCTGTTGCTGGGTACGTGTCTGTTCTGGGCTGATATGTCTGTAGCGATCTTCTCAGGGGCTCATCAGGCCATTAAGAAGCAGGGAATGTACTTAGCCTAATCAAGCATGTTTAGATAAACAGTAGAGGAGATGGTGGATAAATGTACATGGCTGGTTGGGCTTACAGAGATGGAGGCCTCATTCACACACACACACACACACACACACACACACACACACACACACACACACACACACACACACACACACACACACACACACACACACACACACACACACACACACACACACACACACACACACACACACACACACACACACACACACACACACACACACACACACACACACACACACACACAGGTCACGACAGAGAGATAGAAGAGAGAGGAAGAGGGATGGGGGCATGGCCGGTGGAGGGTTTTGTATTCCCAGTACTAAAGGCTCCTTTCAGAGGGCTGTCTGGCTGGTGGAATGTGTAAAGAATACACTGTACTAATGTGGTTATTGGGTAATGCATTAACTTCAAGTCCGAAGTCGACAGGACTGACCCCCTCGCCTCTTCTCCCTTTCTCTTTGACTCATCTCTCTCGGAGCTGTAGAGATAATTGTTCCTGTGGATATGTACACAGTGTAATAGCTAGTGTTGTGGATTGTGTTGTTGTGATGATGTTATGTACAAGCTGAGCCAGTCCAGGCGAGCGTAGCCTGTCCACAGCCAGTTAAACCATACTCATGTGATGCGATGTTGGAAATGTACTGTATGTGCTGCCATACATGCTACCATGCTGGGCCAGAACACGGTTAAGGCTGACTGTGAATGACCAGGGCAGAGTTCACATCCATGGCGAGGAACAGGACAAAATGTGTCAAATCTGCATGCTGCAAGTCTAACCTTTTCAGACACACACACAGGTGTGAACAAACACACACACACACACACACACACACACACACACACACACACACACACACACACACACACACACACACACACACACACACACACACACCGCCGCCGCCACAAACCCACAATGACCCAGTTAAAGAGAATTACATCTCCAGATCCATGTCGAATCAAGACTAGATAAGAGCAGGCAAACAATGGGGAAATAAAACATCAAAACAACAGAAATGGGAATAAAAAAGAAGTAATTCCACACTCATGTCCAACCATGCCCATCTGTCTTTGTTTAGGCAATGCCCCTTTTGTTGCGAAAGACACTGAGAAACAGACAGGGATACAGCCACTGGGGGATGACTGAGCATTGTGAAGTCTACTAGAATAGTCCCCCATCGCTGGCCTCAGCCCCAGCTTCAGCTCTCATCCCCTCCTCGTCTCGGCAGAACAGCGGCTCACCAGAGTGATTGAAGGGGACCGGGTCAGTATATATCTCCTATAGTGGAACGTATACTGATTGATATTCAGCAGGGCTGCGGTGTTGGGGCAACGCGGGCACTTTGGGCGCTGGGCAGACTCCCTGACTCTTAACGGCTATTTGTTGCCATGATCTCCTCCTGCACAAAGAGGCCCAGTGTCGGGCAGAAGAGGCTGAATGGAGCTCCCCTGTGGCCGGGCCCCGCTGCCCGGGACCAGACAGCCAGAGCTCACATTCCCTCCTTCAAATGGCCTGCCGAGCCAGGGGAGGCCCCAGGTCAGGTCACACACAGACCCAGGGGTACCGGGAGAGAGGCACGGAGGGAAGGGGAGAGGGCGATAATGTTCTTTTATTCCCCCCGTGGGCACTTCCTCTCTCCGACTTCTATAGGTCCCTGTTTTGTTTGACTGACACATTGAGTTTTTTTTATTTATTTTTACAAAACCTTACAGAAGCCGGGATTTAAAATCAAGGTATAAAACTGTCATCTTGACTCAGCCTCCTCTTATCATCATCCTGTCCTTTCTGTCTTTTCTGATTATTGCACTCTCACCTCATCATGGCTGCATCTGCAGTACACCAACTACAGAACCTAAAGTCATCATGTCTGAATGTCCGATTGGTAAACACAAACACAAAGAATTGGTTTGTCTCTCCTTGTTGTTGTTTATACGACTGGTGAGAAAAAAAACAACAAAATGCTGACCTAAGAATGGACTTCTTCCTTACATAAACTTCAGTGTGCGATTGCTGTTCACAGTTAGACAGGGACAGTGGTTGGGGTTGCTGTGGCCATATGTACAATGTACATATGACAAACACTCTCACACAGGCGCGCGCACGCACGCACGCACGCACGCACGCACGCACGCACGCACGCACGCACGCACGCACGCACGCACAAGTCTACATACAAACACACACGCACACAGTCGCAGGCACACTCAGACTGCATGATTCAGTGAATCATTGCCCTCTGGACTCACTGGAACTGTATCAGTGTACTAATCAGAAATCCAAGGTAAAGCACATTGTTGTCTGCTGGATGCTGCTGGCACGACAAAGCAAAAAAAAGTAAAAGAAGCAGAAACAAACTTTCACACCCAAACAAGGTTTATGCTGAACACAACACAGTGGTCGGAGACCTCTCACATGTAAAGCTAAGTGCCAAATCAGTCAGTGAGCTGGTTTTCTCCACACTACTCACAAAAAAACGCGGCCGTCTTCCATTTACACCCCCCTCTATTCCTTGCTATGTCCTGTGGTGTCATGGTCCAACTCTGTGGATTATACCACTTAGAGAGCAGAGGGCTTCACGAGGAGAGTGCTCTCTTTTTCAACTCTCTCTCTCTCTCTCTCTCTCTCTCTCTCTCTCTCTCTCTCTCTCTCTGTCTAAATGGCTGGCTTCAGCAGTCCACCTCCTTCAGTTGGCTGAGTGATGTCATAACATTGAATGATAGTGAGAGAGGACATACAGGGTGAGATCGGACAGGGACAGCGAGTCTCACGGGGAGTTGATTTGTTCCAGTTTACTGTGGGATCAAATTGACATTTCAAGAGAGAGCTTGCTGCCGTGGCACACACTACTCCTTCACTGTCCACTAGGGGCGCGCTCCCCCATGTTTTTCCCCAGGAGGTGGCTGTAGTCGACCAGCTCTCCCAGAACCCGGGCGTTGGGCCTGATGAGGCCCTGGCGTTGGGAGGGGTACGGCGCTCCATTGTTGCTGTTGTAGTTGAGCGCCTCGTGGCTCCAGCGGGGCTCCCCGTAGTCCATGTGGGGCGTCGGGGCAGAGACCACCCTCCGTCGGTCGGGGGAGTCCTGCGGCGTGGCTGGGTAGTTGTACTCCCCCGCCGAGTTCCTCAGAGGGCCAGCAGGGCGGCTGCCCCCGTGCTCCCCTCTCTGTGTGGCCAGGACTAAGTAGCGCTGACGCTCTGTGTGGGGGGGCAGCACCACCTCCCCTGGCTCGTCCAGCCGGCCAATACCGCCGCCCTGCAGGTACTTTGAGCTCAGGTAGATGACGGAGCTGTTGGGGCAAGGAGTCCCAACGGCAGTCAGGAAGGTCTGGCTCTGGTCCCAGTCGGTGTCGGGGAGACGCATGGGCCGTTTCTGCTGCAGAGGTGTCTGCTCGGGGGTGGGGAGTAACCCTGGGTCCATCTCTCCTTTAGTCCAGCCGTTGGGCGTGACAAACGGGTTGTCGTTGGCCTGCGAGCGGCGCCTCTCCCCGCCGCTGGTTCTCGTCACACTCATCACCGACCCGCTGCGGCCCTGTCCCAGCATGCTCTGCTCCTTGTCCCCTTTGCGGCGGGCACCGTTCGCGCCGGCGGCTCGGGAGCGACGGTGGCGGTGACTCATGATCCAGCAGACGGCGAGGCCGGAGAGGACGGCGCCAGTGGAGAAGGCTGACACGGCGGACACCACGAGCAGGTTGACTGATACCAGACCGTCAGGCTCTTCAGTGAAACTCTCCTGAAGGAGACCTATAGAGGTAGAGACACAGACACAGGGAGAGACATAGACAGAGAGAGAGAGAGACATACAGGGAAACAGAAAGAAGAGTCATCAGTCAATGGGTGGAACCTGCTAAAAAAATCAACGGTGTATGTCATTTAGAAAACAGGTGGGAGTTAACAGCCTGACAAACAGCCTATTTCCCTGCTCCCCCTCTGTGGGAGGACAGGGCAGACCGCTCTCCAGTGAAGGTAGCTCTGCCATTGGTGTAATGGCTAATTGTGTTCATTACCTTAAGTGGACTGTGATTTTAATAGCTGTAATAACTGTCTTCCTGATTGAGAATAGCTCTGAACCCTGACACGTTTCACAACATTAGCTTTACAGAGGAAGATGACAAGTCTGCCGTTAATAGCGTACAGAATTTTAAAAAGTTTCCACACCGTATATTTATTCATTAAAAAAAGGTCCACTCTCGCCAGGATGAACAGTGTTTACAGATAAGGTGTGCACGTGGTGGGAAAGAGACAATGAAAATATACCTTTCTCTTGTGAAAGTACACGAGACGATGTGCCGTGGTGAACGCAGTTTATTAAGAAGAAATAAAAATGACAAGAACCAGACAAACGGAGATCAATTAAGAAAATGTCAGGAGAAAAGTTGTTCTCTGCTGTTAGAGCTCCAGGGACCGATAGCAATGAAAAAACAATTAACTTATATCGGTTTGAGAAAAAAGGTAAATGGAAGGAAAAAGTCAACAGTGAAAGAGAGAGAGAAACCAAGAGAGGGTGTGGGGGCGAGAGAGAGAGAGAAAGAGAGAGAGAGAGAGACGCCGAGGAAGGAGTTGCCTTAAGCACACTCCAGCAATTGGGGCCTTAGATAAACATGGTAAATGTTTCTGAAATTACAACAGCACTCTGAAGAGTGTACAAATGTAACCAAAAGGACCCTTCCGGCTCCATTTGATTCCCTTTGTGCACTCTTCTTTGGAGTTCAATTAACACTGATGATTTTAGGCTACTGTGCAGCAGAGGAAGGACTGTTGCAGCCAGGACGGACGAATAAATCCTTCCAAGCAGGAAATAAATGGACGTCATTAATAGACACTGGGAGTCACTTACTCACCCACAGAATAGAGAGTGTAAGAAAAAGAATGGGGGAAAGAATAAACAGAGAGAGAGAAGCAGCAGTAGCAGCTTTTCTTAAACAAACAAATGTTTATTGCTTGACAATTTTTTTTAATGGGAACAAATTGACTGGATTTTGCTGCTGTACTGTTTTGAGAAAGAGCATGGCGACTAATTATTGGAGCTTCTCTTCGCTTGGTTTAAGAATCCATTTCTCTTTGCGTTTTCTTTTGACATTACATCTGTGAACATAGTCTCTAAATGGCTGCCTGTCGCAGAATACTGTATACTGCTGTGTAAGGAAGGACAGAGGGTACTTATTCACAATCAGAAATATGTTACTGTTCAGAGTAAAACAAAACTTCCCGCCGGTGGAGGTGATTTGAACCTCACATTGGACTCTCACTAGTGGAGCTAAAATATATACCGACGTCCTGACTTCACTCATTCATCCCCTGGGGCATGGAAATCATTTCTCTATGGAGAATAACATTGGGTCATTTTAGAATCATATACAATAGCAGTAGTTAGACTCATATTGAAAGCATCATTACAATCACATGGTGTGAGATTGTAAAGCACTTGTCTATACATGCCTACGGTCATGAGTTCTATCCCGGCCACCGCCAACTCCGCCATGTATGAGTAGCATGGCTTGAGTGTAGTTTTCAAGATATCTTGTTTGGGACCAAAGTGGTGAATTGACGCGAAGGCAGATGTACTGACCAACTGACCGACTTTAGAGACCTACATCTAATATAATTTGGTGGCATTGTTGCATAGATATTTATTGACAACTGAAAAAAAATATATATATATATATTTTATTCATAAGGCATTCATAAAACATCAGGCACATAGTATAAGGACTTAAGTGTACAATGTAACGGGACAGTGCAAGTCATATGAGATACATCATGCTCTACTCATTTTATTGAGTAGAGCACTTGCACATCATTCTGTCGAACAGAGATAAGGCATACAGAGATTAGCTGGACCATAACTTGGCTATGTGTGTACAATAGAGCCTATTTAACAGATCCTTGACAATGGCTCTTCAACCACATCATTTACAGTCCATACGGCTGCTCCACGGCCCATTGACACAGACCTAGCATTAATCAACATGCCTTGTTGGTCAATCAATGTCCCTTTCGACACTAATTAGCTCTTTATCTATAAGCCAATACACTCAAGTGATACATATGGGCACAGTGTGTATACATACGGTACCGTGTCATTAGTCTGAAGGCTCATTGATCCGACGGTGCGTTGGTCCGACTTGCGCATTAACCCGGACCCTAATCCTAACCCTAAATCTAACCGCACGTGGAAGCCATGGGTTAGTCTTAACCGCCCATGTATGTCAAAGCCATGGGTTAGTCTTAACCGCCCACGTATGTCAAAGCCATGGGTTAGTCTTAACCGGCCACGTATGTCAAAGCCATGGGTTAGTCTTAACCGGCCAAGTATGTCAAAGCCATGGGTTAGTCTTAACCGGCCACGTATGTCAAAGCCATGGGTTAGTCTTAACTGGCCACGTATGTCAAAGCCATGGGTTAGTCTTAACCGGCCACGTATGTCAAAGCCATGGGTTAGTCTTAACCGGCCACGTATATCAAAGCCATGGGTTAGTCTTAACCGGCCACGTATGTCAGACTAACGGGATGTCAGAGTTATGGGCAGTCCCCGTGTGTACAATACGGATGGCAGTAGTGGCCATGCAGTGGCTGTCTTGGTATCGTGAGGTTCCCGATTCTAACCCGAGGTCAAAGTGTCCTTGAGTGAAACCCTTCAACCTGCACCTACAGTAACTGCGTCTGAGGAGCAGGCTGCATGGTGCCTTAAGGGTGTGGTTCCCTCCGCATCGGTGTGTGAATGTATGTGTGAGTGTAAAGCACATTGTAAACTTTTGAGAAAGTCACAATATAAATGCACCATTTATGTATGTGCAGTATGTTGTACAGTATATACCCTCAAAAGTGGACAATTCACAGCTCTGTGATTTTGGTATTATCAGGTTCCACCTGACAGTTTGCAGAAGATGAAATGAACGTGCCCCCCACACAAACATACATAGGTCTTTACGTACTATGTCTGAAATTGCATTTCTGGAAAGGTTTACGTAATATAAGTGGGCCAAAATTACGTTTACAAACATCGGATTAGCTTTTCACTTGATGGAATGTGACAACTTCAGTGCTCAATGTGTCGAAACCACTCCTAACACGGACAGATCCCTGGGATCAACAATCTACCTCACTTCCTTCCCCGCGTCACGCATCCCTGTCACACAATCGGTTCACAATTACGCAGGTTAACCAAGGCGGATGTCCCTTCAGTCGTTGTGTACTCAGCTAAACACTCATATTCTTTAACGTTCATATTGAATTTGGCACCCCACTCGCCGGGATACTTTTCTCCCGCAGGCAGCCATAAACAGTTTGTTGGCATCTATGCTAAGCCCAGCCTAAACATATCCCTGAATCACGGCGTATTTATTTTCATACCGCGGAGCCAATATTCCGTCTGGAATGACTGCCAGCTTCTATTACGATACCAATCTTCTCTCCATTGTAAGCGTGTTCGTGAGGGGCAGAGACGCTCCAGCATATAAGAGATGGCATTTTGAGGTTACAGACATTGTAATGTTTATTTACAGTGTCCACCACTGCATGGGGGAGCATGAGGAATGAGGTAATGAATTGCTTTGTGGCTTGTGATATATTTCTATAAACCGCGGCCTTGATGACTATGTAAACAACAGTGGAACAAATTGGAATCGCAGAACATTCTGAACCGGCAGAAACGGCGGAACCACAAATCCCCTTTCTTTCAGATCGCATCTGGAATTGCTCTGACCGCACTCTGAGGCAGAGATTTTAAGATATTTCTGTAACATTTACCCTGTCTGTGATCCGGAGTTTCGGCGTGACACTTCAGATTAAATCCTGCACGGTTACAATAATAGCCCTGTCATCTCCATGCACCACAACAGGCCTTGACAAGGGTACAAGTGGACGCATGTGTGCACACTTGGATGTGTGTGGGTGTGCGCGTGTGTGTCTGCACATGTCTTTAGGTGGCTTGAAATTACACCAAATGGACTGGCCATTTTCTCCTCAAAACAATTAAATTACATTATTTCTGCCCAATCATACCCAACATGTCTCCTCTTTTCATTTCTCTCTCTCTCTCTCTCTCTCTCTCTCTCTCTCTCTGTGTCTGTCTGTCTTTCACATACTGTACTTTCAGATAATGTTCTCTCTCTCTCTCTCTCTCTCTCTCTCTCTCTCTCTCTCTCTCTCTCTCTCTCTCTCCCTCCCTCTCCTCCTGTCTCTCCAGATGCACATCATGTGATAAGGATCCTTGTTCATTAGACAGTATTGCCTTTGGAGCCACTCTGCTGTGTGTGATGCTTTAGGGAAAAGAAGATGATGAAAATGAGGGGGTGGATACTGTAGA
Source organism: Electrona antarctica (assembly GCF_951216825.1). NCBI lineage: Eukaryota > Metazoa > Chordata > Actinopteri > Myctophiformes > Myctophidae > Electrona > Electrona antarctica. The sequence goes on from NC_136812.1 coordinate 16,063,085, forward strand.
TGGGGAATGGGGAGATGTGTGTGCATGCGCATGTGTGCGTACGTGCGCGCGTGTGCGATGGAGGACAGACAGGTTTCTCTGCATCCTTCTGAGGGATGACAGTAGAAGCAGCAGTGCGCGCTCTCTCTCTCTCTCTCCCCATCTCTTCCCTTGCTTCTTTTCCTCTCTCTTCTCCCCATCCCGTTCACTCATTAAAGCTTAATAGAAGCCAAGGGGCCTGGCTGTCTCCCTGACACACACTCAACGCATGTAGGGGGCTTCTAGCTCCAATTACAACCAAACAACCAGAGAAGAGGGTATAGGACGGGAGAAGATAGTATTGGAGAGGAGAGAATGAGAGGAGATGAGGATAGAGGAGAAAAAAGGGGAGCAGAGGAGAGAGAGAGAGAGAGAGAGAGGAGAGGCGACGAGGGAGGGGAGGGTGAGAGGAGGAGAAGAGAAGTGAGGAGAGGAAAGCATAACTCGAGACAGGAAAAGATGGGAGGAGAGGAGAAGACGGGAGAGAAGAGAGGATAAGAGGAGAGGGGAGGAGAGAAGACGAGGAGATGAGAAGCAAGGAGAAAGGGTTGGAGGCAGAGGAGAGAATTATAGAAGAGACTAGAGAGAGGATAAGGTAATGTATTTAGAGAGAGTAACAGATAAACTGGGGAGAAAGGGATATGAGTGCAGAGCTACGAAAAGGAGAGGACGAATAGAAGGGAGGAGAGGAAAGAAGGGGAGCAGGATGGGTAGATGCAATCCCCTCATTACCCTCTGCTTCTATCTATCAGTTTAGCTGCCACTCCTTTGATCAGTGCAGGGAATGGCTGCATGATGAGGAAACTGCTTAGGGTTTCAAAAGAAAAAAAGGGAATTTAAAGCGGCACTATGTAATTAGTGTATTTAATGAATAAAATGTAATTTTGTCCAATCAATCTGTATGGTATATAGTATATGTGTCTAGTATATGTATAAGTTAATACAATATAACTTATACAATTGGGGTGGCGGTTGCATTTTTGTCTCCCTGCTCTTCTATTGAGACATTTAGATCAAAGGTCATGTCTCACCTAGACACAGGATCTGACACAAATTTTAACCTGAAAGGTCAAGATAAAATTTATCCCCTGAGCAAGAAGGCAGGCTCTATTATCTCAATGGTAAAAATATGTCAGCACTTGCACAAGAAACTGTGTTCAAATCCTGGGTAGAAGAGGAAACGTTGACTTTCTTACACACTAAAATCAAGGTCACTAATACTAAAATCGCCTGCCCGAGTCCACAAATTAGCAGAACATTCAGCAATGGTGTCCGTGTGTGTGTGTGTGTGTGTGTGTGTGTGTGTGTGTGTGTGTGTGTGTGTGTGTGTGTGTGTGTGTGTGTGTGTGTGTGTGTGTGTGTTGTGTGAGAGAGAGAGAGGGAGAGAGAGAGAGAGAGAGAGAGAGAGAGAGAGAGAGAGAAGGGAAAGAGAAAGAGAAGAGAAAGACTTGGAGGCTTGCGGGGGAGGAGGAAGTTATTGATTTTCAAACCCAATATCAGGGAAGCTGAGCGACTTTACAATGGTAACTGTAAACTGTGTCAGAATGCAGAGGCACGGTATACATCACACAGAGCCCCAAAATTACATTGAAGAGCTTGTTTACAAACAGGATTTTTGATTCGTATCAAATGACAAAAAGAAAATTGTTATGGGTTGTGAAATGAATAAAATCGGGTACTGTTCAAGTCTCTCGTATCTGAGCGAGTAGAGATCTTTAATCAGAAGATGTAACGATGGAACTTAGCAGCCCGACGTTGGAACACGCAAACCCGACCACCCCCAGAACACATCAAAACAAAACAAAAAGAATGCTGTAGTGTCCCGATGGACCCGCCGATGTGGCGAGTGCACACATCTGAGCTTGAAGAGCTGTGACATTGTCAGCTTACAGTGCAGATGATCTGAGCGGGCTTTCATCTGCACAATTCAACATTTATCTGTTGATGTGTGTGTGAGTGCGTGCATGCGTGCGTGCGTGCGTGCATGCGTGCATGCGTGTGTGCGTGCGTGGGTGCACGTGTGTGTGTGTGTGTGTGTGTGCGTGCGCCCAGGCCGATTCATATGTTGTGCATCTACACTCTACAGTATGTGTACAGTAGAGGTGTGTGCATTTTAACACATAAAAACTGGGAAAAGCATCTGTGCCATTTTAGATTTGGGCTTAAAAGCATTATTTGATACTTTGCTTGGCTATTAAAAATGAGCAGATATACACGCTCTACGAGCTTGTAGATCTGCTATTTTAGAAAGATCTTTAAAATGAGTGACCACCAGAGAGTCGGGTGACAGCCGGAATGTAGACGGCACCCGGGAGCAGTATGGGTTGGTGGCACCCCAGACTGTGTCTTCCGTGAGGAGGAAGCCCAACAAACCCACGGTGAGGCCTTTATAGGAGGGTCATTCAAGCCGCA
>NC_136812.1:16075514-16115514 GCF_951216825.1 Electrona antarctica
CCTCTGCCTCCCTCCCCCTACACCGCGTCTCCTCTGCCTCCCTCCCCCTATACCATGTCTCCTCTGCCTCCCTCCCCCTACACCGCGTCTCCTCTGCCTCCCTCCCCCTACACCGCGTCTCCTCTGCCTCCTCCCCCTACACCGCGTCTCCTCTGCCTCCCTCCCCCTACACCACGTCTCCTCTGCCTCCCTCCCCCTACACCGCATCTCCTCTGCCTCCCTCCCCCTACACCGCGTCTCCTCTGCCTCCCTCCCCCTACACCGCGTCTCCTCTGCCTCCCTCCCCCTACACCGTCTCCTCTGCCTCCCTCCCCCTATACCGTCTCCTCTGCCTCCCTCCCCCTATACCATCTCCTCTGCCTCCCTCCCCCTACACAGCGTCTCCTCTGCCTCCCTCCCCCTACACCACGTCTCCTCTGCCTCCCTCCCCCTACACCCAATCTCTTCTGCCTCCCTCCCCCTACACACCGTCTCCTCTGCCTCCCTCCCCCTACACACCGTCTCCTCTGCCTCCCTCCCCCTACACCGTCTCCTCTGCCTCCCTCCCCCTACACCGTCTCCTCTGCCTCCCTCCCCCTACACCGCGTCTCCTCTGCCTCCCTCCCCCTACACCGTCTCCTCTGCCTCCCTCCCCCTATACCGCGTCTCCTCTGCCTCCCTCCCCCTACACCGTCTCCTCTGCCTCCCTCCCCCTACACCGTCTCCTCTGCCTCCCTCCCCCTACACCGTCTCCTCTGCCTCCCTCCCCCTACACCGCGTCTCCTCTGCCTCCCTCCCCCTACACCGTCTCCTCTGCCTCCCTCCCCATACACGTCTCCTCTGCCTCCCTCCCCCTACACCGCGTCTCCTCTGCCTCCCTCCCCCTACACCGCATCTCCTCTGCCTCCTCCCCCTATACCGTCTCCTCTGCCTCTCTCCCCCTACACCGTCTCCTCTGCCTCCCTCCCCCTACACCGTCTCCTCTGCCTCCCTCCCCCTACACCATCTCCTCTGCCTCCCTCCCCCTACACCGTCTCCTCTGCCTCCCTCCCCCTACACCACGTCTCCTCTGCCTCCCTCCCCCTACACCGCGTCTCCTCTGCCTCCCTCCCCCTACACCGCGTCTCCTCTGCCTCCCTCCCCCTACACCGCGTCTCCTCTGCCTCCCTCCCCTACACCGCGTCTCCTCTGCCTCCCTCCCCCTACACCGTGTCTCCTCTGCCTCCCTCCCCCTACACCGCGTCTCCTCTGCCGTGCTCCCCCTACACCGCGTCTCCTCTGCCTCCCTCCCCTACACCGCGTCTCCTCTGCCTCCCTCCCCCTACACCGCGTCTCCTCTGCCTGCCTCAATAGCCCACACCTTCTCTACACATCACCTCTTCCCATCACTCCACTCCTATCATGATGATTCATTCCACCCCCCTACTACCTCATTCCTGATCCCCTTATACACCCTTTATTATTATCGTCACCCCCGTTCTTCACCTCCTATAACCTCTTAATCCTGCTCTCCTTCATTCTATTTCTCTCTGCTCCAACCCGCCCCCCCACGCACGCACGCACGCACACACGCACACACGCACACACGCACACGCACACACACCCTAGCCCCGATCTGATTCACCAACCTGGCCTCGCCCCCACCACGGTACCATCCATTCCCACTTTATAGATTCACCCTTGGTTATCTATCGGACTGCCATCAAGGAGATGGAAATCGATTCCCCCTTCCAGCAACTACTTCTCCCCGGCTAAAGAGAAGGCGAAGCAGTTAGCAGGGCCTCCTCCAGGCAAGGCCGTCCATCTATTACCCTCTGAGGCCTGCGATGTCAGTGAGGACTGCTGTGGTATAGACTAGACTCTAGAGAGCAGGGCTGCACGCGACCGGATAGAGGCAGAGCAGAGCGCCCTGCATGAAGGTTGTAAAGTACAGCTGAGACTTTTGGCCCAGACTTTATTTATTTATTTATTACTCAACAGCATGCAAGGCCAGGGTTATAATTTAAAAATAGGTTTCACAACAAAAAAAATAAAAAAGGAGAAAAAGAGCAAGGGGAAAAAGTGTACCTAACCTAAGCGTCACCCTTCGCTGTGAGGAGAAGATTCCACAGTCTGTGTGGTACAGTTTGACACGGAGGCACTCAGGAGCAGTGGTGGAAGAGGTACTCACATGTTTTACTTAAGTAAAAGTATTAATACCACAAGGTAGGAATACTCTGTTACAAGTAGAAGTCTGTATTGGTATCAACATGTACTATTAAGTAGAAAGCACTCATTATGCAGAACGTCCCATTTCACACATGTATAAAATGTATCCAAATCCTTTGAAAATCGCAGAGATACAAGCTCACAATGTGTCGCATGTGGTAGTGTGTTTTGTAATAATAATCAAAATCTAGTTACAAGTAACACGTAACTAAAGTCTAAAAATCTGTAAAAAGACAATATTTGCCTCTGAGATGTAGTGGGGTAGTGGGGGTAAAAGTATGGAACATTGTAAATACTAGAGCGGTGCCTACTTGGAACGATGCAAGTTGGAAATGAATGCCCCCCCCCCAGTTATTATGTCTGTCTCCCTTTTATACCAATACTGTATATGGAGTTCTTTGTCAGGCATGCCCAAATATGGAGTCTATGCAGATGTCAAAACATCATTGTGATGTCAGAACAATCATTGTGATGTCAGAACAGGCCAGCTCCATACAGTATATGGAGATATAGGGGATCAAGTCCAGAGCCCGGGCAGAGGCTTTTGTGCTGGTTCTGGACAACCGGCTATCCGACGGACTCGACACCGGGCACTGCACTGTGGTGGTGTGGAACGCCTGTGTCGAATTTGAAGTCGGTGGGGCGAACGGTTGTTGTACATACATCTGTTACGTGGATTACAGATGTATGTACACACGTACGTACACACATACGTACAAAGTACTACACACAGAGACGAGGTTCATTTATATTAGGATTGAATACATTTTTACTTAAGTGCAGTACTTGAGTAATTGTATTTTGTTACTTTCCACCACTGCTCAGGAGCCAATGAGAACAGAGATAGCAGGGATAGAGATTGTACTACTGACTGTCCCCAAAGACATGCAGAGAGCAAACATCTTCCTCTCCCATCTGACGTGTCAAGAAAGATACATACCTACAGACAGACAGTTGCAATGCGTCTGTTGCAGAGATATGAAAAATTCAACAACCAAAAGTCATCTGTCTATTCCACCCAGCATCTAAAACCCTGTGGATTGCGTGCGTGCGTGCGTGCGTGCGTGCGTGCGTGCGTGCGTGCGCTCGCGTGCGTGTTTGTGCGTGCATGTGAAAACAAGATCGTGACACGCACTGTAGGTTTTTGCCTGTATATTTACATATTATGTGACACAGGAAGCCATGCAAAGAGGAAATAGAGACAGGCAGAAATACAGATAAACCCTCAGACATACCGTGCAGTGCAGTATTGTACTGTAATGCACTGTACAACCAGACAGAGAGCAACGCATCCTGAGCTGAACTTGTGTGAGTGACGACGTGACAGGAGAAGAGACGTGTTCAATGTGTAACCGCGTCAGTGACAGATCTGTCACAACCACAGCTTCTTGAAGCCGCACCTCTGACTGCTTTTCAAGTCTCCAGATGGGTGAAAAAAGACTCGTCTCGTCTTCACAGGGAGACAGAACGATAGGAGCTGCACGGCAGGTCCATGGGAAACGTAAAGAGAATCAATATCAGATAGAGCCTCTGTGGAAAGCAGAGATTATGATGAAAACACAAAGAGCCCGGACCGGTGGCGGTCTCAGAGATATAACTCATCACAACATCTGAGACACAGTGTTGGGTAAGCGGTTTTGGCAGCTGAACAGACAGATGCTGATGCTGGGCCCATGCTGCTGCTGGCGTACCAATATACCGACACAGACGCCACCACAGCGGAGATGGTTCATCTGAAGCGACAACACAGCACACCACTGTCAGCGACAGACCCAGTCCCAGCTATACTCATGTCAGGATCAGAGTCTCACTGTGAAGACATCTACTGAGATGAGTTCCTGGCCAAGTCCTCAGAGACAGAGTGAAACCCAGAGCCAAGCAGGTCAGCCACCATGCCACCATATGGTGTTTGTTTCACCACCTTAAAAACGTATTTTTTCTAACTGATATCGGTGACGACTTAAGCCCTATATATTGTAGCTCAGGTGTCTGCAACCTTTTTTAAATGAAGTGATTCATTAAATGATTTATTTTCTGGTGTGCCATGTCAACATTCATTTTAATGACACCACATAAAAAGATTCCAACATATTTTGAATGTCCATAAATATAACCTTTTCCCTTCTTTTTAAATATTTTCTTTCACATTGTTATAATGATCTTTAGACGCAGTCTCCCAGACTCCTCAGAGTTCAGAGTTTGAATGAATGTAGCATTATGTGCAGGATGAAATTTACATAGGCTACAGATGTTAGGGACATTTATTTGACTACATTTTTTAAATAGTTTATTTTAAACCAAAAATCCTCTCTCTCACACTTATGCCAGTGTGTCAGTGATCACCCCCTAGGTTGCCTACCCCTGCTGTAAGTACTTTGTTGTAAGACTTATCGCAAAAATAGTAGATCTACAAGCTCAGGATATATTGCATTGAGACGTGTTGTGAACTTGTAGATTGTCTATTTTCACTATTGACTTAAATCTATATCCATTGCCTATGTCTGTCTATTTTTGCCAGCTGTTTATATATTTCCACAGAATGATGACATGCCTAGAATAGGGAAGCTATGGTTCATACTGTAAGTGAACATCTAGAGTATAGATTTAGATGGAAAGTGGCCATAACAGCATGATTAGAGGTTTTATTCAATTTGACCACTCAGAGGCTCACATTCTGACGAGCACAGAACAGAAGAGGATGTATTACAGATGTACAATAATCTGACATTTAGCATTTCATTGCAAGCTGCCTGTACACGGCTGCACTGTGTTCTCCTTGGAATTGGAATGTCCAATTAAGCCATAGAATTTGGAGGCTGGAGGGTTTAGCGGCCTTTCAAGAAGAGACTCAAGTTTTGCATTATACTGTGTCAGGTCTGTAGACTGTATACAGTATAACGGCACATGACAACAGACCCTAAACAGACCCATGCATGCAGTAATCACAGGGTCACAGTCAGATGGACACAGAAAGACACTGACCAAAACCCCCTGGGTTCAATCACCAAAAAGGTCCAGTAAAAAGTAGCGACTAGGCCACACAAGCACGTTAAAGTTGTATACATCGGCTATATTTAACAGTTTAGCTGCATAATCCATGCTATTTAATTCATGTTTCTCCCCTAAGTGGAATATTTTTCGGTTCGACAACAAGCTGTGGAACTATTTTCAGGGGGATTTTCATGTATCAAAGGCGCAAATACTTTGGCGTATGCTCCAAAGGTAATTACTAATTAAACAATCTCGGCACTCGGCAGCCTCGGTATATGTCACCTTTTAATATAAAGCCCTCAAAGCGTTAAATAACACATCACGTCATGATGTGACACAATGTGAGCTTGTAGATCTGCAAAACATTTTTTTTATCTCAAAATAAAATGTGGAATATTTATAGATTTTTGAGACATTCTAATTACAGTAATGGTGCATGGCTCTGTGGCAGTGGAGACAGGGTGCAAGGTCAGCTTCAAACAGACTAGTGCCTGGAAAAGGGATTAGTGTGGGGCAGGGCCCATGCAGGCTATGCAATATTTATCAGTGTGTTTCTTGGGGTGTGTGGCACATGAACCCAGGGAACCTGCAGAGCTAGGTGGAGGATTAATTTGCACAAATGCCTCATCGGAATTAGTGCTCAGATCAAAGAGAGGGGCGCCACAGGACTAGCCAGTACCGCTGTGTTGTGTATTGAGCCTAAGATTGGGCTTCAGTACGTGTGACTGATATTTTCATAATGACAGGGAGAAGAAAAAAAAAACATCAAGGGGAAGTATAAACCGGTGCTGAATCTAATTATCCAAAAGTATAAGCAACGAGAACTCACCCTGCAGGCTGCACAAAAACGAATTTCACCCACATGACGTGACAATAAAGTTGTGAATAAAGTCTGATTCTGACGGCACACAAACTATAAGAGCCAAAGGTAATGGTAAACAGCAAGCAGAACAACGTTAACGAAAACCTACGTGCATGGGGATTTTTTCATGCCGTATAACACTGTTTCCCAAACAGTGCGTCGGGACCCATTTGTGGGTCGCAAACACATTTTTATGGGTCCCTTCATTTTTTGTTTGCTATGTTTTATTTCAAAACATTTCCCAAAAAAACAATTGTTTTAGATGTACTGAAAATCAGGCTAAAACGTTTGGGAACCGCTGCTGTATTAAACTGTTTACTCTTAAGAGAAGAGAGCTTCTACAGAACACTACAAGAAAGCTTGTATGGGCCTCTGTATACTTGGTGAACATCCATGGTGTATATAGTGTTTAGATGATTTGAGACAACCAGGCCCATCAAGTGTTACTGTTGTTTACATGATGATGATGATGGTGACAGAGAACAAAGTCATGTAAAGGCTAATTTAAGGATTGTGCCGCAAGTGTGCGCAACTAAGTACAAATCTGTAGGGCAGGAGAGCTACACATGAGCTACGTATTGGTACATAAACATGATCATGCATGCACAAGCACGCACGCACGCACATGGCACGCACTCACGCACGCGCGTGCGCACACGCACGCACGCACGCACATACACACACAGTGAGGAACAGGCACGAACCCACGCACGCACGCACATACACACACAGTGAGGAACAGGCACTTTTCTTACCATCACAGTCGCCTAAATGGCCCACACTTCCCTGTTCAACATCTTGCTCGAATGGCAATCTGTGAAGGAGAGGAGACAAAGCCATGAAACAGGGCCAGCACACAGCAGGCCACATGGCCACCGTCACCACAGCATAGACACGCTCTGATAAACTAAGGACAACTATCTCAGTTACAGCCAGGGACAGGATGACACAAGATGCTACTGTATATGTCTGACCATGCATTGTTGGTGTGTTGTTACGTAGAAAGATGCCAGGTTCATTTGTAGACCTGGCTATAGTGTGTATAGTTTCAATGTATAGATTATAGACCCTCCAACGTCTGGCTTTTGGAATTACTTCATGTGGCAGCCAAGTCATTATCTGTCTTAACAACATGTTCCTCGGGCGCTCGGGTGGCGCAGTAGTAAAGTGTTAGCACAGAGAGTCTGTGGGGGGGAATTAATTGGCATAACGACTAAATTTGGGATGAAAAAGGGGTAAAAAAAAATACATGTTATCTCTAAATAACATTAGTAAAAAGTAGTACTCTGAAAGTACCCAAACTATATCTGCACAGCAGTGCACACTATAATTTAGCATCTATCAAAAAGGGAAAGAGCATGGAGTTTAAGGTTAATTGTTATAATTTCTCTAAAGCATGGTTCTAAACTGGTTTAGTTTTTTACTGTCTGGGACCCACATTTGCCCAAAACCATGAAATCAAGAAGCAATACATTAAACTCAATAGTGGTGAGCGTATTGACTCATCAACCGTGGGTACGGGCAGTTCGGTTGGAGAATAACACACAGATTGGGTAGAGGCGGTTTCAATGTTAAATATTAACAGGCTATAAAGTAAGTAATAATACAATCATTTTAGTTGTAGACAACCGAGAGAGCAAAAAGAAAGTGAAGTGAGTTCAGTGAGTGGGAGGATGGAAGGTTAAACAAACAATCATGATTCAATGCCACGCATGCACACATGCACACACACACACACACACACACACACACACACACACACACACACACACACACACACACACACACACACACACACACACACACACACACACACACACACACACACACACACACACACACACACACACACACACACACACACACACACACACAGGGTCTGTTCTATTCTGTCCTGTAAGTAATAATACAATCATTTTCAATCATGGTAAATGGTAAAATGGTAAATGGTGCATTTATATAGCGCCTTTATCCAAGGTGCTTTACATAGATTGTGCATCAATTCACCCATGCACGCACACATTCATACACCGATGGCGGCAGAAACCATGCAAGGCACTAGCCAGCACATCGGGAGCAATTTGGGGTTCAGTGTCTTGCTCAAGGACACTTCGACACTAACTCTGGGGGAGCCCGGGTTCGAACAGGCAACCTTGCGGTTACCATCCAGCCACTCTACCCCTGAGCCACTAATAGTACACATGTATAATATATAATATAGTATAGTATGTATAGTTTACATAGATACTCCACTGTTACGTTCTTAGCTTACGCATGTTTCATGATAACTACTTTTTATATAGGTGATGTATGCCATGCTTTTTGTTATCGCTTAATGTAAGTCGCTCTGTCAGTCGATTAAGAGCGTCTGCTAAATGCCTACATTGTAATTGTAAATTGTAAATTGCTCTGAATTAATAAAACGAGGGCGGTACCGTAACAAAGTTATTAAGATAATGACCCAGCGTGTGTGAGTATGCGTGTGTACATACAGTACGTGTGTGTGTGTGTGTGTGTGTGTGTGTGTGTGTGTGTGTGTGTGTGTGTGCGTGCACACGCGATACAGTACCACGCTCATTCCATTAGTGCTCTCCCCCATGCTCTCTCACACTCTGCTCTGTGCATTTATTCCTGCCTCCCCCCCCCCCCTGTTTAAAACACTGTAACAGCGGGTCGGGTTGGGTTGTGAAAATAAATGCGCTGAAGTGAGTCGGGTGGTGGTGGTTGAAATTACTTTAAAATGTGAGTGGGAGAGGGTAAAAGAAAATAACGGACCCGGGCATCACTATAATTAAAAATTCTTCAGTCCACAACTCAGTTAAGGCATCTCTTGACCCACTTTTGGGCCTTGCCGAGCGGTTCACTATAAGTTCACAGAAGAGTCCAGATATATCCTCATCTCTGAAAGCAAGTCTCCATCTTTATCCCTGTGCCTTAACAACTCATTTCCCATTTGAGTAAGAGGAAACCATGGGAAAGTGGAATGGCTGATAAAAACATATGACAAAGTGAAGAACCAGAGAGGAAATGAATGCAGAGACCAGGTGCTCTGGAGACTAGGGGAAACACTGGACCACCTTTAGTCATCTATAATGTCACCACAAACAGCACAAGTTACTGTTGACCTGTGTGTGTGTGTGTGCGTGCGTGCGTGCGTGCGTGCGTGCGTGCGTGCGTGCGTGCGTGCGTGCGTGCGTGCGTGCGTGCGTGCGTGCGTGCACAAGAGGGGTTCTTCAGGCTTGTATAATGCATCCTTTTCATGATTTGAATGTTGAATAATTGTGCCCTTAAGGGCCTTTTAAGATAAGTTGAAATATGCTAAATGAAAATAGCCTTTTGATGACATTCTCACTGTCACTAGCTGTTTTTAACACTTTCCCTCGCATTCACAAGTTAAACAAGTTAATTGATGTAGGAACAGCTTCCCTTCCAATAACGAATTACACGAGTTATGTTTTTATTGTTTAATTCACGTTTTAATACGTTTTAAGACTTACAGGGTTTCCATCGGACAGAGTGGGATAGGCGACGCGTTCGGATGACGTCACCACAACATTTTCAGTCACACTGGCATGCAAAGGCTTCTGGGAAATTGAGGCCAAATGCACTCCAATGGCGGCGGTGGCACGCAGCAGGCGTGTTTCTCCGCTCTTTGTTGTTGATCGTAGGACGTAGGGCATTGTAAATCCACTAGTCGACCTTGCTGGTACTAGTTGACTAGTTGATAATCGATTTTGTAGGCCTCAAGATCAGGTAGATTATAGTTATTTATAGTCACCAATGTACACAGTTTCTAAATGTACAAATATTTATTTCCCAAAAAAAAAGATTTTTCTTTTTTTATAGGTGGTTATAGGTGGTTTATAGGTGGTTAAACAACTAGTCGACTAGTAAATTAGGCAACTAGTCAACTAGTAAAAATGACTAGAAGTGAATGCCCTAGATTGCCACTTTGGATTAATTCATATCTATTAATTATGGATATCTACTAACTGGTGGAGACACAAGGTTCGGATGTAGGTCCAGGTTCAAATGTAGGCTAACATATAAAGCAACTGTAACATTTACTTTGGTCTGAGGACAAAGTTAAAAATCTAAACCAGAGAAAGAAAATTAAATTGTCTACGGAACCACCAGGGATTCCTGGTGTATAAACAGAAACAGAATAAAATAAAACATTAGTGGCACTGGTTAGAAAAGCCCACAAATGACCTTTGATGTAGCATCATCTTTTTATTTATTTATTCTTAAGAGGGTAAGAATGGCCCATGGCTGCTGAGACAGGCTCAGTGGGACAGGCCTTCAGATGCTACAGCGTCAGCCGGGGCAGCGTTCTGCAATTAGCTAACGGCCAAACTACGACAACAAACTACCCAGAACCCTCATAATGGCCTGTGAGAAATGTGCTGAACAGCGCTGTGAATCTGCAGCAGTTGTCGTCTCAGTAAAGAATTATGTTTTGTTTACAGCTGGCTGCCTTTCAAGGACTCTGGGCTGTTTTATTTGTATACACTCGTCCTGTTGGATAATTATTGTACATGTGCAGTTGTTTTCATCCCAGTAAACTTTAATATCTGTGATGAAGTGGTTCTGTGGCTGCAGGACACTAAATCTGGGGAATACTAAAGATGCATGTGTCCACGTGTGTGTGTGTGTGTGTGTGTGTGTGTGTGTGTGTGTGTGTGTGTGTGTGTCCACATGTGTGTGCATGGGAGCTGTCGTGTGGCATACTGTACATGATGTAATGACTGTACAGTTAGCAATCACAGTGTTCTTCTTAATTAGGGGAAGCAAAATGAGCCTCTGTAACACCATGTCCCTGTTTAACCCATTTTGACCTGCGATCAGACTCTAAAAATGTCTTCTACATCCTGACAGTTTTCTGAAAAAGCTATGTTTCTATGTCAGTCGTTCTTCGTTTCTTCAAAAATAGCAGACCTACAAGCTCGTAGCGCGCCACTCGGTGGCGCGCTATGAGCTTGTAGATCTGCTATTTTTCAATAGCTAAAGCATAACATAATGCTAACACCAAAAGGGGTTCCCGCCCAAAATGGGTTAAGAGTTAATAACTGTGATGTACGCAGAGTTAACAGCAGATACCTGCAGTAATAAAAAAAAAAACTCATCCACCTCCAATAAAACAAGATGAGAAAACAACGACTGCAGTAATAAGGGAGATAAACAGTCACTGTTCCTCCAATAACACTTAAATTACAGTCTGAAGTTCTGCGAAACCTACTACTGGATCCTTACATGATCTCCTCCGGAGAACCATGGCAAACGGGGGCCGCGTTATTCCACAGAGTGGAAATGCACAGCAACTCGATGCAAAATCGATTGCAGAGTTGACTGCCCTTGGTAAATCAAATCAAGACCAGCACACAAGGCCTTTAACAGTATAAGCAGACAGCCTGCGGTGGTCTTTAAGGCCCGTGTTGTCTGTTCTGCTTGGTGCTATACCTGTGTTTGAACGCCTGATTCAATAAGCAGCCTGACTAAGGAATGATTTGATTTCACTGGCAGGGAGGCAGTGAGAAGGCAGACAGCTAGAGGTGAGCTGCTGAGATGCTTAGCCAGGCTTTAGCAGCAGGAAAGATAATACAAGACAAGGACAAAACAACACATTGCATACACACACTTTGCAAACGCGCAAATACTCGCATACACAATTTACAATTTAGACATTTAGCAGACGCTTTTATCCAGAGCGACTTACAGTAAGCAAGGACAACACAAGGTAATACATCAAATGCATAGAAATGGTAATCTAGGATCATAGCTAAACCAAGAACCAATCCCAAAAATCTATTATCTGTACAGTATCTGTAGTGTGTACCATTTCATGGTACACACTACACACTGTCGACATAACATGCTATCTAAATTATATTTTAGCCTTTGCATAAGCCTGCAAGGTATTCGAGGCTAGGGTAAATGCTACGTGCTAAGGTGGAGTCTGAAGAGGTGAGTCTTCAGACTACGGCGGAAGATTGGGAGTGAGTCTGCAGTTCTAACTGCAATGGGTTGTTCATTTTCCACAGTTTTGGAGCCAGAAGGGAGAAGAGTCTGGGATGTGTGGAGCGTTGTCCCGGACAAACGCACGCACGCACACAAGCACACACACATGCACGCACGCAGCCACGCACGCAAACACACAAAACAGACACAGCAGGATAGCAAAGCTACAAGTGAGTGAAATAATGTAGCATTGTTCAACAGCAACAGCTGACATCCTGAATTGATAATTGCACACAAAGAGTGGACTATTAGACTGGATAGTTAAGAGTCACCAGGGTTCGCTTAGAGTGGAGGACACAGATGTGAGTCTGAGTTGCTCACATTTACTGTTACCACTGAGGAGGATCTCCAGATTGGATTACTCCCCGGGTGGTCCAGAATTGCAGGTGTGCTTTATGAAAAACAACTCGATGCCGGCTCGGATGGACGAGGAGGAAAGTCACACAGAGAACTGAAGCCAAAAGAAAAAGAAAAGCAAAACAAAAGTCAAAAGGGTTCAGGAAGTGGCCAGAGATGGAGATGAAGACAAATCCAGACAGGGAGTCAATTTGCTAGACAGCCTGAGGTGAGGCTATGGGCTAAAAAGAGGGTCGAGTATACAAACTGGAGTAGACGGAGTGCAAGTGGGAGTGATGTCTGATAGAGAGGCGTCTCACCTGGTGGCCGGCCTCAGGAAAGAGCAGGTGCTGCCTCTGGTCCAGCCACAGTAAGGGTCCCTGGAGGATATGCAGTTTCTACAGAGAAACACCCAAGCAGAAAAAACCTCACTTACCAACTTAAACGCACAAAAAATGACTAATGCTAAACAAGGTCCGCGAGCGACCGTGCTGAACTAAACAAAACGGACAAATGGTGCTGAGCAACTGAAAACCAACACAGCAAAATAAAAAAAATAACCCAGGAGGAAGAACTCTTGCCAACAGGACACTGAATCTTACTCACATGTAACCACACTAAGTGACTTAGGCAAAGCTCACATTGTGCTGCCGGCCACCAGAGCATAACAGTACTGCGGACGGGCAATGTGTTGTGAATCACACGGGTATGTGATTCACCAGGTTCACTGAGCACACTGCATGCTTGATTTGACAGCAGAGGCGATGTTTGCTGGTGTGCATTCTGGTTGTGTTATGCCTGATTTACACTTTATTTATTTATACAGTGTCTCGCACCGAAAATAGCCGCGATCTACAAGCGCAAGACGCATATCGGCTAGCAACGCATCGTGAGCGTGTACATCATCTATTTCCGGTGCAAGACACGATGTGCAAACGACTATTACAAATCAGGTTTTGTGTGTCACTAAGATGTAAGAGGGAATGCCGTGGGGCATTAAGACTCGGTAGTGTGCCAGTGGATGTGCCTTTGTGTGTGTCTGTATGTGTGCATTGTGGCGCGCGTGTGTGTGTCTGTATGTGTGTGTGTGTGTGTGTGTGTGTGTGTGTGTGTGTGTGTGTGTGTGTGTGTGTGTGTGTGTGTGTGTGTGTGTGTGTGTGTATGTGTGTGCATTGTAGCATGTGTGTGTGTGTATACTGTAGATGTAGATCATTGGTTCTCAAGGTGGGGTCCGTTGGGGGCTTCCAGGGGGCATCACAATCATCCTAACGACTTTATCCAATTTTATTTTGGCTATTCAAAAATAGCAGATCTACAAACTCACAGTTGGTTATACATCTGCTATTTTTGAAAATAATATTTGAAAAACATTTCTGAATAATTTTGCATTTTTTAACACAAATCTTCTCTTCCCTGGCACAAAGCCTTTTCAGATGGGGTCCGCGGCCAAATACATATGATTTGGGGGGTCCTTGGCACAAAAAAAGTTTTAAAACCACCGCTATAGATTGCCATGCGTGTCAGATCGTGCACATGATAATACATATACAGTATGTTATGGTGAAGTAGACTTACTTCATGCATCGGGAGTAGAGCTGGCACCGAGCCACCGGTACTCTGACGATACAGGACGGGAACGCCAGGAGGAGAGAGTGGCTCACCTTGTCCAGAGTCAGAGACAACAGCTGTCTGGCGTGGGGGGCGTCATCGTCACACCTTAGGGACCACACACACACACACGCACACGCACACACACGCACACGCACACACACGCGCACACACACACACACACACACACACACACACACACACACACACACACACACACACGCACGCACGCACGCACACATTTGCACAAACACCCCCAAAAAAGACAAGAAAAATGCATTAGGCAATTACTGGACCAGGACTGCTCATTAAACCTCTGACCCTCCACTCCACATCATCATCATCATCAGTAGTGTCCCTTCATGCCTCAATGATGAAACGCCAGCACACATAAAGCACTCCTATAAATAAAAACATCATAACAGTAAATGCACTAAGAGGCCAAGTTGAGCAGCAGTACAGTGTCACACTATAATCTACTCTGTTTCTGGTGGAGGTCTGAGGGGCAGTGGTGATGACCGTCACAAACACAGCGACGCTTTCTAATTGGCACCTTGGAGCAGACCACCACCGCTCTTGCTCAAGCACCTGCCCGTGAGTGAGCCTGGGAATTTATATATTGTTGCTGTCGGGCAGAAACCTCTTATCACCATATTTTTCCCATAAATGAACGCCCTACTCGATCATTCTGCATCAAAGTAGCAGATCAGCAAGCTTGAAACTTGAGCTTCATGAATCCTGAAAAGTCACAGTTATGAACATATGAGGTTTCCACCCGACAAAGACGATATGTTTTTTGTTTTTAATGCACATGTGGGCTCATGCCTCGGTTGTATGGCTTATGGTAATAACGCCACAGCGGGGATCGCAGTCATTAAGCGCAATCTATCATTCCGCTGGGGACCGAACGAGCACTGAGTCATTGCTCACAAACCAATAACACCGTGGGACAAACGAGACGAATGAGAGTGGAGGGAATTAAAGAGCGGAGAGGGAGACGTTGATGTGAAAAGGAAAGAGAATGAAAAGATACAAAATAAACATATTTTTTGTTATGGGAGTAAGAAAAGAGATAAAGCGAGAAGTAGAGCCAGTCGGAGCACATTTCCAAATGAAATTAAGCAAGAAATATACAGTGTAAGAGAGCAGCGGAGTGAGTAAGAGAGAGAATTTAAAAGTAAAAAAGCAATAAGGGTCAGACAGCTTGAGGAAATAGGAAAAGGCTTGGGTCCTATTAGTGTCTCTCTCCCGGGTCATTTCCTGGTTCATTATGGCGGCGGGCCAATCACAAACCAATTTGATCTCTATCTGTGGTGTCCTCTACACAGTCTACAGGAAGATCCTGGTGACAGCGGGACTGCCTTTGTCTATGGTACATACCCAGAAACTCATTAAGCCTGATTTATAGTCGGTATCGTGCACCGAAAGCGGCCGATCTACAAGCTCACTAGTCACTAGTGTGTCGCAGTGCAGACGCATTGCGTGCTTGTAGATAGGCTATTTCCGGTGCGCGAAACGATGCACAACCAAGAATAAATCAGGCATTATACAGACAGAGGACATCTGGCCTGAGTGTACGTGATGTGTCTCGGTGTGTGTCTCTGGCCAGGACCAGAAAGAGAGAAAGCCTGACCTCATTTCTACACGCTCTCTCTCTCTCCTGATTAGCTAACTGCCTGCTGAAAGAGAGGGACACACCTCTAATTGCATTCCCCATTCCCCAAGCACACCAAATTAGCCCTCAAATACTGGCTCCAGGTCAGTTCACACCTCCACTTAATCAGCTGTAACCTCGGCATCAGTGCTCCACATTTTGCAGCAAATAAGTTGAGGTACAAATGAGTGAAATAGTTTTGCAGCTGATAAGGGAAAGGTGACATGGGATATTGCACTCCTCAAACAGTATAGTTTCAGTCCACCTACTGTGCAGTGGAGGATTAGACTGAAACATGATGCCGAGACATGAAGTGGCTAAGGAAACATCCCTTGTTTGCATTGTGTGCATGAGTGAACATCCAGATCATCACAGGGCGCAATTAGCGCCATTTAGACGACCGTTTAGCAACCCTGGCTTTGAAATGCTTCTAATTAGCTAAGCCTTGGTGGGAGATAATAAACAACTAAGTCTATTTAAGGGCTTCCAGTTTTTACCCGGCCTGCAGTCAACCTTCAATGTGGCACACTTACTAAAGCCCTTTATACTTTGTAATACCATCTTCTTCTTTTCCCAACGGGGTCGCAACAGCGG
The DNA here is from genome assembly GCF_951216825.1 of Electrona antarctica. NCBI lineage: Eukaryota > Metazoa > Chordata > Actinopteri > Myctophiformes > Myctophidae > Electrona > Electrona antarctica. Next base: position 16,091,765 of record NC_136812.1, read on the forward strand.
ATCATCTGTTTTCATCTGCTTCTGTTCTCTGTGTCTTCCTCGGTCATTCCAGGCCACCTGCATTGTTCTCTCTCACCACATCCATAAACCTCCTCTTTGGTCTTCCTCTTCTCCTCTTACATGGCAGCTCCATCTTCAGCATCCTTCTCCCAATGTAGCCCTCACCCCTCCTCTTCACATGTCCAAACCATCTCAACCTCGCCTCTCTTGTTTTATCCCCAAACCTGACCTGGGCATATCCTGGCGGGGGCGGCTGTGGCTCAGGAGGTAGAGCAGGTCGTCCAATGATCCCTGGGTCGGCGGTTCGAATCCCGGCTCCTCCTGTCCACATGTCGAAGTGTCCTTGGGCAAGACACTGAACCCTACATTGCCTCCAATGAGTTGGTCGGTGTAAGCTTGCCACCATTGGTGTGTGAATGTGGGAAGTGAGGACGCTGGCGTCGAATGTTCGCCGCTTCACTTCCCAATGTGTGAATGAATGAACCATTGTAAAGCACTTTGAGCACTGCAAATGCAATTCATTAAAAATGCAATTCATTATCCTCTAATGTACATGTCATTTCTGATCCTGTCGATCCTCCGCCTCCTGTCCTTTCGTCAGTGACACCGTTTCCAAGCCAATACCGTCGTATATCCTCTCGCTCAGTTCGTCATATGATGAATAGCGAAAATAGCTAGTAGATAGGCTGTGGTGCATTACATTAAAATAGTTTTTGGGTGAAAAACTTGAAAATGACACACCGAAAATAGGGATGTCAAGTTATAAAGTGGTTAATGCCAGCCATAAACATAAGGATTCCTCCTGTATTTTATATGTATAGTGTACGGTAATGTGCAAGTTTCAAGGTTGTCCATGTGAAGCTGTATTGCTCCTACCTAATTTGAACAAGACCCAACGCCTCATCTCCTCCCAATCTGCCAATCAGATCCAAAAACACAAAGGTTCACCATCAGAATCAAGTGAATTTTAATTGCCAATTTCCTGAGGGCCACGGAACTATAAGAGATTGAGGATAATACGATTCTATCAATTCATTATTTTCTCATCTTGTCCTTTAAGTACTCGGCCTCATTATGAGTGGTTTAGATCTTCTGATAGTGAATATTAGCCGCTAATCCAATTATGTTCAGTTGGCCTTTCTTTATATTTGAGCTAAATGTACTGTAAATGTAAAATAATATAGTATTTTTAAATCATTTTTTATCAAATCTCGTAATCTCGAGGTTGGCACAGTTGGATACAATAGCTATTCACAAGATTATCTTGTTTTGGCACAGATTCGGTTAACCAACACACAGACGTAAAGGGTGTTCAATAGTAGTGATTTAAGGAAGAAAGAAAAATCGAAAACCTCAAAAATAGAGTTAGGTGGTTTCCTCTCGACAGCAATGAATAGTACTGGAATGAATACCTAAACTAAATGCACAACCTAAACCACACCTAGTACCTAAACTAAATGCACAACCTAAACCACACCTAGTACCTAAACTAAATGCACAACCTAAACCACACCTAGTACCTAAACTAAATGCACAACCTAAACCACACCTAGTACCTAAACTAAATGCACAACCTAAACCACACCTAGTACCTAAACTAAATGCACAACCTAAACCACACCTAGTACCTAAACTAAATGCACAACCTAAACCACACCTAGTACCTAAACTAAATGCAAACCCATTTCTTGTAAGTATGCTGTTTCTTTCTTACTTGTCGGGGTTGTATCCCTCCAGCTCCTCCAGGAAGACGTTGGAGTTGGTGACGGTGTTGTCCTGGTTGGGCATGATGAGGAACTTGAGGATGGTCCCTCTGCTGGAGCCCAGGAAGAGCACTGTGCGGTTCCTGTAGGGCCCGGCCTCCGTGTCCACCACCATCCTGTTCAGCTGGTACCTGCACCACCACCGCCAGGAGGGGCATACCGTTGATGTCAGGCACAAACCTCTCATCCACATATTGCAACCTTTTGATCAACGATCAATTAAATTCATCATACTACAGCGTCACACAAAAGCATCAAAAGTAGCACATCCGCAAGCTTGAAAGCGATGTTTTGAGCTTGTATAGATCTGCTACTTTTTTTATCGTCCTGAAAAGTGACAGTTTTGGACATATGAGGTTTCCCCTCGATAGAGACGATATGCAAAACTGTGTCATTGTCACCAGGTCACTGACGTTGTCACGCCTGGGATAGTGTATTTGTGACTTTTGAAACCCACTGCCAGCTGTGGAATTACGTCAGGGGGAACGTGGATGAGAAACATTTCAACAAGTTAGCCCTTCTCCAAGTCCCACCCCCCAATTAGCGATTGTCCAATGCCATATGGCCCGTCACACTCCTGTCATAGGACATATCATAGGAGTCAATGTAAAAAATGTGCCTGCACAAAATAATTAGCAACAATGATAGCAGTAGGAATACCAAAATAAACTATGGTGAAATGTTGCTGCTGGATGACCTGACAGTGATTCCCGGGTTTTCCCAACACACACCCACACACTTTCATCCCTTTCCCCAAGCCCAAAACTGCACTGACAAATGCAGGCTGTGGCTGTGTTTTATGGCAAAACCCATGTGCGCACGCACGCACACGCACACACACACACACACACACACACACACACACACACACACACACACACACACACACACACACACACACACACACACACACATGCGCGCATCTTAGCGTCTGTGATGCTGATGTGTTGACATGGTTACTTTGTTATGGTGTATCCTGAATCACTCTCTTAGATTTATGAGCATGTTTATGTGCAGTTACAGTCATATTTTTGATAGCAGATGTGTATTTATGATGTGATGTCATCATGGCAGTAACTTCAAAAGGAGTCTTGGGATCTAGTTCAAGTTTGAGTTCAACACACCAGAATCACGGATCAACTCGCCCCTTAAAGTGTTTATTTTATTTGTCTATTATCTATTTAACTGCTCCTATTTAACTGCTCCTCCTCGTCCGGTAAATGATAATGATGTTAATGTAGTTGATGGATAATAGCTAGATGTGGTTGCGGATTCTCCCTCTTTCTTTGGTATAGCGATAAACATTTGCCTGTGTTTGTTGAAACACTAATGTCATGCACATTTTTCCAGTGCATACTGCATGCCGCAGGCCTTGTTAAATGTCTTTTTTTTTGTGGCTTTCGCCTTTATTTTATTTATTTTTTTATGGAGGGACAGACAGTAGGCTGACAGGAAATGGGGAGAGAGATGGGAGGGAAGCAAGGGGCCAGTGAGGCTATTCAACGTTGAAGCTCTAGGTCCTAGTGGTAGGAGGAGGGACTACAGGCGGACCCGTGGATTCATGACCGGGAAACCCCGTGCAGCTGGGCTTTAACATTGAGCGCTCGGTTGCCCTACGTCACCCAGGACCTCAAAGTTGAGGTCCGGGGAGGGACTTCCGGCAGTCTTCCGGGTGCTTCAAAACGCCACTGAGCAACTTCCACTGACATGAATAGCTGGGGGGGCGGAGCTTCGCGCCAGTTCAGTCTCTATTATATATATACTCTATGGAGGGAAGACATGCAGTAAAGGCCGTCGGGATCGGGAGTCGAACCCGCGGCACACTGCCAGACTGGATTGCCAGCCAAGGTGCCTGGACCACTGAGCCATGGCCCAGGCCGCCGCAGGCCTTGTTGACACGTTTTTTTGGGGGGGGGGCTCTGGCTCCAAAAGTGATATTTTTTTTGTGGAAGATATTCCGATGCATGTCAAAATCAAGGCTGTTTGTCACACCTATAAAGGGTAGGGAGTGGTGGGGGGGGCGGCACTTAGCAAAGGGTGAATGAACCCTCAAGTGGAGCTCAGAGGCTACGTGCACGCAGCCCTTCCAACCCGAAGAGTGGCGTGAGGGTAGTGCTTTTTTGACTGGTGCCCAGACCTACAACCCGCCCTGCCCCCCACCCAAGAACATTCTGTGCCTGCACGATACAATATAATTGTAATGTGATGTGATGTATGCTACCCCCCCCCCCCCCCTCCCTCTCTGTCAACACCCCCACCCCAATCTCTGCCCCCCCCCCCCTATCCCTCTTCTTTCTTCCTTTCTTTCATCTTCTGAAGATGCAAGTAGGCCGGGCGCAGCGCACGCTAGCGACCAGCAGCAATACGTTTGGTTTGATTGATGTATGTATACATATATGTGTTTCAAGCCTTATGAACTGCTGTAAAACCTTTTGCCCTTCGGGGACACTAATAAAATGTAACCTTGAACCTTGAGATCAACAGATGGTAAATGGTGCATTTATATAGCGCCTTTATCCAAGGCGCTTTACATAGATTGTGCATTACATTCACCCATTCATACACTGATGGCGGCGGAAACCATGCAAGGCACCAACCAGAACAGCAATTAGGGGTTCAGTGTCTTGCTCAAGGACACTTTGACACTAACTCTGGGGGAGCCCGGGTTCGAGCTGGCAACCTTGCGGTTACCATCCAGCCACTCTACCCCTGAGCCACCGCCGCCCCTATGGTATAGCCGTTGTAAAGGGGAAGTGCATCGGTATGAATGTGTACGCTGTCGGTGTAAAAGTATCGGTGCTCAGCCGACTTCCTTCTGATTAAATAAAGATTTTTAAAACATCAATACTGGTTACTGTAATCAGCATAAATTATAGGTTTCATTTATTTTACTGATTCTTGGAGTAGAGCAAAAACTAAATCTTGGAATACAACTCATGTAACAAGAGCTATCGCCTTTTATGTCTCGGAGAACGCCGCAATTTTGAAAGCCCTAGGGCCAACCCCCTCACATGACCTTGTATAAGCAACATGATTGGTTTTAAAAAAAACCTTAACCTGTCATTTGAGATTTGACCCCCGACACATGTCTAAAAAGGTTGGTTAATCTCGCCATGTGACCTCCGGTCGCTAGGGGGTGGGACAATAATATAATAATAATTTGGGCCCCACTCCTTGGGGTGTTTTTTGTCACTGTATATTTGCACATAATGTGAAATGTGTCCTGTATTTTACCCATCCTAGGAGCAGTAAACAGCTGTCGGTGTGAAGTGCTCGGGGAGGGGTTAAGTGTCTTGCTCAGTTTGACACATCCGCACATTGCATGGGGCGGCAGTGGATCAGGGGTGGAGGGGCTGGTAGAGCGGCCGGATGGTTCCCAGTTCGATCCCGGGCTCCCCCAGAGTTAGTGTTGATGTGTCCTTAAGCAAGACTCGCATTGTTTCCTCTGCTATCGGTATATGAATGTGTGTGTGAATGCACAATCTATGTACAGCGCTTTGGATTAAAGCGCTATATAAATGCACCATTTACCATTGCTGAGGGCTGCTATCGAACCTGGGATCTTTGCCTTCCCAGGCGAGCTCTATAACCATTCAGCTATGGCCGTCCCTATGTGAGTAGAATTCCAAAATGTATAGTGGCTGATAAAGAATTCCAACCAGTCTCTCTCTACTTTCATTGGGGAAAAAAGTGTTTTACCGCAATGTTTTGTTCTTTAGTTGTTTGGCAGTTGAATATAGCATACAGAAATCAGAGATTCTTTTTATATAAATCCTATAATAATAGACTAAACCATCTTGGATTTTTTTTTCAACACGTTATTTCCGGGTGTCCGCTTCCTAACCCATTTAGGTCTGACCTCGAATTTTTTATTTTTTTTCCTAAATCCTCCAGTTTTCTGAAATAAATATTCTTATCTCGCCCCGTATCATTGAGGATGCGCTAGGACGTCCTCACACGTCGGATGTACGCGTCGATTGGGACCCCTAGGATGCGTGGCGACGTCCTATGTACGGAAACGGTTAAGGGGTGGCGCAAGATATAGCCCTGAGTGTTGAATTGAAATGACGTATATAGTATACTGTATGCGTCAATGGCAGTCAATTAAGCTAATCTCATACCCCCAGGTTGAGAACCACCGTAAAAGATGGTATGTCATTAATTTACTCTATCTGTCCACTGCAGTCATTCATTCGTTCATCTATGGATCCAATGAATCACCCCAACGGGAAGCTTTCCAATTCATTTAAGTGCATTATGGGTTGCTAGTTAATACGCAAAATGCTGTCCAGGCTCCAGTGTGTTCAAATGCCTTGCTTGGCATTCTCTCCTCAACCTCCGCATAATGAAATGAATCCCATGGAGCAAAACAATATTCATCACATTTGCATAACAAACTAATTACGCTGGGCGTTTGGTCATTAATAATATCAGTCAACTAAATGGATTTGTTTTCTGAACAATGGGGGGCGGGCAGCGGAACCACACAGGCTTCAGCTCAGTAAAATGCTCCGTGTTCATTTATCTCGGAGTGTAAAATCTAAATCAACCTAAGTAACCTAAACCTAAATAATGGGCCTGTCCATTTTAACACTCACATGGTAAAATGAAGACTGTGGATTTTAATGTGAGTGGATGTTCTAGCACAGCCAGGCTCTGTAATCACCCTGTGGCTGTCCATACTGTGTATGCATAAATAATATATTAGATGGTAGAGAGGGCATGAACACAGAGAGAGAGAGAGAGAGAGAGAGAGAGAGAGACAGAGACAGAGACAGAGACAGAGACAGACAGACAGACAGACAGACAGACAGAGTAGAGAGACAGAGAGAGAGAGAGAGAGAGAGACACATGCGTGTGTGCGTGTCTCTCTCTCTCTGTCTCTCTACGCACGCACGCACGTACGCACGTACGTACGCACGCACGCACGCACGCACGCACGCACGCACGCACGCACGCACGCACGCACGCACGCACGCACGCACGCACGCACGTTAGTGTATGTAGTGTATGTACAGTATGAGTGCAGCCTCCTCACCTGACCATGGTTCGGACTATCCATGGTCTCTGTCCCAGAGAGGGGACGGCCTCATCCATCAGAGGATGAGTCTTCACAAAGTTGAGCATCTCGTCCGGGAAGGAGTTGGACGAATTGAACCTGGAACCTTGGACAGCACAGCCACCGGGCCTGCATGGGGGAGGCGGGGGTGGGAGGTTAAACAGACACACAGATTCACAGCAGTGTTGGCATCAGACAGGGAGCTCTTTTCCTTTAATTAAAGGCAGTAACATGGATGATGCAACGTTATGATATAATGTGCAATATATACAAGTTTGCAAGTTTGGCACAGTAGCGGCTGGACTGGGAGCAGCAATTCCTCTGTGCAATCAATCAACACACCCATCCATCTCCACCAGAAGTGAAATTAACTCCATCTGCAGAACACAGCCATGCTACTACAGGCCTGGCTTCCACTGAATCTGGGGAAAGACTGCAAGAATGTTTGTACCCTGATGCAACACAGGAAGCATGTCTCTCAGGCGGGTCATCCTTAGTTCTATGGTCTAAAACCTAACCTAGCCTTAAAGGAACATTTAGCCTTTTTTGAGTGGTGCAACCACTCCAAGGAACAGCAATGTCCCTATGTCCTAACCTATGTGACTATGTCCTAACACAATGTTTAGAGTACCAATAGGGGCAAAAGTGGTGCTGTTGTGCTAGAAACAGAGAGAGAGAGATAGTGTTGCACTGTTGCCTGCTAATATGAGAGAGAGAGAGAGAGAGAGAGAGAGAGAGAGGTCTGCTAAATGCTAATTCCCCCACACAGTAACTCTGTCATTTTCGGACGCGGGGCGGCTCGCCGGAACCGGGCTGGCAACCTGGGCGCGTTCCTGTGGGTCTGGAAGTTCCGGGGACCCCCACACGGAGTTGCACCACTCAGTTCACACGGGTGTGATTTTTCAAAATCATCCCCATATCCTCACTAATGCTCACTATGGTGCGGTGCCATTCCTTGTTGCAAGAGATTGAACTTGAAGCAACAAGTTGCATCGCAAGTTTGATCACACAAACATATTGCTCACACAAATCTACCTGTGTAAAGATACACATGTTGTCCTCTCTCTCTTTCTCTCTCTCTCCCTCTCTACCAAAAATAGAGCGAGCAAAGAGAAAGGAAAGAGAGCGTAGTTATTTATTATTTATCTATAAGAGTATACAATCTAATATAATAGTATGCATTGCTGACATGTAGCACTATGGAAACTGAAAACAATCTCCACTCATCACCTTTGATGAGTCACAGTCACTGTCCGCTGTTTCTATCCCATATCCAGGAGGGACTGTGACAATACCATTGCTAGGGGTCATGGCTCGGCGCCTGGGTGTGGACTGTCTGTTTGGGATTCTGCGATTGGTTGCAAGTTTCATAGCAACATAGGTTTAAAAAAAACCCTCTTAGAACAGTGGTTTAGAACAGTGGTTCTAAAACAAATGGCAGATCTGAATATTTTTGAAACATCTTGAAAAATGGCACCCTGGCACAAAACATGTTCAGATGGGGGTCCGCAGCCAAATATAAATCATTTCGGGGGTCCTTGGCACAAAAAGGTTTGAGAACCACTGAAGGCATTTGGCCTCAGGTCTTAATGGGTTAAGGGTCTAGCAGCAATACTACTTTGTTTACTGATTTGCCAGTAGGTGCAATTTATTACAAACTTAACAACTTGAGGAACACACTATGAATATATAGTGTAGCTTAATTTCTAGACTATAATGCTCTTAACTTGTTGTGTCTATGGAGGTAAATTAAAGCTACCACAGCACATCTGTACCTTGGCTTGGGGATGTTTTCATCTGGAACAGCTGTCCAGATTGACTCTGGCGATTTCTGCTCCTTGAACCTCCCCTCAAACACCGAGGCCAGCTGCTCCATGTCAAACGCACACACCGCTGAACCCGGGATACTGCAGGAACACAGAGAGAGAGAGAGAGAGAGAGAGAGAGAGGCAGGGACATTGTTGAAGTACTGCATTTTTTGTAAAAATATCAATATAAATACAAGTGAAAATGCAGAATTAAAAAGTTATATATATATAGTAATATACTCATACTTTGCAGAATGTCCCATTTCTACACAAAGTCGATATTTATAAAAACTATAGCCAAACTAGCCAACTAGCCAAATTACTATAGCCTTTCATGAAGTATTATAGGGTTGAAGTGGTTAAACTACTGTATAGTTACTTTTTGAAAACTTTAGTTACTATAGTAACTAAAGTTTTAAAAGTTTGCCTCTGAGATGTAGTGGAGTAGAAGTAAGAGTAGGCCTATTGAAAATTGGAAATACTCAAGTTAAAAAATATATATACCTCAAAATCTTACTTAACTCTTTTTTTTGCTAAGTACATATATATTCGTACCCCCCAGCTATGGGACATTATCAGCCAGGTACAAATATGTACCATGTACCTATACCCCCGTATACTCCATATATGAAGCGGTTGAGCACCAAAGCAGCTTTTAACATTGGTCCAGTTGCTATGCAACGCCTCCGTCACCACCAGCTATGGGATATTTACAACTCCTCTCCATTTACCTCGGCTTACAAGCAGGATTTTCAAAGCTCCATAACTCTAAAACTACGAGCGCTGCCCTTGGTGGTTGTCATTCATCCAAAATTCGGATGTCATTTGTAACTTTGTCTCGCCTCGCTCCCGATGGATAATTTTAAGACATTGATTGTTTTATATTCCAATATATTTTCGGGGGAGAAGGAATGTACGTCCAATAGAGCATCGAAAAAGTCTCCCACTGACACGACATCAGTGGCAGCATTAAATAGTACAGCATTCAAAACAACCTTTTGACATCAGGAAGTATTCTATTTTGGGGTCAGAGGTTTACAAAAGTGAATATTAGCGACATCTGCAGGATGGGAGGATTACTAATGGTGACTGGTAGATTTACAAATGGTGAGTGTCACAGCTGTTGTAAAATTATCCATCAGCTCCCGACATGTAAATGTTTACAATGAGAGTCTGCAGGCTGGTACAGTGGATATGAAACTGATCCTCTTAAAGTGAACGCAAGCGCTGGCACAGCTTAACTATCCTTCTGCGGCCACCTAGTGGCACAGAAAGTACTTGAGTGAATAAACTTAGTTACTTTACATCACTGGGTAGAGACAGAGAGAGAGAGAGAGAGAGAGAGAGAGAGAGAGAGACAGAGAGACAGAGAGACAGAAAGACAGAGACAAAGAAAGATGTAGTCGGAGTAATGGGATGTCGTAATAAGAGGCAGTATACAGAAAGAGATTGTGAAAGAGAGGTACAGCAAGAAGACACAGGGAGAGAGTAAGCCATTAGTCAATATTCACAACTGAATTAAATGTCAGTGCTGTTTAAAGTATATAGGCATTGCCTGTTGGTACAGCAGGAGATGGATGACAGAGGATGACAGAGGGATAAAATAGGATGTGAATTGTGTCCGGCGTGTGTGCATGTGTGCGTGCACGCATGCGTTTTTCCCGGGGGAGCGGAGCAAAATAAAGATGACAAATTGGATTTGGAGCGGTCATATTTGTGGTTTTGAACACTTTGAATACAACGAAATTGGAACCGAGAGTGGTGGAATGACAGGATAAGATGTGGGCGAAGTGGAGATATGAGATGGACCCAATAGCCAGATTAGACTCATGCAAAGTCTTTGGCTTGAATATAAAACAAAATAGGAAATGAGTCATTGAAGCTTCGCTCCCTCTCGGAAAAAAGAGGGAGGATTCTCGTAAAACAGAAATGAACCCTACAACAACATGTTCCAGTTAAAATCCTCTCGAGGCTGTTTAACTCAACTCTGAGCGGAACATTTCTCATAGAAGAACCCACGGTCCACAAGGACACACCTGCTTACTATCTTTGTGGGGACATTAAGTCAAACATTTCATTAAAAACCCAAACCATATACCATAACCTAATCGCAACATAACCTCAAAATCACTATCCCTTACCCTAAAACAAACCATAAATGTAACCAGTCACTATAAGCCCATATGCAATTCGTGAAATAGCCCTGATCTCCATATTTTCGAGGACCAGAACAGTGTCCACAGACTCCACACAAGGTCACGCACGCACGCACGCACGCACGCACGCACGCACGCACGCACGCACGCACGCACGCACGCACGCACGCACGCACGCACGCACGCACGCACGCACGCACGCACACACACACACACACACACACACACACACACACACACACACACACACACACACACACAGTCTTTAATCAAAACATTGGTTTTAGATAAATGGTTGCCACTTGCCACGGTTGGAAACACACTGACTGAAGTACAAGATAGGAAACTAGAAGTGTACTGCAGGGATGTCCAGCAGGGCTGTCAGTGAACTCCCTGTACTCTAAAGCTACTACAGACAGATGCTTTCCCAGCTAAGAAAGTGAAGTGTGAGGCCAAAATGGGCTGAGGCTAAGTTTGATCCATGTCCTTCCTTACTGGTGAGACAAGTCTGGACAGCCTGCAAAAAGAGAGAGCAGAGCTTCTGACAGAGATTGGGATAAGGAACAATGAAGAGGTCACCGCAGGCGCAGACAAAAATACTTGCACGTTTGCCTGCAGGTGACAGGAAGCATTCATCCAAGAAGCCAGCATCACTTCAAGAACAGATGGCCCGTTCTGTTCCAACAGAATTAGGTAATAATGGAACTGAAGTGATCAAAGTCTGTATCTTTGCACCAATACTAATTAAGCCTAATAGAGTGCCATCTTGAAATCATGTACAGAAATGTAGCCACATGTGGCCGAGCGAGAATCTTTTTTTGTGATGATTTGATCGAGACATCCATACTGAATTTAAGTAGTTACATGTGTTGTGTATGTATGGGTTGAGATAATCTCTCTCTTTTTTCTTTCTCCATCTCAAGTGATTCACACACATACGCACGCACGCACACACACACACACACACACACACAATGATTGATCCCAGGCTAGTTATTAGGGCATGCCTCCTAGTGGAGAAATGTGCGTTACTGAACACACCTTTCTAGTTTGGCACATCATTGATTTGTAACTTTTCCTCAGTCATTTTAAGCTATTTATGATCATTGTTCATATCGGTACTGCCACTTGAGGGCCAATGTCTCAAGTCAGTGCATAGTTTGGGGCACATTCCCCGGAATAGATGGACTTGTAGAAAGTATTCACATTTGAGAAGTTGAAACCTGATCATTTTTGGTAACATTTTTGGTGTTTTGGTAAAAAATTTAACAATTGATTGATCAAATAGGTGCTGATAAATTTTCTTTCAATCAACCAATTGAGTAATCGACTAATGATGTGTATACTAGCAACAACAAAAATATTTATTTTCTTCTTTACTGTAGACTACATCTCAACAAACACAACTGGATATGTCAAATATTTGTACAGATTCTGTACAAATATTTGACATATCCAGTTGTGTTTGTTCTGTACTACAGAACAAACACATGGGCCCTGTACAGGGGGAGAAAAAAAAATCACATTTCTTTACAGGAAAAATAAATAACTAGGCTAGGCTGCATCCTGTCTTTGGCTCCTGTCTGGCCAAAAGACCTCATAAACAATGTTCTCCATGGCCAAGCAGCAGAGGACGTATCTCCTAGACTAGAATGGTGAATGTGCCTGAAATGCCTCAGCAGCTGCAGTATATCACCATGTGTCTCCTCCATAGCCTGTAGCCAGTGGTACCCGTGCATACGGATTGTGCTCATACATGTTCCATCTCCGGGCAGAGGCAAGCTCCTCAATCAGACTGAGAAAACGTGCGTATTGTGGGAGATAAGGAACTGAAAGTTGTGGGTGATCAATGAAGCAGTTCCAGACCAGAGCGGCGGAAACTTGTGTTGTCCCAGATAACAGCGTACCTGTGCTGCTCTAGGCTATCTGTCTGATGTGCTTGGTAATGTAAGTTTAGCCATTTGAATGGCAGTGTTCTATGTATTGTATTCATGACGATTTTGCAAAATAGAAAGAATTGTGTGTAGTGCAGTGTTTTTTTTGTTTTTTAACTGAGCTTTTTACATTTTTAGCCCATAAAAACAAATCTGTTTAAAAACTCCGGCCACAGTGTCGATTTTTAATAAAATCACACCCGTGTGAAGTAAGTGGTGCAACTCTGTGTGCTTCCAGACCCACATGAACGCGCCCAGGGTGCCGGCCCGGTTCCGGTGATTCGCCCCGCGTCTGAATCGGTCGAGAAATGACAGAGTTACCGTGTGGGGGTCCCTCTACTGTACTGTACTGTACTGTACTGTACTGTACTGTACTGTACTGTACTGTACTGTACTGTACTGTACTGTACTGTCACACCCGAAATCATCATATATACAGTTAATGTGTGTGTGTGTGTGTGTGTGTGTGTGTGTGTGTGTGTGTGTGTGTGTGTGTGTGTGTGTGTGTGTGTGTGTGTGTGTGTGTGTGAGTGCGTGTTAGGCTGCGCAACAGTGAAAACCAACCAAACGCTATTTTCGTGCTCAGACAGACCCAGCCAGCCAGCCAGCCAGGGACAGACCCAGGCAGAGACACACAAAGCTCCGTAATTAAGTGGTTGCACCACTTAAAAACTGCGTTTATGTGTCCCCATGTGGACAAGACAAACATAGTTTTTGGCTGCCCACGTCACGTCAGCTACCGTACAGAGAGATTTATGTAAACGAGACCGTGTAAAGTAGAGATATTTTCAAAAACGAAAAAGCTCAGGTGGTTTTGCTGTGCATTGGGTTGTACCTCCACCTCCATGCTAAGGAAAGGTCTTGACAAAAACAAGAACATGGGGTGGGTGGTGAGGATGACTTGTAGTAGAATGATATTATAGTTATTATGGGTCCCTGGAACAAAATCTTTTGAGATGGGAGCGTGATTAAAAGGATCGAGGTGATGAAGTGACATCATTATTTTTTCAAAACCAGGTTGATTTTTCAACACAAATAAAATCAGCAACCTGAAGGCATCATATATAGTTCGATGTGAAATAAATTAATCTCAAGTATAGGTAGTGAGGACTTGAGTTAAGGTGGGATATTGAAAGCATGTGGGGGGGGGGGGGGGGGTCTGGAGTGGTGTGTGTGTGTGTGTGTGTGTGTGTGTGTGTGCGTGCGTGCGTGCGTGCGTGCGTGCGTGCGTGCGTGCGTGCGTGCGTGTGTGGCAAGCAGAGGGTGACTCAGCCTCTCTAGTTCGCTATGGACACCAGACGCATACATCCTTCATCACTGATACTCTCTCACGCACGCACGCACGCACGCACGCGCGCGCACGCGCACACACACACACACACACACACACACACACACACACACACACACACACACACACACACACACACACACACACACACACACACACACACACACACAGTGACACATCACGTTCCTGTTGACTGCCCCTCCGATTGCTGCAGGACGGCTTGTTCACAACGGCTTCTCCAGGAGGAACTTAGCATTCATAGGAAGGGACGAGGCCTCCCGATTATCCCCCCCACCCAGCCAGACACTGAGGCCAGGCTGGTTCCACCCCCACCTCTCTGTGGGTCTCCTGCACCCCCAGCCAGACACTGAGGCCAGGCTGGTTCCACACCCACCTCTCTGTGGGTCTCCTGCACCCCCAGCCAGACACTGAGGCCAGGCTGGTTCCACACCCACCTCTCTGTGGGTCTCCTGCTCAGTGCTACCATTGATGTACATACACACAGTAGTAGAAAAGGGCCACTTCAACCCAACCAGATCTTATTTTAATGATGTTTAGGACACAATAAACACTTTCCTGGGGTTTTTATATGTGTAATATGTTTTTTTTTAGATATTTTAGTATTTAAAATAAATTAAATTTAAATTTTGGCTTAAAAGTTGTCTATATACGTCCTTTAACCATATAACACATTTTAAGTTGGTGTCCCTATATTGTTGGCCTGATGTCATAGGGGAAACTGTTCCCAAAATGTTATGTATGTATGTATAATGTATAATATCGACAAGCTCACAATGTGTCACGTCACGTGTTGCATTGTGAGCTTGTAGATCGGCTGATTTTGCTATTCATCATGCGAGGAGGTGTACAGTGGTAAATTCCTTTTTGTTTCTTCACTAGATGCCTCGTCTCTTCTGCATTCTTATACTTTGCCAGCCTGTCTATTGCTTAGTCTCCATCTGGGTCACCCCCCTCTCTCTCTCTCTCTCGCTCTCTCTCTCTCTCTGACAGTGTCTGACTGACAGGCATTTAGGCTGCCTCTGTATGGAGTCAGTGTTGGAGTGAAAGAGGTCAACTTGACTTCCACAAAGTGGAAACTTGCTTCACCGCCACCCCCCACACACCTTAGAATCACACTATAGAATAGAACGGCTAGGGAGAAGTTTTAAAACCTGTCACGTCCTCCCATCTCAAACTCTCTTTTTTAGTTTCTTTCCACACGATAATCTGTTCATCTACCTCTAAACTTTCTACGACTATAACCCAACGACTCTGTCATCTGTCTTCATTCTGTCTTCATTCCCTACTGTCTGGATTATTCCGTCATTCTCATTCTCGGCTTTCGTCAGTCACCTATAGGCTATAGACTTCTCCTCATGTTAGCTCCCTGTGCACAGTGGTGGAAAAAGTACTACATTTAAAGGTATATTCAGTGATTTCACTTCATTCAAATATCACTTCTTTTTTTTTTTTTTTTTTGGATAATCCTCCCTACTATTAGTGGAGCAGATTAAGTCAATATATCATAAGAATCGTTCACTTGATCATACAAGCACCAAAATTGGCACACAAGTGCTTCGGAACCTACTCTCTCAGAAAAGTACGTTGTCCACTTGAAAAAACAAAATGGACACCACTTTTTCAAGATGGCCGCCATTCGAGGTGGTTTTAAACAGTGTTTGAGTTATATTGAGCTATAAAATCCTATTTTGATGGCATATACATCAAAATATATGTTTCTGAGTATGATAAATCCAATTCTGCATTTAGAACATCAAAATTATTGAATATTATGATGATGTGGGACAAACAATGGGAATTAAATGATAAAGTGCGGCAGATTAAGTCCATATTCCATAATAATCCTTCATGTGGTGGTACAAGCACCAGATTTGGCACAATTGATGTCCAGGATGTACTTTCTAGGAAAATTATGTTTTCCAGCTGAGAATCCAAGATGGCCGACCAGTTTTCAAGATGGCCACCTCGTCAAATTAATAAGTAGAACTTTAGTGAACAGAAATGTGTGATCCACACATTGATCCAAACATCAAAATGAATGTATTCTGATGGTGTCAATTTAATTCCAATATGGCCGCCGGTTTTCAAGATGGGGGCTATTACGCAACTCAAAAATTGCGTTTTCGGAAGCTGTCTGATCACAGATATTGTTGAAGGGCAACATCACCATTCATTGAAATGCTGTGATCAAGCTCTATTGGTTTGTAATTTTGTATATAAGAGTGATGTCAAAGCACAACCAGGACACACTGGTGACATCACTGCTGTGAGACTCCGCATGGGGTTCAGTGTCGGCTTGTAACGTAGCTGTAGTTGTGGTTTACTAACTGTTGTAGTCGTGTACTCACTGTAGTTTGTAGTATACTTTAGTGTCCTAAATGCTATCTAATAAGCCCCTGTATACTGTATATCTCAAATAGAAGTTTAGTTAGTTGTAGCATTGTAGTTGATAGCCGCACCTGAATTGACAGGATGTGTCAGCGTGGGAGAGCTGAGACAAGGGTAACAGGGATTCAGTTACCTGGATGGTGTACAGATCGCACAGGACTTGCACTGGATGAATGGTCGGGCTAGGTGTAGGACACCAGATGCTTGAACCTAGATGCATCCCATATTTCAATGTGCTTTGGTTTTGTACGTTTGGGTGGTAAAAGGATATAGCCCTCTGCCTTTAACCGTATAACACAAGATGTTCCGCTACTAAAACTGATTGGAGGAAGTGTCAAACAGATACGAAAGAGGAGTTGAAGTCTCCCCGTATTTCAGGCAATACACCTGTTGCCCATCATGTTAGACTCATCCAGATTGGATGATGGAGGTGGCAGTGAGGATACATTGAGGCAAAACAGTACAAAGTATCACCAAAATTGTCGGGCAAATGTTTAGCAACTGAAACTCCAGCGTTCCACTAAGAGAGCAGCTGAAATTCAGAATGATCCTGGTGAAGGACACGCAAAAATTCAAAGAGTGCAGTGCAGCGGATGTGATCTCCCCCCCATCGAAGCCCTGTATGACGATCGTTGTGTCAGCAAAGCTCGTCGTGGAATTATGAGGGACCCAAGCCATCCCAACCGCAGGCTGTTTGAGATGCTGCCACATGGAAAACCTTTTCGCAGTCTCGAAGCCACTGGAAATAGACTGCAAATAAGCTTCTTTCCCCAAACAATCAGATACATGAACGAACTGATAAGAACCAGGGCGAGTTTACCTAACTTTTCTACTACAGGGAAACATGTACATATGTTACTATTTTTCTAGCACTCTTTATTCTATCCCTTTGTTTTGCTGTGCTTGCTGTGTTTTTTGTTGTTTGAATATTATGCTATTATATCTATGCCGCTGCATTGTCTGTAAGGAAGCCAATTAAAAATAAGTTTTACTCTTATATACCTGTACATAAGATGTAACAATAAAGTCCAACCTTGAACCTTGATCTAGGTTCAAGCATCTGGTGCCCTACACCTAGCCCGACCGTTCATCCAGTGCCATTTAAGTCCTGTGCGATCTGTACACCATCCAGGTAACTGAAGCCCCTTGTCTCAGCTCTCCCACACTGGCACATCTTGTCAATTCAGGTGCGGCTATCTAACTACAATACTACAACTAACTAAACTTCTAGTGGAGATATATACAGGGGCTAATTAGCATTTAGGACACTAAAGTATACAACAAACTACAGTGAGTACACTACAACAGTTAGTAAACCACAACTACAGCTATGCTACAAGCCGACACTGAACCCCATGCAGAGTCTCACAGCAGTGATGTCACCAGTGTGTCCTGGTTGTGCTTTGACATCACTCTTTATACAAAATTATAGAGCTTGATCACAGCATTTCAATGCATGATCAACGAATGATGTTGCCCTTCAACAATATCTATGATCATATACAGCTTCCGAAAACGCTAATTTTGAGTCACGTAATAACTGCATCTTGCAAACTGGCGGCCATATTGGAATTCAATTCCAACACCATTAAGTTCTTACAGTCAGAATACTTTCATTTTGATGTTTGGATCATTAACACATTTGAATTCTACTTCGAAAACCTTTTTGTTGTTTTGTTTTCTTGCATTTGGTGAGGCGGCCATCTTGAATACTGGCAGCCATCTTGGATTTTCAGCTGGATAAGGTACTTTTCATAGAAATACATCCTGGACATCATGTGTGCCAAATGTGGTGCTTGTACCACCAAGTGAAAGATTCTTATGGAATATTGACTTAATTTGCCCCAGCTTTTCGTTTAATTCCCATTGTATCATCATAATATTCAATCATTTTGAATTGGATTTCTCATACTCAGAAACATACATTTTGATGTATAGGCCATCACAATAAGATTATTCAATCAAACTATAGTTCAAACACTGTTTAAAACCATTTTGAAAGGCGGCCATCTTGAAAAATGGTGGCCATTTTGTTTTTTCAAGTGGACAACGTACTTTTCTGAGAGAGTAGGTTCTGAAGCACTTGTGTGCCAAATTTGGTGCTTGTATGATCAAGTGAACAATCGTTTCAGTAATCTGCTCCACTATATAGAGTGTGCTGACCATATAAGGAGTTCCTCCCTGTCCCCAGTGAGCCCCTGGGGTCAAAAAACCCTAGTTTCAGTTTTAGTGGCGGGTGGCAAAGCCTTCATCCAATCAGGATGAGAGGGGCCTTCCTCCAATCATGATCGCGTGTGGGCGGGCCTCGGTGCACATGCTGTTGGCCTGTTGCACTTCCCCCCACTGTAGAGCGTGCATGTGCACATTTTGTTACCGGGGCGGACTGGGTGGTTTTCCAAATCACCCAAATCACTGAATGCTCCTTTAAGTAAGTTAAAGGTCCAAGGTAAAAGGTCCAGAATTCAAAATGTACTTGCGTAAAAGTACAAAAGTATTGGCTTCAATATTTACTTTAAGTAGCCTACCAAAAGTAAAAGTACTCATTGAAAGTTTTCTACAGATAAAAAAATAATCATTTGAAAATAACAGATCTAAAAGTTGTAGATCAGCTATTTTCAAATGGCCGAAATGTATACAGGTACAGGGATGAAGTGGCTAATGTACTGTATGTTTTGTAATAATGATCGAAATCCATCAAATAAATAAATAAGTGAAAGTAGTAATATTTGGATTTGAGATGTAGTGGAGTTAGAAGTATTGGAAATTGGAAGTTAGAAGTATTGGAAATTGGAAATACTTAAGTAAAGCACAGTACTTAAGTAAATGTATTCAGTTACTTTCCACCACTGCCCGTGTGTGCATTCTCTTCTCCCACTGAAACCTCTTCCACTGGCCTCGGCCTGAGGGGGACTAGCTAATAGCTATAGCACCTCCATGACTTGTATAATATATTCTCTGTGAAATCCCGACAACGGCACACACTGTTCCCTTGCCGCCGGGGGCACCGAGCAGGGATGACATGTTAAGAAGTTTCCGGGGGCCCTGGAGCCAGACAGGGAACCCACAAAGATGCCATGGTTTGTGGAATGTTATCGTTTGATTAATGTTGGGGCTCTAGTGTGTGATGTGTTATCATCATGGTGCCCGGAATTCCACACGGCACACCTGCCACACACGCACACGCACACACACACACACACACACACACACACACACACACACACACACACACACACACACACACACACACACACACACACTCCCCCATTTTCCAGTTTCCCACCTAATGATGCGCTCCACTGCTGCTGCAGACCCAGGGGGACTAGCCAGCACATCTGCGCATCCTCCCTCTGATTCCTGTTTCTCCTGTCACCCGTGAACCTGTTCCCCGCCCTCTCCTTGTCCTCCCGATGTCCCCCATCATCTGCTGCGCTTATGGAGGCGACCACGTGACTTTCATAACGACCCGACTAATTATCTATACTAATTGCCTATATGTGGTCGTAGATCAGCTCACAAGTGCCACTCTCCCGGTATATAACTCAAACCTCAAGTGTACTGTTGCTATAAAGATGAGACACGCTTCAATCCTGTCCCTTTCTAGAGCATCCGGGTCCTGGCTTGTAAGTGGGATAAACCGTGGAAGGCCTTACATGGAATTCCACTTTGTATGGAATGTTTTCTATGTATTCCAACTAAGCCCCATTGAGACCTAATGAGCCAGCTTAGTCCAGTCCTGCAGCTGTAGGCCCTAATGGTCATTTCAAGCTCATACTAATAAATCTAAGAAAAAGTACTCATTTTTTTTTACTTAAGTAAAAGTATCAATACTGCAAGGTAGAAATACTCTGTTACAAGCATTGGCTTAGTATTGGCTTATGTACTTTAGTATCAAAAGTAAAAGTACTCATAATGCAGAATGTCCTGTTTCAAGTTTTCCAATGTATGATATTTTTAAAATAGCGGATCTACAAGCTCACAATGCGACGCATTGTGAGTTTGAAGATCTGCTATTTCCAAATGGCCGAAATGCATATACTGTACTGCTGAAGTGGTTATTGTGTTTTGTAATAACAATCCAAATTTACAAAATAACTAATAACTATGAAGCTGTCATGTAGGCCTCATGGAGTAAAAGTACAATTTGGACCTGAGATGTAGTGCAGTAGAACTAGGCCTATTGGAAATCAGAAATACTCAAGTGCAACTACCTCAAAATTGTACTTAAGTAAATGTACTTTGTAACTTTCCACCGCTGGCTGTGCTATACTCAGTGTTTTTCTGCTTCGGCCCCGAGCAGAACGGCAAAGACAACGCCAACACTGCACTCCCAAGGTCTTCTTGACCTCCCTGCTCCTTCTCCCTTTACATCTGCCTCCCTGTTTTTCCTTCTAAATAAAGCGCCAAAAGCATATTAGATACCTCTTCATCTCTCTTTTCTTGCCTTTCCCTTCCTCTTCCCTCCTTGTCTCACTCTCTCTCTCTCTCTCTCCATTTCACATTCTCACTTTCCTCCGTCTTGTCTCCAGTTCCCTGCCTGACCTCCTGAGCGCTGCATATGTTTGTGTCGAGGTGGAGCACAGCGGGAAACACAAGCTCTCGCTTTCATCCCGCTCAAAGTCCGGAAAGGCCCGGGGCGTCAGCAGTGCACATGCAGAGGCCCAATTGGTGGTCAAGAGAAGATTGTATTATTATAAATGTGGTAATTCAGTCGGCTCCGGAGCCCCTCCAGGCACCGCCGTTCCGTCTGTCCGTCTCCGACGTGTCTCTAGTCCTATCCCTCTCAGCCTCGTGTCAAGTCACACACACACACGGCAGGGACAGAGGCGTCCTGCAGAGTGTGTCATTATAGGTGTGGTGAGCCGGTGTGCGACTGTTAAGTGATTCCTGGGCCGCACGGAGCGAACCGTTAGGATGGAGCAGTGCAGTCGCTCGTTTCCCAGGTCCTGCGTCACACTGTTTTTCTCCTGCACGCTACCAGCCAAGGCAATTTGTCTGGCGAGCATTTAGTGTGGCGGAGAAGGCCACACAGCGCTGCTGTGAGGTTTATGGCTTTCAGCACTCCTTCTCTCGCTCTCTCTGTCTCCCTAAGCCGATATACGGTAGGTGTGCCTGTGTCGTGCGCTAAAAATGCCGATCTACAAGCTCACAAACGTGTCACACTGCGACACGTTTTGAGCTTGTAGATAGTCCATTTTGTGTGCACGACACCGAAGCGCAACGAAATGCAACTGCTTTTACTCTCTCTTTCTCTCTCGCCCTCCCCTGTCTGTTTATCTATCCACCCAAGTCCTGCTCTCTCTCATTCCTGCACTCCAGTCATTTATAATAGCGCCCAGCAGCAGTTTAGCCAAGCATAATGTGTGTGTACAGCTGGTTCTCTTCTATGACATGCTGATAATTCTGCTATCTGGGAACCAGTGTGTGTGTGTGTGTGTGCGTGCGTGTGCGTGTGCGTGTGCGTGTGCGTGCGTGCGTGCGTGCGTGCGTGCGTGCGTGCGTGCGTGCGTGCGTGCGTGCGTGCGTGCGTGCGTGCGTGCGTGTGGGGTGGGAGATATGGAAAAACTAAAATATAATATCACTATTTTTTCAAGCAGTATCACGATATGTGTTTTTTTATGGTTATTTGTCAAGTTACACCTACACGGTAACAAAAGGAAAATGGACCAGACAGACCATTTAGACTAAAATACTTAATTAAATTTTGGCTAACAAAAAGTATAAATCACATTCACTGTATCCCGATATATACAATATCTCTGAAAAGACATTGCATCGTCTTGACGATATTTATCACTATAATTGCCCACCCCCCACGGGTGTGCATGTGTGTGTGTGTGTGTGTGTGTGTGTGGCTGTATTTATCTGTATGCCTGTCTCTGTCTGAGCACACACACGTGTGTGTGTGTAATTTGACATGCACACCACGGCCACACACACACACACACACACACACGCACACACACACACACACACACACACACACACACACACTCAAACGCACGTTTGCATCGCCTCCGACCTCGGCCAGTTAGTGTGACATTCCTCCAGACGAGACACACAGAGACAACACGTTTTTTAACTCAAATCTTTGAGGGGGGCTGGAACAACATATTTTCAGATGGGGGTCGGCGGCCAATTACATATATTTGTGGGGGTCCTTGACATGAAAATGTTTGAGAACCACTGACATAGAAACATGTTTTTTCAGAAAACTGTCAGGATTTAGAAGACATTTAGTAGAATCGTCCTCAAGTCTAAATGGGTTAATCA
This sequence comes from Electrona antarctica, assembly GCF_951216825.1. Taxonomy (NCBI): domain Eukaryota; kingdom Metazoa; phylum Chordata; class Actinopteri; order Myctophiformes; family Myctophidae; genus Electrona; species Electrona antarctica. The sequence goes on from NC_136812.1 coordinate 16,114,458, forward strand.
CTTTCAGCCCTCTAAACAAGAGGACGTGCATGTTGTGCATTATTGACTTCCTCGTCCTTGACTGTTTTCTTCATGTCCTCCATTTCTCATTCCACTCTCTCTCTCTCTCTCTCTCTCGCTCCTCCATTAACATTCTCCCCACACTCGCTGTTCGCTCTCTCCCCGTTTCTCCAACTTCATCCTCAATTTGTCTCTCTGCCGTCGCTCAGCCCCTCTCATCCAACTGTATCCCTCCGTCTGTCGCTCTCTCTGTTGTCTCCACCTGTATGTTTTCAACATTCTCCCCTAATAGCAAGATGACCAGAGATCTCAACCTACTTGATATGTCTTATCTCACAAGATAAGATTCTGCTAACAGCCTTTTTTTTAACCGGATGGGTTCCACGGATTGGGGGAAATCTAAATTCGATCCAGTGGCTAGAACAGCGGCGAAAATGGCATACACCCGTTACTTTTAAAATGAAATATATCGCCATCCTATTCTGAAGGACTGCCCTATAAGTCTTTGAGTTTGTTCTGCAATGCAATTACATTTAAATGTCTGAACTGTTTCCACTCCGTTTTTGTCCCTACATTGAATTGGTAGGTGGACATCTTGAGATTGCGAGATTAACTCTCCAGTTCCTCCACTGTGAGTGGTGGCTGTCGTTGAGCGGTTGATGCTAGTGTCTTTTCTGTCTTGATCTGTTATTGTGGGGTAAGCTTTCGCAGGATCTTGTCGATCTGCTATATTCTGCGAAAGCTTACCCCACAATACAGATACTGGGGTTTAACTGTTTTTGATATAAATCGTATATATTATTATTATTATTACAAGCTCTCAATGTGTCGCAAGACACTTCTTTTTCCACCACTTGGGTATTTTACGGTGTATTGCATTGCATTTGCTGTGCAATAATAATAATAATAATAATAATAAGCATGCTGCTGAGACCTAGACTATAGCTGCCCAAACCCTGGGTCCGGCAGCAGCATTCAAATGATTAGCATTTCTTTGAACATGCCTGGAGTACAAGATGGGTTTAATGTGCCAAGTAGAGCCGCTAAGATAGCATCA
>NC_136812.1:16118014-16123014 GCF_951216825.1 Electrona antarctica
TGATGTGCAAGTAAAGCACACACCCCCTGGACATGACGCTAATATGTCGCAGGGACTTACCCCCAATCCAACTTGAGTGCCAAGCAGGGAGGCATTGGGTCCCATTTGGTATGACCCGGCTGGGGATCAAACCCTGACCTCCCAATCTCAAGGCAGACACTCTAACCGCAAAGCTACTGGGCTGGTAAGTAGGATACATTTACAAAAAAGAAAAAGAAAAGAAAAGGCACACAAAAAGTAAAAATATGGCGACAAGAGGTTTCTGCCCGACAGCAACAACGATATAGTACCTGTTAGCTGGAGTGGAGAAGACGCCCAGGACGATGTCTCGGCCATGCATCCTGATGATAGGGCTGGTGGAGTGCAGCAGGTTGAAGTAGAAGTGAGAGTCTCCAGGGATGGAGCAGTTGAGACGGGCCTTCAGGAAGGACGTCCACTGCTTCTCCAGCACTCGCTGGGAGCCGCCCAGGTCCCGCTTGCACACCCTCGCCACGCGCGACACCATCACCTAAACCAGAAGAAGCAGTGTTCCATTTAAATGCATGACTCTGCTGGTGATACCCCCTCTGTTTTATCCATGCATCTGGTTATGCCTCCTCTGAACACTCCTCTGAAACAGGTTGATGACTATTTGTATTTGGGTTCATATACAGTATATCTTCTTCCCAAAAGGACTTTCAAACTAGGAAGGGTATGGCCTGGTCAGCCTGCAATGCCATGCATAAGATCTGGTCATCCCAGCTTAGTAAGATGTTAAAAGTAAAAAATATTTAGGACGATCGTTGAGCCGATTCTACTCTATGGCTCCGAGACATGGACACTTTCAAATAAACTAGAGAAACGGTTGGATGGCAATTACACCCGCCTTCTAATGAGAGTTTCTTCACTAGTCCGATCCAGAAGAACACAGTTTGCCGGCCACTCCTACAGAGCTGACAATGAGGTTATATCTTCCCTTCTTCTCTGGAGTCCTGCCTCAAAGCAGACCAGAGGTAGAAAACTGTCGTTCCCTGATGTCATCGCTAGAGGGACACATGCATCAGTAAGCAGGAACTGGGGATGGCAATGAAGGACCGGAAAGTCTGGCGTGGCATTGTGAAATCCACGATCTCGACCGTGGTCGAAAAATGATGATGATGATGGTTATGCCTCTGCTGTTGATGATACCCCCTCTGTTTTATCCATGCATCTGGTTATGCCTCTGCTGTTGATGATACCCCCTCTGTTTTATCCATGCATCTGGTTATGCCTCTGTTGATGATACCCCCTCTGTTTTATCCATGCATCTGGTTATGCCTCTGCTGTTGATGATACCCCCTCTGTTTTATCCATGCATCTGGTTATGCCTCTACTGTTGATGATACCCCCTCTGTTTTATCCATGCATCTGGTTATGCCTCTGCTGTTGATGATACCCCCTCTGTTTTATCCATGCATCTGGTTATGCCTCTACTGTTGATGATACCCCCTCTGTTTTATCCATGCATCTGGTTATGCCTCTACTGTTGATGATACCCCCTCTGGTTTATCCATGCATCTGGTTATGCCTCTGCTGTTGATGATACCCCCTCTGTTTTATCCATGCATCTGGTTATGCCTCTGCTGATGATACCCCCTCTGTTTTATCCATGCATCTGGTTATGCCTCTGCTGTTGATGATACCCCCTCTGTTTTATCCATGCATCTGGTTATGCCTCTGCTGATGCTACACCCTCTGTTTTATCCATGCATCTCACATGCATTTCCTTTTGGGAAATGTAGGCTGTCTGGTATATTTGATAATATGTTTGTTAACCACAATAACCCAGACAAAATGTGTCAAAATTTCACAAAATGTGTCATAATATTAAAATTTTCTTCTAAAAGAAGAAGAAAGAAGCTCACAACAAGGGATTGCGATGCGACGCAATATCGGCTATTTTCTCTACAGTATTTGTCATATTAGAGGGCTTAAGTGGTTAACCCATTCTGGGCGGGGACCCCTTTTTGGTGTTTTAACTAAGCATTATGTTATACTTTAGCTATTGAAAAATAGCAGATCTACAAGCTCATAGCGCGCCACCGAGTGGCGCGCTACGAGCTTGTAGGTCTGCTATTTTTTGAAAAATCATAAAAATGCGGCACAAATCTTTGAATATATATTCTTTCAGAAGACTTATTTTATTGTTTTTACGTCAAAAGTAAAGATGCATGTGCACTGAAAACAGAACAACAGAGTAGGCAAAACATGGAAGCATAATCGAGTGTGCAGACGCAGTCTTTCCGTTCTTCTGTCCAGCACCTTGTATGTTATGGTTTGGATGTGCATGCTTTTGTAAAGGATGTCTTGCACAACTGCATTCATAAATACTTCCACAGTACATCATATGACGCATCGTGGGTTCAGGCCGCACGGTTAAACATATTGTTCACACATGAACAGTGAGTGTGCACGTGTGTGTGTGTGTGTGTGTATGTCTTCTAAATCCTAACAGTTTTCTGAAAATGTTTCTATGTGAGTGGTTCTCAAACCTTTTCATGTCAAGCCCCCCGGACCCCCCCCCCCCCCCCCCCCATGTTGTTCCAAGGACTCCCAGAAGCAAAGATTTGAGTTAAAAATATATAGTCAAAGATTTGCACACATTTTCAAGATAATTTTTTTTTTGCAGATCTACAAGCTTGTACTGTATGTGCTATTTTTGAATAGCCAAAGTATAAGATAATGGTTAAAGTGCATGGTTACACACGCACGCACAAGCACGCACGCACACACACACACACACACACACACACACACACACACACACACACACACACACACACACACACACACACACACACACACACACACACACACACACACACACACACACACACACACACACACACACACACACACACACACACACACACACACACACACACACACACACACACACACACACACACAAACTAAAACTCTGCAGCTCCAGGGTGATTTCTAATCATTTGCATGTTATTTGCAATGCATGAAGCTCCGTTTTGACACATTATTGTTTTATAATAGTAAATTAAAATATCAATTATTCATGAAAACGTCAGTCAGTGCATCTCGAAAATTGCTCCTTTGAACAATCTCAGCCATGAAACGGCGATGTCACTTACCCACTTACCTACCCATAATGCTCCCTGTAAACATGCCTTGCATGCGCACATCCCCCCCCCCCCCCCCCCCCCCTCTCCCCCAAAAAAGTGAATTGCTCATTTATTAGATAAAAAAAAACGTTTGCGTTATTTTTTTCGAAGAGGATGCAGCCCTCGTTCTGATACGGGCAGAAAGTAAACGTATAAAATGCACATGGCCGTTTGGGAACCGCTGAGGTGAAAGAGCAGCACCTACGGTACAAAGAGAAGTGCAAAGTACATTGTTTGATATCCCCCTGCATGTCTTTTGAGCTCAGCTCACCGTGATCCCCCCTGTGTACCGTACCTTCTCCAGATAGTTGAACTCCATGGCCATCTCTCTGAAGAAGAAGTAAATGTGAGCTCCCCACTCCACGGCGCTAACAAAATATGGCTCTACATGGACAGACAGAAGAGAGAGGGGGGTCGGGGGGTTTGATTGATTGATTGATTGATTGAAGAATTTATTAACAGTTTGCAGAATTACAGTACATTTCAAGCACAAACTCAATACAAAGGCTGTTAACTGTGAGTGGACGACCCAATTAAGCATTACACTTGTTTCCAACAGGGTCCACCATGTTCAAATCATCAAAACATTTAGAGACGTACAAATAGACACTTCTATAGACAGAACAGGAATTCATCAAAAAAGAATTCATCAAAAAGGAGGTAAAAAGGGAAAAGAAAAATATACAGTGAGGGGAAAAAAAGGGGGGGGCGGGGGGGGGGGATTCACGTTCAGCTCCATTAAATTGTTTGTTTTCCTTGGAGGAGCTGCGTTGGGTCCCCAAGTCGGCTCCGTGGCCGTACCTTGAGTTGGCTGTGTGGCCGTGACCATCTCTTGTGTTGTCCTTGCGTTGGGTCCCCAAGTTGGCTCAGTGGCCATACCTTGAGTTGGCTGTGTGGCCGCGACCGTCTCTTGTGTTGTCATTGCGTTCGTGTTTGAGGGATTCCGATTTTACAGGGGCCAGTTTCGAATTGCAGCCGTCCGTAGGTGCCCTTTGAGAGCGGTTTTGAAAGAGTCAAGGGATTCGCATGTCTTAATGACAGTTGGTAGGGCGTTCCACATTTTAGTGGCATAGGAGCGAAAAGAATTTAGTCCCTTGTTTGTGCCGAATCTGGGTTGTACATGGTTCGTTGCACTCCCTCTGGTGTTGTGGGTGTGGACTTCGTTAACATTAAGGAAGTATCTAGACAGGTACATGGGTATCTTGGTGGTGTATCGAATCTTGTGGACCAGACCCATTGCAAGATGCTGTACTCTGTCGTCGACCCTAAGCCATTCCAGCCTGTCGAAGTGGGCAGGGGTGAGGTGGGTTCGGGGGGCTAGATCAAGTAGGAGCCTGACCAGTTTGTTTTGGGAAGTCTGGAGCCTGGTTTTAAGGGCCTTTGAGGTGCTGTGGTACCAGGAGGTGCATGCATAGTCAAAGAAACCCTGTACAAGGGCTCCTGTTAAGGTCTTCAAGGTGTTTTTGTTGACCAGTGAGGAGATCCTGTAGAGGAATCTTGTTCTATGGTTGACTTTTTTGATTACGTTGGTGGCCATTTTATCACCGGAAAGATTAGCCTCCAGGATGGAACCTAGGTAGGTAATTTCATCTTTACGTGTGATAACATTGTCACCCACTCTAACCAAGAAGCCATTTGCCTTGCTGAGATTACTAATAGAGCCAAAGAGAATGGATTCAGTTTTTCCCAGGTGTAAAGATAGTTTGTTATCAGCGAGCCAGGTGCAGATTCTACCGAGTTCAGAGCTGAGGGCATTTTCAACCTGCAGTTTGTCCCTGTCCGAGACCAGCAGTGCTGAGTCATCTGCGAACAGGAACAAGTTGCAGTCACAGGCTGAAGTCATGTCGT
>NC_136812.1:16128014-16148014 GCF_951216825.1 Electrona antarctica
GGCAAAATGTTTAGGAGTAATATAAACGTGTGTGTGTGTGTGTGTGTGTGTGTGTGTGTGTGTGTGTGTGTGTGTGTGTGAGACACAGCTTGGCCTGTTGTAGCGCCACCATGAGGCTGATTTGAAAACTGTCAAGTGGCATTTTTTCCTCAGCCTAGTAGTGGGAATAGGCATGCACAGTTTCACCGAAATCGGACGCTGCGTTGAGTAGTTGTGGCGATTTGTACAAAACGGGTACCAAGCGGGCTACTCCTGAAAAGTTTAGAAGCCAATCGTAGGCAATGAAGGTGGATTACATGACTATGGAGAGCATGTGTACCGATTTGCGTGAAATTTGGATAACATCTGAAGGAGTAATATTAGAAAATGTGTTTTACATATGTCGGCCTCCTGGTGGCGCTATAAAGAGCAGATGTGAAAAATTCCAGGCAAAGGTTTTTCCTTGGCCTCTAGGGAGTTGGCATACAAAGTTATCCACAAATCCGTGCAGTTGGAAGTAAAAACACTTTTTGGCCAGTTATAGCGCCACCATGAGGCTGAGTTGAAAATGTTCACGTGGCATTTCTTCCTCGGCCTAGTGGGAATGTGCGTGCGCAATTTCACGGAAATCACACGATGTGTTCATGATTTGCAGCATTTTGTTTGAAACTGAACACTCCTGCGAACTTTGGAAGCCAATCTTAGCCAATCAGGATGGAGTCTGAGAAATCTGAAAGACCTGTTTGGTTGAATGGCTCTAGAGAGACTGTGTACCAATTCGCGTGATGTTTGGACAAAATCTGTAGGTGTACTGTCCAAAAACTTGTTTTGCACAAAGCGGCCTCCTGGTGGCGCTATAACAGGCCGTTCTGGACATTTTGGGGCAGAGGTTCATCGTTGGCATCCAGGGAGTGTGTGTGCAAAATGTGGCATCGACCGGGTTAACAGTGCCGGAGATTAGCTGTTCACAGACGGACACACGGACGGACGGACGGACGGACACACGGACGGACGGACGGAGTGCAAAACATACTCTCTCCCCATGCCTTCGGCCTGGTGGAGACAATAACAACCCCCCCATGGGGAACAGAAATAGCAGAGCCCGCCGGTGGTGCTGGGGTGGCGGTGGGAGCAAACAACGCGTAACAACAACCAGGAACGCATAACAGAAGGAACGCAGTAAGAATGCAGTCTTAGGAGAGCTTAAATACACCGCCCAATTGGTCAGCTGATTGCCACGCCAGCGTATGACATGTGGGTCTTGCATAACACTGAATACACCCCTTGAGTATATCTGACTGAACTAACTCTGCAAGCTACCCATCTTTAAAAACCTTTAAAAGTCAGTTTTCATTATCATGCAGATGAATAGGATTGCTATGTTAGTTCCACTGATCCAAGCCAGAACACAATCGACTGATTGATCATTAAAATAAATATGCTCTGGGGTTACCATGGCCTAGTGGTTAAGGTGTGTGCCCATATGGCCTGACAGCGAGAACCGGGTTCGATTCCCACTATCAAATACAGGCAGAAAAGCCCAAAAAGCATCTTCAAAATATATATAAAATAAACATGCTCTGAAACTTCACATAGCCCACCCATCTGACCATGCCATGTTAAGTGGTCAGATGGGCAAAAGCTTTTGAAGAGATTTTCAAGTGGGCCCTGACCCAGAAAAGGCTGAGAACCACTGCAAAGTACTCTCAGAGTTAGATCAACAGTGAGGACTTTGCTTTGTACGGTGGAGGTGTTTAGGCGAGTTCTGGCAGCATCACTATAACTAACTGGGAAAGGAGTTTGGCGAGCTCGGTTTCAGAGACAGCATCAGAACTGCAGAACGTGCTGCTGTGGCTAATTGGTTGAATGAGGACAGCCGCCACTTTGCAGGCGGAAGCAGTGATTTGTCCTTCTAAAGTATAAGTATAAGGGGCGTGGTCAGCGAGCTATGGGGTAAGCTGTGTTTCCGTGAGGCTCCGCTCCAATACTAGACATTTACTAAATTAAAAGTTAATACCGTGACTTTTTTCTGCTCAACACTTGCCTTAAATGACGGACAGAAAGCACTCGAAGAGTCAATATCACCTTCGAAACAGAACAAGAGAGAACACCGACGTGGAAGAGGTTTCAACCGACGCTGTTGTTAACGACCGCATGCTAATGGAGGTGCTAACTGGGCCTACCGCCGAGAGCGGCGCAGCTAACAATCCATCTACGGCTGATTTGATGAAAGCGATAGCCGCTCTACAAAAGTCTGTGGATACTAAGCTTACCACCATTTCATCTACTATGAACTCCATGCAAGCTTCCCTGTCGACAGTCACTGGAAAGGTGCGTGAAATTGAAGAAGCTGTATCCAGGCATGATGATCAACTTGTAGCGCAGGAAGCCATCAACAAGTCACTCCAAGAGGGATACAATGAGCTCCGCAAAAAGCTACTACAGGCTGAATTTCGGTCAAGACGACAAAACATAAGAATTGCGGGAATCTTAGAGGGGGAAGAAAGGAACAATCCTTCTGATTTTGTGTCCTCTCTGATTCCGAAGCTGCTCGGAGATGAAAACTTCCCTGCTAAGGTTCTCGTGGACATTGCGCATCGCGTGGGGCCTAAATCAGCTAGTGGTGGCTACAATCGTGCTATCATTGCGAAAATACACTACTTGAGTGAGAAGACGCTCATCACAAAGCTGGCTGCACAAAAATCTCCTCTTCAATACAACGGCGTCAAAGTCTCCATTTTCGCTGACCAACCAACGGAGGTGTATCAACAAAGAAAGAAGTTCCAAGATGTCCGGAAGAGATGCAGAGACGCCGGGTTGCTGTCGGGATTCGTGGGAACGTGGCAGACTCGTCTTCGCGTGACCGTGGAGGGAGCTACAAAATACTTCGAGGATCCCGAGGCGGCCGGTGGTTTTCTGGATGACAAACTGGGTACAGTGGTTGCAGATGCAGACGTCGACACAGATGAGGTGGGCCCTTGATTCTTCTGCTTTTCAGTCTAGGCTGTGAAGCTAACGGTATGTTGCACTACACTCACTAAAGATGTGCCTGGCTAGGCACAAATCCTGAGGAGATGCTATTCAACAAGACTTTTATTTTTGTTTATTCTTACTACTACTATTGTTATGAGCACTTGGACTTGAGGTGGCCCACCTCACATTTTATTTTTTATATATATTCGTGTGCTAATCTTGAATTGTGACACTGGAAAGTAAACAAAAGAGCTTATGCTATATATTTTTAAGAAGGTGCTATTTTCATTTTTTTCCCCAGTACTACTTGACAAGATGTGGTTTCTATTTTATTTTTTAAAGGTGGGCTACACTGACTGTTTGTTCATGGACATAGCTGGATGTTTTCGCTCCGCAATTTTTCTTTTATTCGTTTTTTAATTTTAATTTTTTATTTAAAAAAAAAAAAAAAACTTTATTTCCTACTGCCTATTCAACTCAAGGTCTATTCACGACATTGTTTACTGAATTGTAGAGTGTATAAGTTGAATTGATCTCTTTTATTTTTATGTAACACATTTAATTGATTTATACATGGGGTGTGTGTGTGTGTGTGTGTGTGTGTGTGTGTGTGTGTGTGTGTGTGTGTGTGTGTGTGTGTGTGTGTGTGTGCGTGTGCGCGTGCGTGCGTGCGTGCGCACATTATGCGTGATTACACATCTTGTTTACATTTTGTCTTTGATTTCCATTATATATATTATTTTTTGCTGCGGAGTGGGTTATTCAGGTTTCTATATACTGCTTGATTGGATTGGGTATGCATCCCCTGACATTGATGCTTTACTATGTTCTTAGTTGATTTCTATTCTACAAAAAAGGGTTTGTTCTAAAAAGCCAGGCTGGCGAGTGCAAAGGGTTAGACTGATTATCACTGACTGTATACACAATTTAGGACTTCTTATGGTCTATTTACCCTATTTTCACTGTCATACCATACGGTATTAATACTTTTATTTTTTTATATATATTTACGTTCTACGTTGGAGCGGGGTCGTGGGAGGGAACTTTCCTATGCCTTGGATAGTATTAGGGTGGTTAGAGAAGGGCTTCGTTGGGGGAGGTCCCTCTACGTGGGGGGGTGGGGGGGTTGTTTTTCATGTTACATGTTTTGTGTTTTGTCTGGCTGGTGGTGTGTACGTGCTCTTGGGTCGACGGACAGTGTCACTGATTACCAATATACTGGTACATGTTGATGACACATAGGGCAGTGAACAATTTGCCCAACGGGGCTTTAAGGTTTGTTAGCTGGAATGTAAAAGGTCTTGGTAATCCTGTGAAGAGAGCAAAAGTGCTGGCCCATCTTAAATCTTTGCAACCAGATATTATTTTCCTACAAGAAACGCATGCAAAGCACAATGTACAGTCAATTCTACGGGCTAACTGGCTGGGTCAGGCATATCATGCTAATTTTGGTGCTAAGGCTAGAGGTGTGGCAATTTTATTCAGAAAAAATGTTCCATTCACCCATACGACTACAATTGCAGACTCTGATGGCAGATATTTAATTCTTACTGGTCATTTGGCATCCGTGCCTGTGACACTGGTGAATATCTATGGTCCCAACTTTGACTGTCCTGAGTTTTTTCAAAAATTGTTTAATCTAATACCCGACGTACACCGGGCCAATACTTTAATTGCGGGTGATGCTAATTGTGTAATGAATGCAACAGTGGACAAAAGCTCACCTCTTTCATCTCAACAGTCAAAGGCTGGGAGCCTCTTAAATACTTTGTTAAACAGCCTGAATATTGTGGACATTTGGAGACTGGTTAACCCCACTGGGAGAGAGTACTCCTTCTTTAGTCCGGTGCATAAAACCTCAAGTCGCATCGATTACTTCTTCTTGGATTCTAAACTCATACCCGCTGTAATTAACAATACTTATCATCCAATATTGGTGTCGGATCATAGCCCAGTTACTTTAGACTTACAGTTCCAGAATTTGGACAATAGACATAATAGAATATGGCGGTTTGATCCTGCACTCGTGAAAGATGAAACATTTTGTGAAGAAATGGAAGGCCATATTAATTTTTTCTTATCAACAAATGACAATGGTGCGGTTGATGACTCAGTGTTATGGGAGTCCTTTAAGGCTGTCATGAGAGGACACATAATTGCCTATTCCTCAGCCAAGCGTAAGCTACAAGTGCGGTCCCTTAGAGATATTGAGGCCAATCTGTCCCAGCTAGACAGGGACTACCTAGCCTCACCATCTCCTGCACTTTTGGGTAAAATCATAAAGCTGAGGTATGAACATAACACAATTCTCACAAAACAAGTCTGTTCACAGTTACTAAATTATAGACAGAGGATTTTTGAAATAGGTGACAAACCACATAAATTATTAGCCAGACTGTTAAAGAAGTCGCATGCCTCTCAAGCCATCCACTCAATAAAAGATAAAAACGGTGGGCTGGTCACTGTCCCGAAAGAAATAAACAAATGCTTTGAAGAGTTTTACCGTGACTTATACAGTTCTAAAAGTACTTCTAGTCAGGCTACTATTGATGACTTCTTGCGGGGGTGTGACCTCCCTACCTTGGATGATGAAGCAGTGGCAGCCTTGGATGCGGATTTCACCCTGGCTGAAGTCAAATTGGCCATTCAACAGTCCCCTAATAATAAGGCCCCGGGGCCGGACGGCTTTGGGGCTGAATTCTATAAGGCTTATTCCACCTTGTTGGCTCCTCTTATACTTCGGATGTTGAATCATTCCAAAGAATTGGGTTCCTTACCAAAGGCACTCTATCATGGCAAAATTTCACTACTGCTAAAGAAGGAACGCGACGCCACATTAGCTGCCTCGTACAGACCGATTTCTTTACTTCCGGTTGAAACCAAAATATTGAGTAAAATACTAGCCTCTCGCCTTAAAGAACACATAACCAATATCATACATCCAGACCAAACAGGCTTTATGCCCAATCGCCACATTCAGTTCAACATGAGAAGACTGTTTAATATAATGTATAATCCAGCTCGTAGCACAGAGGACGCTGTCGTAATCTCCCTTGACGCTGAAAAAGCCTTCGACCAAATTGAGCATCCTTATATGATGTCTGTTCTGGCTAAATTCGGGTTTGGTGAATCCTTTATCAACTGGATAAAAATAATTTATAATGATCCATATGCAACAGTTGTCACCAATCAAAATGAATCTAAACCGTTCAAGTTGTTTAGGGGCACGCGTCAAGGGGATCCGATTTCGGCATATATCTTTGCGCTAGCGCTCGAGCCATTAGCGTCAAAAATAAGAATGAGTCCACAGATTCACCCGATCCTGCAATACGGTACTTCTCATAAATTTTCGGCTTACGCTGATGATGTGGTTTTATTCATTTCAAAGCCCAGGGCTTCCATTCCTCCCTTACTAGACCTCATAAATAACTTTGGTTCCTTTTCTGGGTATAGGATAAACTGGTCGAAAAGTGAATTGATGCCCTTGTCACAGGTTACAGATAGATCATTCCTGGAATCTACCCCGTTTACAATTGTGCTGGATAAATTTACAAGCTTAGGTATAGTGGTTACGAGTAAATTGAATCAGTTATTGAAATTAAATTGGGATAAAAAGATTAAACAATTGGAGAAAAATATAGAATTCTGGAGCACTTTGCCTATTTCAATGGCTGGGCGCATAAATGCTATAAAAATGGTAACTTTGCCTAGATTTTTATATATATTCCAGTCAATTCCAATAAGTATCCCTCAATACTATTTCAAAAAATTGGACTCTATCATTTCATCCTTTATCTGGTTTGGTAAAACTCCTAGAATAGCTAGGCCACATCTATGCAAAAGTAAGAACGAAGGAGGATTTGGACTTCCTCAATTCCGGTTATACTATATGGCGGCCCATTTAAACTTTTTTTATCTATGGTATGACTGCTATCCTGGATGTAATCTGGAGAACATGCCTTCATGGCTTAGTATCGAGCATTCATCCTGTTCTGGGTCGTGTCTTCCTGCATTACTTAATAGTCCTATTAAGATCAAGAAAAGTACTTATGGACATAACCCCATAATTCAAAATTCTCTGAAAGTATGGTCTCAGATCTTGGCATTGACAAAGGCTCCTAAAATGTATTTGGATTCTCCTATATGTTCCAATCCGGCTTTTCAGCCAGGATTGGCGGACCCGGTTTTTATGTCATGGAAGGGAAAGGGTATTGTGAACTTACGAAATGTATACTTTAATCAAGGTCGTGGTCAAGGTTATCTTGCCTCTTTCCAACAGTTGCGAGAATCCTTCCAGCTCCCATCATCGCATTTCTTCCGTTACTTGCAATTGAGACATTTTCTTAGAACACATATCCCACAGTATGAACAACAACCCAGTCATCCAGTTTTGGACAGTTTCTTCAACATTGAGCCCTTTGAAAAAGGTGCAGTCTCTCAATTTTATGACACCTTGCAGGCCGTGGTTAGCCCATCATCATGCTTGTTTAAGGACAATTGGCAAAGAGAATTGGGCATAGAGATTTCAGATGGAGTATGGGAGGACTGTATCGCCAACATTCACCATAGCTCTATCAATGTTAGGCACGCTCTGATTCAATTTAAGATTGTTCATAGGCTGCACTATTCCCCAACTAAATTAAACAAAATCTTTAAGGATTCTTCTCCCATGTGTGGAAAGTGTTTAACAGAACAAGGGACTCTGTCTCATCAATTTCTTCAATGTCATAAATTGCAAAGTTTCTGGAGTAAAGTTTTTGATTTCTTGGCTAAAGCATATAAAAGAGACTTCCCCCCGGCACCTCTAGTTGCACTCTTCGGTGTGGTGGAACCAGATCAGGTTCAGAACAAATATGAGGCACGGGCCATTTCGCTCGCTACACTGCTAGCTAGGAAGTTAATACTACAGGCCTGGAAGTCGGATAAACCTCCGACAGTTGATATGTGGCTGAGGGAGCTGGGAGGAGTGCTGCATTTGGAGAAAATTAGATTTACCCTGTCGAAAAGGGAACCCTTGTTTCAAAGAATCTGGTCACCCATTATTGAGATGCTTGTGTTGGACTGAAGTGATTGAAACGATATTGTTCTGCCCCGTAATGTCATCTAATTACTGTAAATGTTTTTTTAGATTGTGTTGTGATGTTTCTGTCCTCGGAGTGCGGTGTAGTCATCAGCCATGTCGGTTATTATTTTATTGTTTTTGTCTTTTTCTTTGACGGTTATGTTTTGTCTCTTTTTATTGTAAGTCTTGTCTTGTTTATATGTTTCTGCTATTTTTTTTTTACCAATCTGTAACTGTAACTACTGGAATGCCTGTATACAAAAAATTCATAATAAACAGATGTTTAAAGTAAAGTATAAGTATAAAGCGAGCTACTGTACAGCCTCCAACCAGACAGGTTTGGGATTCTTAACCAGCGCTGATGAAAGAATCAAACCAGAGATGAACTCCAGTACCCCCCCAGGACCCCCCCCCCCCCCCCCCCCTACTCTCTCTCTCTCTCTCTCTCTCTCTCTCTCTCCTTCCCTCTGCCCTGAGTGTCCTCTGCTTCTTCATAGAATCAAACAGCAGATAATCTAACAGTTAGATCATCTGTCTCGTGCTTCTCAGCAGTAACACACCTGATAGACCACCAAATAGATTAAGCCCCGGCAGCTTCCCTTATTCAGTCAATTGAGGGATATGCAATTCAAGCACATTTATTTCCCCCCAACATTTTGGGGGGAACTGTATCAATCTGTATCAATCTTCTTGTCTAACTAGTAACTATGGGTGCGGTATTTGCCAAAAAAGAAAGAAAAATCAATGAAGTGAGTGGTGCAACTCCGTGTGGGGGTTTCCGGGGGAGGGGGGGGGGGGGGGGGGGGTTGGGGGGAGTTCCAGACCCACAGGAACGCACCCAGGGTGCCGGCCCGGTTCCGGCGTGCCCCGCGTCCGAAACGGTAGAGTTACCGTGCAGCGGTCTCTCTACTGTACATCATATATACAGTTAATATGTGCGTGTGTTTGTGGGTGCGTTAGGTTGTGCACAGGTGGTGAAAAACAACCATGTTGTTTTCATGCTCATACCCACCCAGCCACCCAGCCAGCTACCCAGCTACCCAGCCACACACATAGCTCCGTAAGGGAGTCGTTGCACCACTCAAAAAGAAAAATCCTATAAGCCGTTTTACGTGTCCACATTTTGAAAATGATGGATTACCTCAACTGATAAGATTTTGGACCCCACGGTGAGAAGCAAGCTGGCTTATACTAGCTGTGTGGTCGTACAAAGCTAACCTCTAAAATCACTCTCAGATATGTAGGGGGGGGGGGTATGGGCCACACACACAGGCCGAACGTTTTATAACATATGTCAACATTCAGGATTCTCTGAAAGAAATGTCTGATTATATTAATCTAGAATCTAAACAAAGTTGAATGGGTTGCTCCACTGCGCTCAGGTTTCTTGTGGTGCGAGGACCTTATACCGTTCTCAGCGCTGGACGATCGCAATCAGCAAAACAAGGAATTGTCCATGTCATAAAAGCAGACAAAATATTTTTCGTGCTTCCAGCCTTCATACAGTGTTTAAGACAAGTAGATCGTTTGCTGATTGGTTAACCAATCTAACCACAGGAGACGAGGCGAGATCATTATGCAAAACAATTTAGAAACTTGAGGTGGCTTTTCTGTGCAGAAACAGAACACTACACTGTAATATAATTTAATTCTGAGGACCCTTACTGGGTCCATATGGTTACATTTTGAGTTAATTCTGAGTAAATTAATTTTACTGTGCAGAATTATAGAGACTGAAGTAGTACATTCAATTTCTGGGCTGTGAGAAGGCCTCTGTGTGTTTGTGGTTGCGATGGCTAGATTAATAGATTAATTAGGTGACTCTGATTGCTGGTACCAGCATAAAACACTAATTTAGTTTCCTGAATAATCCATCCTCCCTTTCTACACAAGAACTACCAGGCTGCAACTGCTGCTAGTCTCAGTATTTGGCAATTCAACTGAACTCAATGAGTGCAGATGTAAAAGTAAAGGAGATGGCTTAGTTGAAAGTTTTTTATGAGCAGCGACAACATTACATATGCAAATAGCCCAAATGCAGTCTCGGGTGAGAACTCTACTACAGAACATTTTCTCAAATGTGGTTTATTGGCTTTGCAGATTTATCTGTCACAAACGCATGGGGCGAGCACTCTTTCTCAAAGTCAGAGAGTGACTTACTGGCAGGCCCGCGGGAAGTACTTTACACTCGCAGGGGCTGAGCGTCTAGTAGGGGGTGCGCGCGCGTAGCGCGCGCCGCGAAAATGCGCGTGCACGCACATCATGCACGCGCATTTTCGCGCATTTTCACGCGCAAACGTGGCCTTTACTTTCCCTCTCCACACGCAAGTTATATGAACGAACTGACACAGGCAATTAACCAGGATAAGGTGCCAATACTGTGATACAGCATATTTTCTTCTTTTTTTTCTTCTTCCCCTCCTGTTCGAGGGGGGGCTGTGCCTGGGGGGAGGGGGTGCTACAGCCCCCCCAGCACCCCTACTTCCCTCAGCCATGCTTACTGGCAGATTTTTACTGACTTGATCAGGGACATTGCCGCACACAAGACAAGAAGACGACAGATGTAAAAGAAAAAGGTGGGGACCCTGTTTTTCTTTGTGCTGCTGCCTGCCTGTCACTGCCTGTCACTGCCTGCACAGCGCTGTGCAGTGTGCATACTAACTAATTGGATTCAGGCTAATTGCTCTATCACTGCCGCCTGAAGTCTGAGTGGCAATGAATCATGTTCATTCCGTTACTGTTTTTGGCAATGGAATTGAAGGCTTTTGTATGTTGGCTGCTGTTGAAGATTTTAAGTCGTGACAGGCAGAATTAGGAGAGGTATTGTACTGGTTTACACGACTAGCTGGGTGGCAATATGTCTGTTCTACTCTACAGTATGTATTTATCTTGGTCAGTACACACACACACACACACACACACACACACACACACACACACACACACACACACACACACACACACACACACACACACACACACACACACACACACACACACACACACACACACACACACACAATTGAAAGCTAATGACATTAATCAATCATCAACATCATCTCCTGTTTTCTTTTTAAAATGTTAGCAGGGCTCTGTAATGAGTGAAGCCTGTCTTGTTGTTGTTGATGTCATACTTTACTTTGCATAACTTTGTGAGATTGATGAAAACGTACTAAAAAAACATTTGAATAATAATAGAAGCCGAGGGACCCATGGTTTCCAAAATGCATCCTTGAGGAGAGACTAGACGATAAGGCACTTGCAAGCTTTGGTCCGATCATCCTCGACTGAGAAAGCACTCTATCCTCAAAGTAATACGCCACTTACCAATAGAGGGTATGCACATGCATAAAGTGAGTGGCAAATAAAGTGGCAAAGTGAGTTTAATGTTGTTTAATGCAATTTGAATGTATTGGCTGTCGAGGCCAGAAAGTAGTTTTTGCCACTCAGTAGGTGTTCCTGCATAACTTCCGGGTATGATGATGATGTCACGCGCATATAATGCTACACCAATTGCTATACCTAATGCACTGTACCACTTACTGGTTTGGCAGAGAAGTCGCCGGCACGCATGCCTGTGCGTGTGTGTGTGTGTGTGTGTGTGTGTGTGTGTGTGTGTGTGTGTGCGTGTGCATTCACTGGCAACACTCACAGTATAGTTGGCACACATTGGGTTGAAAGCGTTAGTCCCACAGATGAATAGGCCTCCTTCTTGTCTTCTGAGCAACACCTTCATGAAGTTACGGCACTCATCCTGGGAGAGAGAGAGAGAGAGAGAGAGAGAGAGAGAGAGAGACTTTTTGACTTTTTATAAAACCTTTTTATTTACAAACTAAAAAAGAACAGCAAAAGCTTTACTTGTTTTCAGTCAAACATGGCATCTTGCATACAACTCGAAACAAAAAAACAAAACATCATTATTCATATTCAAAAGACCATTGCTGCAACAAACCAGTGCAGAGGGTTCAGCCAGTGACATGCTGCTGCTGCCCCTGAACCCCCCCTATACGCCGAGTCCTCCTCCACACCCAGCCCGTCTCTGGACACAACACAACAGTACAGTACAAGTCCACTTTCCTCTCCCCTCCTGTGATTCTCATGTTCAGTATCTTTCATAGATAGTTTTTCGATGCACAGTTCTGGGAAACAACCCACACGGCAAGGTGATATCAGCCCCAACAGATCAGCTATTGCTCCTGCATCCACCAAGCTCTGACCAGCTACATCCAACAGCTCCACCATGACCACTGTCACACAGGCTGTGAGTGAGCCTCGATGTTGGCATGTGATGAAGGTCCATCCTGGCCCTTCCAACGAGAGGTCCGTCTGAGAATCCGAGTCTACACGTAGCACTCGTAGCGGGCTCCAGCCGCTCCACCATTGTCCAGTCAACCAAAGCCAACCCACCTCACAAGTGGCCGGCTGTTTCATTGTCCAGTTAATCTTCATGTCCATTAAAGACAGAACCAAATGCAAAAGAGGACCCAGCGCACAGAAGGAACCCAGCGGCACCACCACCATCACCATTCTAATTCCGCATCAATCCTCTGCACCAGTTTCTTCACTCTGAAAATCTCTTGCCTGGTAAAGCATACTCCTTCTGCTAACTTCATGTTTTGCCTGGCAGCCTTCACAAAACCCTTACTATCTGGGAAGTACTTTTCAACATCGATCAGTCTCTTGTTTTTTGTTTTCTGCAAAAAACGTTTCATTTCTGACACCCCATAGACATTTTTCTTTTTTACACATGTTTCATCATCGCTCACCCAACCACAAGTACTATCGTCTGAATTGAGTTCACTTTTCCCCTCGGTCACTTTTTTTGCTTTTGTCCCATTTGAACCTTTTGCCTTTCTTTTCTGCCCCACCACCTTCACCCCTTCCTCCTCAGCCCCCATCTCCATGTCAGCTACTTTAGCCCCTCCCTCCTCCACTTGACTGACAGGAGGACTACTGTCCTCTTGGGAACTTGTGTCAGCCACAGGTTCAGCATTAACCATTTCTCCTTCACCTCCACTGTTTTCCTGCTGGCTATTTTCTTTTTCCCCTTCATCTTCACCTGTTTGCTCAGTTCCCCCCCCATCTTTATTGACATTCTCTGCCAACAACTCGGGTTCAGCATTTACTCCTTCATCTTCACCCACCTGCCCACTCCCAGTACCATCCCCATTAACGTTTCCCATCTCCTTTTCAACATTTTTTCCCCAGGGATTACTCCCCCTCCCCCCCCCTGGTAGCATTGCTTGTCCCCTCGCCAGAGTCAACAACCCTCTCTGGACAGGACCTTATCAAGTGCCCTTCCACCCCACAGCCAAAGCACTTCATATTCTCGGTTGTAGCAAATAAAGTGTATTCAAAATTGTCGACTTTGATCTTAAAGCCTGTAATCAGCTCTTTACTCCTGTTTCTCAAAATCATGAACAGCATTCTCCTGTGAGAAACAACATGTCGCAACTCAGGTGATTTACACCCTGACGGGAGCTTTTTAATCGGCGACACCACCTTCCCAAACTTGGTCAACTCTCTCACTATCAGTTCATCATCAATGAATGGGGGGACGTTTGACAGAAACACTTTACTCGATGGCATTGCGAGTGGCGTTACTTTCACAAGCGTGCCCTTTATCTCAACGCCCCTCTCGATCACAGCGTTTGCTTTATTCATCCCATCGACAAAAATCACAACGCCACCATTCATTCTGGCGGCAGATTTAACGCTAGCGGGTCCGACTACTTTTGCGACCGCTAAACTGCAGTCCTCTACAGAGCACGGGAAAGCTGGCGAGATCTTAAAACCATGCTTCCTTGTGAGAGTTGTGAAAGCCATGGCGACGCTGAAAGCCGTCAGCGAACAGCAAACACAAAACCACCAACAGCAGTTTAAACACTAGACCAGTGCAAAAACCGCAAAACCCAACACTAGCGAGATAGAAGAGCAAGCATAGACAGAGTATAGATAGACCAAACACTCACTCCGTAACCTCACTCCGCACCACGCTCCCCACTCACACACATCCGCACGAGAGAGAGAGAGAGAGAGAGAGAGAGAGAGAGAGAGAGACTTTAGGATGGATAACACCGAACAGACGGCAGGTGGACTGATGGAGGGATTTTCCTCAAAGAGACTGATTATACAGTACCAACTGCTTGGTGAAATGAGGCTTTTCAGACGCCTGATGTGTCAAATTATCATACCATTAATGCTGTCAATCAATTGATATCCAGTCAGAACAAGCCTGAAGGACTCCCTACCTTTACTAACATTCTTGCATACAGTATGCTTGTGCACGCACTCTCGCACGCACACGTACAGACACACGCACGCACCCACACACCCACGCACGCACGCACGTACATATTACCCACACACAACCAACAAGTGTGCGCGTGGCTGTCACCCTATACCCACCGAAACACCATCCATGGCTGGAATACTGTACGTGGAATTAGTGGTGATTGACAGGTGATAATCCAAAACCAGCCTTGGGATTCTAAAACAAGCAGTAGATTAGGAGCTAATATCTCCAGAGTGTGCCTGCCAGCGACATCAATCCAACAAAACATCTAAATCTAGCAAAGTTTTGCAGCTACATTCATTCACTCACTCCTGTCTTCATTCATGTTGGAAATATATATGGTCTCTGTCGGGTTGAAACCTGTACGTCCACAACCTTTCAACATGGTCTCTGTCGGGTTGAAACCTGTACGTCCACAACCTTTCAACATGGTCTCTGTCGGGTTGAAACCCGTACGTCCACAACCTTTCAACATGGTCTCTGTCGGGTTGAAACCTGTGCGTCCACAACGTTTCATATGGTCTCTGTCAGGTTGAAACCCGTACGTCCACAACCTTTCAACATGGTCTCTGTCAGGTTGAAACCCGTATGTCCACAACCTTTCAACATGGTCTCTGTCGGGTTGAAACCTGTGCGTCCACAACCTTTCATATGGTCTCTGTCGGGTTGAAACCTGTACGTCCACAACCTTTCAACATGGTCTCTGTCGGGTTGAAACCCGTATGTCCACAACCTTTCAACATGGTCTCTGTCGGGTTGAAACCCGTACGTCCACAACCTTTCAACATGGTCTCTGTCGGGTTGAAACCCATACGTCCACAACCTTTCAACATGGTCTCTGTCGGGTTGAAACCCGTGCGTCCACAACCTTTCAACATGGTCTCTGTCGGGTTGAAACCTGTGCGTCCACAACCTTTCAACATGGTCTCTGTCGGGTTGAAACCTGTGCGTCCACAACCTTTCAACATGGTCTCTGTCGGGTTGAAACCTGTGCGTCCACAACCTTTCAACATGGTCTCTGTCGGGTTGAAACCCGTACGTCCACAACCTTTCAACATGGTCTCTGTCGGGTTGAAACCCGTACGTCCACAACCTTTCAACATGGTCTCTGTCGGGTTGAAACCTGTACGTCCACAACCTTTCAACATGGTCTCTGTCGGGTTGAAACCTGTACGTCCACAACCTTTCAACATGGTCTCTGTCAGGTTGAAACCCGTACGTCCACAACCTTTCAACATGGTCTCTGTCGGGTTGAAACCTGTGCGTCCACAACCTTTCAACATGGTCTCCGTCGGGTTGAAACCTGTACGTCCACAACCTTTCAACATGGTCTCTGTCGGGTTGAAACCTGTACGTCCACAACCTTTCAACATGGTCTCTGTCGGGTTGAAACCCGTGCGTCCACAACCTTTCAACATGGTCTCTGTCGGGTTGAAACCTGTGCGTCCACAACCTTTCAACATGGTCTCTGTCGGGTTGAAACCTGTGCGTCCACAACCTTTCAACATGGTCTCTGTCGGGTTGAAACCCATACGTCCACAACCTTTCAACATGGTCTCTGTCGGGTTGAAACCCGTACGTCCACAACCTTTCAACATGGTCTCTGTCCGGTTGAAACCCGTGCGTCCACAACCTTTCAACATGGTCTCTGTCCGGTTGAAACCCGTACGTCCACAACCTTTCAACATGGTCTCTGTCGGGTTGAAACCTGTACGTCCACAACCTTTCAACATGGTCTCTGTCGGGTTGAAACCGGGTTGAAACTGGCTGCGTACCCCAATCTCAAAATGTGTTGTTCCAGGGACCCCCCCCCCCAGAAGCAAAGATTTGACTTAAAAACGTTTGCTCTGAAAGAATATATATATTCAAAGATCTGCGCCACATTTTCAATATTTTTCAAAAATAGCAGATATACAAGCTCGTAGATCCCTGTGAGCTTGTAGATCTGCTATTTTTCAATAGCTAAAGTATAACATAATGCTTAAAACACCAAAAGGGGTTCCCGATCTGAATGGGATGAACACAAACAGTTGAAATATGGAGATAAGGCGTTTCCGCCCGACAGCAACGACATATTTTTTGCATTTAACCACTTGAACCCCATCATGCCTATACTGAGGGGAACAAGAAGAGGTCTGGTACAGTTGTCACTCGAGTCAGTTTCTCTAAGACTACAGGGTTAAATCAATGGCGAGGAGGAGCAGCCAGTCAAAATCAACACGGGAGGGAAGAGCGAAGGCCAACCATGATTTGATACCTATATATAGCTGGGGTCTTACTGGAGCCTTACAGTAGTAGTGGTCTCACGATTGACCACCTGTGTGAGCGTGTGGAGTGACTTGTGACAGTACATCCCTGATGGACGGGAGCCAAAGCCCTCGCTTTCCAAGAGCCACTAGTGGCCCCGCCAGGATGGCACCAGCTTAGTACACACACGCACACACACACACACACACACACACACACACACACACACACACACACACACACACACACACACACACACACACACACACACACACAGTCACACACACACATGCACACACACACACACACACACGTGGACCGGTGGGGCAGAACCCCTGCCTGCACTGATGTCATTGGAAAGAAGAGAGGGAGAGGGGTGGGTGGAAGAGGAGCAGAGTGCATGTTGGGAGCAGATCAGAGGGCTGGGGGGGGGGGGGGGTGTATGAGAGAGGAGTGAGTGTTATTCCAGATGCTCTACCCCCCCCCCCCCCCCCCCTCCCCCCCCCCCCCCCCAGTGCCCCCACCACTCCACCTTCCAACTCCACTCCCTACAGGGTTCTCAAATTTTTTGGCAGCCCTAAGGGGAGGGGCTTTAGTGGATTGTGTGCGTGTGGGTGTGTGTATGTGCGTCTGTGCATGTGCATGTGTGTGTGTGCGTGAGCACACGTGTGTGTGTGTGTTTGTGTGTTTGTGTGTTTGCGTGCGTGCGTGCGTGCGTGCGTGCGTGCGTGCGTGCGTGCATGCGTGCGAGCACACACGTGTGTGTGTGTGTGTGCGTGTGTGTGTGTGTGTGTGTGTGTGTGTGTGGGCACCGGGTGGGGTGAGTGGGCAGAGAGTGAGGTGAGAATTCTTCATACTGCGGCAGAGTGAGATGACATATGAACAGTCTCCATTCAGTGAGCTGCATACTAAGTTGTGTGTGCGTGCGAGTGTGCGTGCGTGCGTGCGTGCATGTGATGAGTGCCTATGTACTTGTCCCCTATGCCATACTGTAGTATGTCTATGGTTTCAATTGAGCGCAGTGCATTCAGTATTTATGTACTCTATGTGGTTATTTGCATGTATTTGCATGAATTAGAATGTAAGCCTTACGTGCGTACATGTTGTGTGCATGTGTGCGTGTGTGTGTGTGTGTGTGTGTGTGTGTGTGTGTGTGTGTGTGTGTGTGTGTGCGTGTGTGCGTGTGTGCGTGTGTGTGTGTGTGTGTGTGTGTGTGCGCGCGTGTGCGTGTGCGCGTGCGTGCACGCGTGCGTCATTGCATGTCACAGCACAGATGCATGTACATGTGCGAGACTCATTTCCATGCTGTTTGTCAGTGGGAGTGCAGGCTGTCAGTGGGTTGGTGGCTCAGCGGACCGCTGGGTTGGGGCTGTAATCACGACGCCGGATGAGGCACGGCTCCTAACAGCCCGGCTCGGCTGCCAGGCTCTCAGACAGGGCAGTAAATACTTAGAAGAGCCCCGCCATCACCCAGAATGCGGGCTCCTGGCAATGCCGTGACTATACAGGACAAAGAGAGGGATTGATGCCGCTCGCAGCACACCGAGAGCGTTCGTTCATCTGGCTCCATCTGCTGTTGTTCTCGCCGTCTATTCATTTGCCATAATCCTGCACATTCAGCTTGTGCAGATGTATTTGTTTTATGCCGTCTTTCTCCGCCTGGGTACCTAAAAGTAAATGGGTCTATTTGTCTCTTGCAGACTCCCACTTCAGTTCATTCTTGCAAAAAACACAATCCGTGACGTCCTTGTTTTGCTTAACAGATCAACCCTTTGAATGATACAATTACATAATATGTAACTGCGAATTTACAGTATAATAAATCCAATTACTGTATGTCCTGATTCTGCCTGTCTCTCTCCTCTCCCACTATCCTCCTCCCTTCTCTCCGCTCCCTCACTCCCTGGGCATCTTCCAGACAAAACGCCACCTGTGCTGGCTGGCAAGAGTTCCCCAGACTCAGACGATTGCCACCCTCCGCCTCCTCTCTACACTTGCCGATGGTGGTGGTGGCTGTGCAGCCTGGAGTTTAAATAATTAATTCACACAAGGCACAGATGAAATTACACAAGCCCACCCCGTCTGACATGTAAATATTTTTGCATTCTGTGAATGGATGGGAAAGAGAGAGGTGGATAGATCAAATGAAAGAAAACTGTCTTTGCGGTAGTTGGAGTGATAGCATCTTTGCGGTAGTTGGAGTGATAGCATCTTTGCGGTAGTTGGAGTGATAGCATCTTTGCGGTAGTTGGAGTGATAGCATCTTTGCGGTAGTTGGAGTGATAGCATCTTTGCGGTAGTTGGAGTGATAGCATCTTTGCGGTAGTTGGAGTGATAGCATCTTTGCGGTAGTTGGAGTGATAGCATCTTTGCGGTAGTTGGAGTGATGGCATCTTTGCGGTAGTTGGAGTGATAGCATATGCAGTGTTATAGCGCTGATATCGCACATGCATTGATCAACGCGCTAAGGTTTCAGTTCCCAGCATTGGCCGGGTTACGCCAGGGCTCCACCGGACGCGTTGCGTCTCCGTCGCGTCGCGTCAAAAAACGCACCGGTTCAATTTTAATGCACGCGTCGCGTCTCCGTCAACGCGGGCAGTGGAGCCACCCTTCATTGATAAAAAGGGAACATTCCCTGACGGTGACGGAGACGCGACGCTGACGCGCCCGGTGGAGCCCGGCCGTTAGGCTCTCTTCCCCTCTCCGCCTCCCTATGTCTCTCTCAGTCTTGTCTGTCTCACTCACTGTCAGACATTACAGTCACACACCAGCAAGAAAACTCATCACGGTGAGATCAGATGATTTCTTGTGGTGGCTAGGCGAGTGGCTGGCTGATTCGGGGTTTCGTATCATCATCATTCTTTCGACCGCGGTCGAGATCATGGATTTCACAATGCCACGCCAGACTTTCCGGTCCTTCATTGCCATCCCCAGTTCCTGCTTAGTGATGCATGTGTCCCTAGCGATGACATCAGGGAGCGACAGTTTTCTACCTCTGGTCTGCTTTGAGGCAGGACTCCAGAGAAGAAGGGAAGATATAACGTCATTGTCAGCTCTGTAGCAGTGGCCGGCAAACTGTGTTCTTCTGGATCGGACTAGTGAAGAAACACGGGGAAGGTTGCCGTATATTAGATTAGTCGATGGGTGGCTCTTCCAAGACAGATGTTGCACTCTCATTAGAAGGCGGGTGTAAGTGCCATCCAACCGTTTCTCTAGTTTCTTTGAAAGTGTCCATGTCTCGGAGCCATAGAGTAGAATCGGCTCAACGGTCGTCCTTACTAAGCTGGGATGACCACACACACACACACACACACACACACACACACACACACACACACACACACACACACACACACACACACACACACACACACACACACACACACACACACACACACACACACACACACACACACACACACACACACACACACACACACACAC
>NC_136812.1:16153014-16155514 GCF_951216825.1 Electrona antarctica
GACCACATGTTATGATGTGACCTGAAAATGACCTGAAACTGAAGCAATTCAGTAAAGGTCTTCCTCATGGGGTCATTTTAGGGCCTAGGACCTCCAGTAAAGGGTAAAATACTCTTCTTGGTTGTGGGAACAACATATCCAACGATGAGGACCCCAGGCCCAAAGATGTCCCCCTGGCAACTGTTTCAACTTTGGGTCAGCCTACATGTAAAAGTGCCCAAAGTTGAGAGAAGGTTGTCAAATGAACTGAAACTGAAGCAATGGTGCAATTGTGCCCAAATCTGAAGTTACAGTACAGTAGGCATGCCCATATATTGGTCAAATCAGCAGTTCTGGACCTCCAGATCTCCCATTATGCTTATATGGGCATATCGTTTGGCTTGGCGGTTCTAGACAACCGCTATCCCACCTAATTATCTTATATATGGGCATATCGTTTGGCCTGGTGGATCTGGACAACCGCTATCCCACCTAATTATCTTATATAAGGGCATATCGTTTGGCCTGGCGGTTCTAGACAACCGCTATCCCACCTAATTATCTTATATAAGGGCATATCGTTTGGCCTGGCGGTTCTAGACAACCGCTATCCCACCTAATTATCTTATATAAGGGCATATCGTTTGGCCTGGCGGTTCTAGACAACCGCTATCCCACCTAATTATCTTATATAAGGGCATATCGTTTGGCCTGGCGGTTCTAGACAACCGCTATCCCACCTAATTATCTTATATAAGGGCATATCGTTTGGCCTGGTGGTTCTAGACAACCGCTATCCCACCTAATTATCTTATATAAGGGCATATCGTTTGGCCTGGCGGTTCTGGACAACCGCTATCCCACCTATTTATCTTATACTAAATGGGCATATCGTTTGGCCTGGCGGATCTGGACAACCGCTATCCCACCTATTTATCTTATACTAAATGGGCATATCGTTTGGCCTGGCGGATCTGGACAACCGCTATCCCACCTATTTATCTTATACTGTATGGGCATATCGTTGGGCTTGGCGGATCTGGACAACCGCTATCCTACCTATTTATCGGACTAAGCAGGTGAAAAAGTACAATAAACCAGGGGTCTGCAACCGTTTTCAAAAAGTGCCAAATGTTTTTATATTTTCTAGATAGTCATGTGAACATCAATTTTAATGACACGCAACATATTTTGATTGTCCACGAATATAACCCTTTCCCTTCGTCTTCTTCACATTGTTATAATGATCATTAGACTCAGAGCAATAACCCACCTACAGTATCTCCCAGACTCCCTCCCCAGTCAGAGTTCAGAGTTTTAATGAATGTAGAAGTATGTGTAGGATGTAATTTACATACAAATGTGAGGGACTTCATTTATTTGACAAAAATATGTTTTAGTCTTATAGTTTATTTAAAAAAACATCCTCTCTCTCTCACTTAAGTGTGCCACTGATCACCCTCCTTTGTGCCAACATTAGCACCGGTGCCAAAGGAATTGTCAACCCCCTCACAAAAAAAAACAATAACACTGGTCAGGAACTCGCAAAACACTGTCCATTCTGTGCCATCTTGAATGGGAGATATTTGATGTTTAATATGCCTTTTATTTCAAGGAACTGTCTTAATACTGTATATTTGAAACAGTAAAATAAATTGACCTGTATACAGGTCCATTTGGTAACATTTGTACACTCTGAGTTACAAATGGACACATTATCATTGAGGATTAACATTGTATTTACTTTGAAAGATGTAATACCGCTACACTTTACACTGTACACTATACAGTATGTAAAAAATCACACCCGTGTGAACTGAGTGGTGTAAGGTCTTATATAGACTGATCAACTGTGGTCTGACGTAATGTCTGACGTAATGAAATCACACCCGTGTGAACTGGGTGACCATAGCAACCATGCTCATTTTATGGTACGAACAGACACGTAAACTAGCAACCATGCTCATTTTTTGGTACGAACAGACACGTAAACTAACAAAGCCAGTTGTAGGAGTGGTTTACACCACTCAAAAACAACTGAATGAACCCTCATAGTCCGCCTCATCGGCCACCCTGATGAGAGACCGGGTGGGGAAAAATGAGCCAAACAAAAACCATGTGGAAAATAGGGCAGATTCATACTGTAGATAAACATTATACATGATAACTGACATCAAAAGGCCTCTGAAACCGAATACAGTCCATATACAACAGGCAGACTATGAACCGCTGGAAGAAAGGGGGCCACCACTATAGGGACATGGAACCAGGGCTCAGAGTGTGGTATTTACAGACTCATTAACATTCAGGAGTCAAAAGACGGTGAATGAAACCATATCTGTTGACGGCTTTGGCCTTATCTGGGCTTGACGCATGAAAACCCAGACCTCCTCAGAGAGGCAGATCAACAACACACTATTGATCAAACAATCTCACTAAGTGCTGCTTGGTAACAATGTGCAACTTCTCTTTAAAATCAAATCTGCATGGAGCTACCTTTGTTTGGGGTGGCCGGTCACGC